>NC_083874.1:16065226-16368952 GCF_032452875.1 Bos javanicus | reverse complement strand
GAGAAATCTGGTGGGCTATAGTCCATAGGATCACTGAGGAACCTGAGCACACATGCAGTTTCTCAGGGTCAGGAATCAGTTAGAGTGGCTATTCAAGTTTCCCTTCCCTGGACCCCAACAACCATTGAGTTGCTTTCTGTCACTGTCTATAGATTAGCTTGCAATTTCCAGAAGGTTGTATGAATGGGACCACGTAGGGCATTCTCAAGTTCTCTGTATGAACAAATGTGATGGGGAGGAGGTGGGGCAGAGGGAGCTGGTTCTTTGGGATGGGATAGTGGGTAGCTAAGAGTCTGGAGAGATTAGGCTTGGGAGCAGAGAGCCCAGTGTTTCTGTGGGGTCGATGTGGTCTTTTATTTTTTAATTAATTGATTTGGCTGCACTGGGTCTCAGCTGCAGCACACAGGATCTTCATTCAGTCTGTGTTGCGACACACGGGATCTTTAGTTGCAGCAGGCAAACTCGCAGCATGTGGGGTCTAGTTCCCTGTGTTGGGAGGGTAGCCACTGAACCACCAGGGAAGTCTCCAATGTGGTTTTGAGTATAAGCAGAGGTGCAAGAGGGCGCCTGGCACTGTCCCCCAGCTCAGGGAGGCGGAAGATGGCCATGTCCCTCTTCATGCTTCCATCCCCTCCATGCCACAATCCCCGATCAAGGTACTCCAGGTGGCCCCTGTACCAGTTGGCAAGTCACCAAAATGACACCCCTACTACCTCAGGCTGGGCTGGGAAACCTTGAACGGGATTTCTTCAGCTCCTTCATGCACTGGTTTTGACACCTCCAGCGGCCCGCCCCCCACACGCCTCCAATAATCTCAACTCCCCAAAGCCTGGCTCTATCCGGAAGCCTTTGCTGACTTGACTTTATGTGACCTGGGAGGGTGTGGAGAGTGGGGCTGCGCTGCCCTGTAGAAGGTTGGATCACTTCTCACCAGCCTCGGTCTCTCTCTCCCCCTCGTTCTTTTTTCCCCTCTTCCCCCAAATCGGGGTCTACCCCTACTTTCCCAGGGCTTCATTCTCCTACCAGTCCCCCGAGCTCAACGAGATAGGAGGTTTCCTTGGGTCTGTGAAAAAGCTTAGGGTAAAAGAGTGGTGGAAGCCCCAGGAAACCTGGGTCCGGGGGCAGCCTCTGCGGTCGCGAAGGCGAAGACTGGGCCAGGGACATCGAGAGGCCGGATTGGCGAACTGGGCTCGAGGGGCGATGGTCCCGCCCCCCTCCCTGGTTGCCAGGGCCCAGCCTATCCGCGGTCAGGCGGGCCTCGGGTCTCCAGGTGGTTGGGTGGGGGCCTGGGCAGGTGTGTGTGTGGCAGCGGGTGGGGAAGAGGGGGTTAGACTGGATCGCAGACCCCAAGGGATTACCCCCTCCCCGAAGCCCCTCCGGTTGGGTGTCTGAGGTCCTCAGGCGCAGCCGCAGAGAAGCCGCCTGTGCCTCCCACGCGCTCCCCCCTCCCCACTCAATTCCGCGCGCTCCCGCCTGCGCCTTCCCGGTCTGCATCCAGCGCACGCGCCCCCTTCTCCCCCGCCCGCCGCCAAGGGCCGGGCCCGCCTCACTGCGCCGCCGCCCGCCGCCCCCTCCCCTCGCCTGCCCTCTGCTCGCCGCAGCCACCGCCGCGGCGCTTCCACCCGGCCGCACCCAAGGCGACCCAGCGTGGAGCGGAGGGAGACCGAAGCCCAAGGTGAGCAGTGGCGCGAGCAGGTGGAAGGGCGGCGCGGACCAGGGCCCAGCTGGCGCAGGCGGACGGGCTCAGAACGCGGCTCTTTGTCTCCCAAGCCCGTGCGCGGGCTGCCGGGACCGCTCCTCCTCCCGGCAGGTGCCGGCATCTCTCCCGGAGGCCCGGGACTGCTCTGGGGGCTGGCGAGGGGACCCGGGTGTATGCTCATCCCTTCATTTGGAACCAGTGGCAGGCCCCCTGGTCCAACGCTGGTGGTCAAGGCCCTGAAGGGGCGAGGGGTAGGTGGGTTGATCTCTAGTCCTGAGAGGGAGCAGAGGCAGGTGTGGCCTGGAGGAAAGGCGATAAGGACGAGACTTGGGGACCACCGTGAGCAGCTGCGCTGGTGAGTGGTGGGTGGGTGGAAGGAAGTGGATCCAAGCAGAGATTTGGGCGCCCATGGGTGGTGACGCAGGAGAAGGAGCAGAGAGGTGCCAGGACCCAGAGCCTTGCAGGCAGCATAGCGGTCCAGGACCTGGGATGCTGATTAATCTGTTTCTTCGTCAGGTGCTGGATGGACAAGAGGGACAAGTCCAGGGCAGCGGCCGCCGGTCGCCCGCCCGCTTCTCGCCCTCCAGGCCTTCAGATCCCCAAGCCCGCAGGGTCTCCACGACCCCCTCCTCCAGTAACCAGCGCGGCTCTCCGAGTTCTGGGAGCAGCAGCAGCCGCAGGGCGAGGGCCCCTGGCAGAGAGAACCGGGGGTATCCGGGGAACCGCTCTCCCGGAGGTTACTCCCCAGTTGGGGCCAACGCGGAGCGCTGGGACGGGCCCCCGGAGCCCAGGTACTTCAACCTCTTTCCCTGATTCTGACCCCATCTTGCCTCCCCTCCTCTGAGGCACCAGCATCCCCTTGATTTCTGGGGCACCTGCGTTGACTCGGCCTTCTCCCCACAGCCTCCAGGCCCCCAGCGGCTGGGAGAGGGGAGCGGGCCCCTGCCAGGACCCCAGGCTCAGGCTGTATCTCTAGCCCCGGGCATGCCAGCGCGCCCACCAGGTAACACACCCGCCCCCACCCCCCTAGTCCCTTAGGCAAGAGTTAGTGTCTCCATCTGGAAGCCTTTAATTAAAGTGTGTGGGAGCACTTGCTGGTCACTGGGCACAAATTGGTGAAAGCTGTTATTGGGTGGCAGAGCATATGCCCCATTTTACAGATGGGGAAATGTAGACTTGGGAGAGGAAACAGGAACTGGAGCTCTGCCCTGATCACAGCCCCTCCTGTCCTCAGACCAGGCCCTCTTGGGCAGAAGGGGCTCCGTCCCCCAGCTGAGGAACCTGCGGCCAGAGGAAAAGCCACAGATTCACCCAGAAGGAGCACCCTGAGTACCGGGGCCCGGAGAGGTATGTGACCTGGGGGAGGAACCGGCGGGGTTCCTGAGCTGTGAAGTATTGGTGACCTTTGGCCTTCTGTTTTGTCCCCAGATTCTTCTGGGTCTACCCCAGCCATCCCCTCCCCGGTCAATTCCCGTCGGCCCCGGGCTGCGGGCGCTGAGGTGGGTGTGCCCCGGGCAGCTCCAAGTGCCCGGCTCCGGCCCCCAACGACTGAGGCTTCCAGGAAGTCAGTGAGCAGCGCCCCAGAGCGCAGCGCGGCGGAGCCGAGCCCTGCCGCCAGGAGGCGACCCAGCGCCGGCGGGAGCCTCCAGAGGCCAACCTCGCGCCCCCTGGGCTCTAGCGTCACCCCTCTATCCTCCCCAGTCCGCTCTGGAGCCTCCCCGGCTGGAACACCCCGGGCTCTTGTTGTTCAGCCCAAGTCGAAAGGACTGCAGGCCCTTCGCGCCCCTCAGGCCACATCCCCCAGGAAGGGCACAGCCCCAGTGAGGGGCCTTTCTCCTCCTCTGGCCACATCCTCTCTTCCTTGTCCTACCGCACCACCTCCGTGTGTCCCAGCCACTACCTCTCGGGACGCGCTCCCTCCTTCTCCACCGACCACGCCCCCTTCTCAGGCCCTCAGCCGGCCTTTGACCACGCCCCATTCACTAGCCCCTCCCTCTTCTTCGGCTCCACCCTCTCTGCTGACCCTCCCCTCTCCGCCGGCCACACCTCCTTTGCAGGCTCCACCCACACACCTGGGTACATCCTTTCCGGAGGGGTCCGCCTCTCCCTTGGCCATGGCCCCTCTTCTGGCATCAGTCCCTCCAGTTTCACCCGCTCTGCATAGTGTACTCCCCACCGAGGCGTCTTTGACTTTACCTCCTTTTCCAGCTCTCCCCTCTCCCTTAGCCACACCACATTCGGCAGGTCCTCTACCACCAGCCGCTGCCCCCCTACAAGCCCCTCTGTCTCAAGCAGCATCTGTGAGGAACCTGCCCTCTCCCCTAGCCACACCCCCTCCTCAGGCTTCTTCCGCTCTGGCCACGCCCCCTCCGCAGGCCAGTCCTCTGTCTCCACCTTTTCAGGCCACGCCTTGTACACTGGACACACCTCCCACACCCACTCCACAGGCCTCACCGTCTCAGACCACACTCTCTTTGCAGGGTTCTCCCCGTTCAGAGTCTCCCTCTCCCCTGGTCAGGCCTCTACTACAGACTCCACCTCCTCTGGCTACTTCCCCTCGACAGGCCACTCCTATACAGGCCCCATCTCTAGCCTCACCACCTTTGCGGGCGACCCCTCCTCCTCCTCCGCTGGCCGTGCCTCATCCGCTCTCTCCACCTTCTCTGACCACGCCTTCTTTACAGGCCACTCCCCCTCAGAGCCTGCCTCCTCTGCTGGCTTCACCTTCTTTGGTCTCACCTCCTTTGCAGGCCCTATCCTCTCCTCCCCTTGCTTCATCTCCTCTGCATGGTCCTCCCTCTCTTCGGGCTCTGCCCCCACAGAGGGGTCCACCTTCTCTGGCCTCGCCTCCTCTTCAGGCTCCCCCTTCTCCCCCTGCTTCACCCTCTCTCCAAGACTCTTCCTCTCCCCTGGCCACACCCCCTCCGCGGGCTCTACCTTCCCTGAGCACGCCCCCTTTACAGGCCACTCCTCCTCCTCAAAGCCTGCCTCCTCTGCAGGCTCCACCTTCTCTGGCCTTGCCCCCTCTTCAGGCCCCTTCTCCCCGAGCTTCACCCCCTCTGCAAGACTCTCCCTCTCCCCTGGCCACACCCCCTCCGCGGGATCCGCCTTCTTTGAGCACGCCCCCCTTACAGGCCACTCCTCCTCAGAGCCTGCCTCCTCTCCAGGCTCCACCTTCTCTGTCCGCGCTCCCTCTGCAGGCTGGTCCCTCTCCCTCTGCTTCACCCCCTCTGCAAGACCCTCCCTCTCCTCTGATCACGCCCCCACCACGTGCTCCACCTTCCCTGGCCTTGCCGACTTTGCAGACCCCTCCCTCTCCCCCTGCCTCACCTCCTCAGCAGGCCCCACGCCGCCCTCCAACCCCGGGTCCCGATGCCCCCATCTCGGGCCCACGGCTGACCCTGGCGCTGGCCCCAGGCCCGCCGCCGCCGCCGTCGCGCAGCCCATCCAGTACGCTGAGTGGCCCGGACCTGGCGGGCCACAGCAGCAGCGCCACCAGCACGCCCGAGGAGCTACGCGGCTACGACAGTGGGCCCGAGGGCGGTGCCGCAGCCTCTCCGCCTGCTGATGCCGAGCTCGCCGCCTGCCACCCGGCAGCTTGGAGCCGAGGTTCCGCGCCGCCTCTGGCCATCCGCAGCACCCCAGGTAAGCAGTCCTCGCGAGGTCTGGAATGTGAGAGGGCAGGGTCGGAGGCTCGGCTCGGGGGTAGGACAGTTGGGTTTGAGGGCGGAGCTGAAGGGAGGGGCGGAGTCTCGTGGCGGGGTTGGGGCTTCCCGCTCTCTCTGGGCATCCCGGCCCCTCTCCCCGCAGGAGCTCCCCTGCCTTGGTCTCCTGCATCCGGATCGGGCTCTGCTGATGGCTTGTGCACCATCTACGAGGCTGAAGGTCCCGAGTCGGCGAGCCCCGCCACAGACGCGCTGGATCCCGGGCCCGGGCCCGGCGCGGGAGGTGGGAAAGCGGCGGCTGGAGTTGCGGCTGGTGCGGCTTCTCGTGGCGCGAAGCCGGCGCGCTTGGGAGAGCTGCCGCTGGGAGCGCTGCAGGCGAGCGTCGTGCAGCACCTGCTGAGCCGGACGCTGCTGCTAGCTGCGACCGAGGAGGCCGCGGGAGGCAGCGGTGGTCCAGGGGGCGCCGGGGGTGGAGGCAGCGCGGGCGGCGCCCGCACTGCGCTGAGCGACGCCGAACTGGGTCGCTGGGCCGAACTGTTGTCTCCACTGGACGAGTCCCGCGCCAGCATCACCTCAGTCACTAGCTTCTCCCCGGATGACGTGGCTTCCCCGCAGGGTGACTGGACCGTGGTAGAGGTGGAGACCTTCCACTGAGCCCCACCCTGTCCCCGCCCGCCCACTCCACCCCTGCCTTAGGATTTGCCCCTCAGGTTACACTTCAAAGGTCTTAGATCTCCTCCTCCCTTCCTCCAGGAGCCCGGCTTCCCGTGAATTGGTCTCAGTCCCTTTAGAGCCCTAGAATTTTGGTCCAGGCTTGTGACCCATTGGAGAAGGCAATGGCACCCCACTCCAGTACTCTTGCCTGGAAAATCCCATGGACGGAGGAGCCTGGTAGGCTGCAGTCCATGGGGTTGCTAAGAGTCAGACACGACTGAGCGACTTGACTTCACTCTTGCGACCCAACCACACCTTTGGCCAAGGCCCTCCCCTTGAACCCCTCGCCTTTGGCCTAGAACGCGCTCCTGCACCCCTCGAGCCCCGTACCTTCCTCGGCCTAGGCTCTTCCCGGTGTCCGGTGTATTGTCTACCACGCAGCCCGAGTTTGCAATAAAGCAGAGACCGAGGCCTGTTTACTTTCCTCTTTGCGGTCGAGGGCTGGGGGCCTCCTGGGCGCATCCAACCGCAGGGTGGCGCGAGGGGCCAGGCGGGCCTTGGGGCTGTGCACAGCAGGTTGTAGCTCTGGTTGAAGGCTTTCCCCAAAGTTCCTCCACTGAGGGTAGGGGCGTACAAGGAGGGGCTGGTGGGATCAGGAAATGCTGAGAGTCCCGTGGTCCAGCGCCGCGCACCCACCAGCGTGCATTAATGTAGGCATTCTTATGCCCAACTTTTCATGGAAATATCAAGTGCAGGAGGGGCCCAGGTGGGACTGTGCGACCAAGTGAATGAACGAGGTGTGCCCGGTGTGGCCAGTTGACTAAGCTCTTCCCATACTCTGCCACAGGAGTAGGCACTCCTTGGGGGGTCAGGGAAGACACTTGGGGAGGGATTGCTTGAATCTCAGGAGAGGGCGCAAGCCACTTCCTGAGGTTCTTCCTCACAGTGTGCACCCCTTTACTTTCCACGCCCTGGGGTGTTGGAGACAGGGGAGGCCTGAGACTGATGGCCATCTCGGGTCCCTCCAGGGCCTCCCAAGAGGGCACACTGCCCTCTGCTTACCAAGGAGGCTGCAGTGCAAAAGGCAGGCCCGCAGCTGAGCCCTGGGCTTGGGAAGGGGAGTCACTGCCTCCTGGGTGGACCGCACTGAGCAGCACAGGGAAGGAGCAGCCTCTCCAAGGCTGGTGGGAGATCTGGGCATGCTTCCATTGCCCACTCCTCTCCAGGAGCCCTCACCATGCCCCTCTGGGCCTGCTTCCCAGCCATGGGCCTCGCCTTTCATCTCAACTTAGGGTGTCCCCCCAAGCCCTCTAGCCGGGCATCCTTGCCTGTGCACCAGTGTCGAGGGTCCTCGCCAGAGCCAACTACTGCCTTTGCTTATCTCCCCGAGTCAGAATTCCTTGCCCTTCCTCCCAGAGTCCAGTCATCCTGACTCTAGCTCCTTTAAGCCACAGCCCAGGCCCTCTTTCTTCCCAAGTACCCGTGCAGGAAATGGATCCCCTAGGCCTTTCCTCCCCAAGAGTGTCCTGCTTTACACCCAAAATGATGGCGGCCCGAGGGGAACCACAATCCTCAGGACAGGTAGATGGACAGAGAAGGACCCCCTGTGGGGCTATTTCTCTGTCTATAGACCCAGTCCCTGAAGCTGGGTTCCTGCTGGTCCCCACTCCAGAAACAACTGCCTCCCAACCTAGGATCTGAAGGGAAATTGGCCCAGTCTTGATGGGATACTGTCACCTCCATCCCTGGGAGCCAATCAGTTAAGGTGACAAACTACAGAGCTTCCTTTTCTAAGCTGGGCCCTGGTGAGGACCCGGGTGTCCTTGTTTCCAGATGCTGAGACAAGCCCGAGGGTAGGGGCTGACTCGTGACATGTTGGGTAGCTGAGACCCCAAGGCCAGCCCTCGAGAAGGAGCAGGGCAGAGCCCCAGTTCTCCCAACTTCCTGCCCCATCCTGGGAGCTAACCGGGTGGAGTTACTTGGTGGGAGCAGGAGAGGCAGGCAGCAACGGTCAAGGTCTCAGTGTTCAAACTGTGTGGTGGGGATGATGATGGGTCCACAGGAGCTGTGGTGTGAGAAGGGCTCAGCTGTCCCGGTGCATGACAGGTGTCCTGCTCGCTGCTCCGCAGGTATCATGCAGCAGAGCAGGGCACACTTTGTGGGTCCACACCGGGCGTAGAGGTCAGGGCCAGGCTGGTATCTGGCTGGACCCAGTTAAATGTCTCCCCCAGGAAGCCTTCTTTGCCATCCCTGGATCTGACTCCCTGTGCTAGCTGGGACTACGCCTCAGCTCTGTGGGCAATCCTACAAAAGACCTGCCTTTCTGGGTCTTCTTTCCCCAGGGCAGTCCCCACTGCCTGGCTCAGTTTTGTCTCTGTGCTGACCCCCAAGACTGTAGTCCCTCTGATGGTGCCCCTCTCACCTACGCCCTCCATGGCTCCCCAGTACCCTCAGTTCAAAGTGCAAAGTCTTTCTTCTCCTGACTTGAAAACCCCCTTCCCAGTCTGGCCATGCCCACTTTCTCCTGTTCCTTCTTCACAGATCTCACATGTCTCCTGCTGATCCCTCCACATCTCACCCTTATGCTTCTGCCCTTGGAGATGCACTCCCCCCACCCCCACCTCCTCCAAGAAACCTTCCCTGATCTCCCTACACATTCATCTAGGCACTCACCATTCTTAGCGCAGACTTATCCCTCACCGCGCCCCCCACAGTGTCTGTCTCCTCCACTGCACTTGGGACCCCTCAGAACCAGACTCAGAGCAGAAAACCCTAAAGGCCTCAGGAAGTACATGCCGAATGGAGGAAACTAGATCCTGAATCCTCCTGAGGCCCCAAGCCCAAGCCCCTTCATTCTTCATGACTCTCAAGGGAGGCCCTGGCTGAATTGCCCTGGTGGAAAATCATGGCCCACTCTCCCCATGTCCAGAGCCATCCTCCTGAAAATGCCTGCTCTAAGGGTGCATCTGACCTGTTCCTCCAATACCAACCTATCTCTTCCGACCCCCACACTTAATGTTCACATGCACGGTGTGAACTTTGCTCTTCCACTCTGCACCCCGTCCTGGGCAGCCTCTTTGGGCCCCTGCTGGCCTGCTGTGACCTGTGCCTCTGGTTCTCTTAGACAGTGGGAGGCTCCCAAGGGCATAGACAGCCTCCTCCCTTCCCCGCTGCTTCACAAGGGGCCAGGGACCCCCAGGCCTGCCCCGCTCAGCGCCCCTTGTCGTGACTGTGTAAATACACTTTATTTTCCATCTTTCCCGCCTGGGCGACATGTGGAGTGTGAACAGGCAGTGTGCAAAATGGTGGTGGGCAGTGCGGGGGGCATGTGGGTGAGCCCCTGGGATGCCCACCCTGGTCCCCAGGCTTTGTAACACTGAGTGGGCGACCGGGAAGGGGGGACTGAGCATGGATCCCCACCCCAGGAAGCGCCAGGGGGACTGTTTGTGATGCTGTTCTAGGCTCCAGGAGCACCGAGAAGGTCAGCCCGGGGGTCATGAGGTCCCGGGGGGGTCGGGTCTGGGGGCATCGTTGGACTTTGGCACCGTTCTTGGCTCTGACTCAGCAGAGACCACGGGACCACTGTGAGCAGGTAGGGGGGGCACTCAGCCAGGAGGCCTCCTCCCCTGGGGCTGGATGGTGGGGCTAGGGATACAGAGGAGGAAGGGACTTGGAGGCTGGGGACCCCCTGGAGAGGAGGCTAGCCTGCATGAGGATCCCCTCTCCCCCCGTCACTGGCCAAGCTGGGGTGATGGGACTGCCACAGAGGAAGAGGTGGGGTGCTGGGGAAGGGGAGGTGTCTCCACTTCCTTACAGCTGCTCTGGCCCCTAGGAAGTAGGGACAGATACTGCCCAGGCCCTGGCTGGTTCCAGTTGGCCACTCACACCCTGGCAGCCCTGCACTCAGTAGGAGGGACTTTGGTTTCTGTTGCAAGGGCCACAATGCCTGCAACCAGGCAGGGAAGCCCTGCCTGGCCATCTGTCTCCAGAGGCCAAGGATCCCCAGGACCTTCATGGGTGGTAAAGTCCGGCCTACAGGGGCACCTTCCTCCTCAGGCCTGCCCCAGAGCCTGGGCCCTTCCCAGCAGGGCCGCTCTTGTCCCAGGAGGAGGCCGGCTAGGAGGGGCAGCTTCCGTTGGTGCAGTCCTGGGACCCTTGGGTCGTCCTGGCCCTGGCTGTTAAGAGGGGCAGACCTTCCAGGTAAATGGGCCGAGAAGGGAACGGACCAAGATGGGTAAACACTGCTGGGGAGGGTGGGCCTGCCAGGGCACTGTGAGGATCCCCAGCCTCCGGCCCTGCCCTCTGTGCCCGGTTGTGCGCTGGGCCTGGCCCTCTGGGTGGGTGAAACTGCCGAGGGCGTGGAGTCTGTGAAGAGCTGGCGCCGACGCAGGAGCGGGCTGGCGGCGGCCTACCCCCTTACCCCCGCGCCCTGGCTCCGAGCACGCGTGGCACGGCCTCAGTTGTCCAGGCCCTGGCTGTAGGGCGCGGCCAGCTCATCGGCGTCGCTGTCGGAGCTGCCCTCACTGTCCTTGGCCGGCCGCTCCAGCCGGCGGAAGAAGCGCGCGTCGCGCGGGGACAGCGGGTAGAGCGCGTCCTGCAGCGCGGCGCCAACGCCCACGCCCACGCCCAGCAGCTCCTCGTCGGACGACGGTAGCGAGTCCTCGTCCAGGTGCCGCGCCAGGCCCAGCCCGTCGAAGGCCAGCGGGTCCTCAAAGGGCGGCGGGCCCTTCAGCAGCCGCACCTGGGGCGGGGGGTTGGGGTGAGGTGGGACCCGCGCGCTGGAGGCGTGCATCGATGTCCCCATGGATGGAGTCCGGCCGCCGGGCCCTCCTCCTCTCCCGCTCCCCGAAACGCCGACGCCCAGCCCATCACTGGTCGCGGCCACCAGGGCTCTCACGCCCCGCCCGCGCTCACCTCGGCCTTCAGCTCCTCGATCTGGTCCTTGAGCTCGCGGATGTACTGCGACGAGTCCGAGTGGTTCAGCTGGCCCTGGATGCGGCCCTCCTCTCTCTGAGGGCGGGCCGTGCCAGTCAGCACGGGGTCCGGTCCCCGAGCCAGTCCGCAGCGCGCCCCGCCCTGGCCTCACCGCTCACCTGGATCTCCAGCTCCGCAATGCGCTGCCGCATCTCGGCCACCGCCGCCATGCTGTCCGCCTCCCGCAGGCGCACGGCCATCACCTCCTCCTTGCTCTGGGGGCGGGGGTGGGGGAAAAGGGGTCAAGGGGCGCGGCAGGGCTTAGGGGATGGGGGGAGTGGGGGTGCGGGCACCTTGCACTCAGCCTCAGCCTGCTTGCGGCGGCTCTCGCTGAGCTGCGTCTGCAGCCCCTTGTTCTGTGCCGCCAGGTACTGCAGCTTCTCTTGCAGCGCCGCGCGCTCAGCCTCCACACGGTTCAGCAGGTTGCGGTGGATGTGGTCCTGGGGGCGGATGGGCGGGGGTCAAGGCCTTGCCGAGGGCCCGACCCCGGGCGCCGGATTCCCTCCCTGGGCCGGCCTCGTCCCACCTGCGTCTCGAGCTCCACTACGCGCTGCCGCAGCTCTCGACCCTCGGCCAGCGCCTGGGCCTCTCGCAGCCGCACGCTCATCAGCTCGTCCTGCAGCTCGCCCAGGACCAGCTTCCGCGGGGACTCCTTCCAGCGGCCACCGCGGGACAGGTGGGCCTGCGGGGAGAGGTCGGCGGTCGGCCTGCGCCCGGGGCCCAAGGCCGCTTCGACCCCCTGGAACGAGGCCCGCCCTCACCTGCCAGGTGTCCGAGAGCTCCTGCAGCTGCAGCTTCAGCTCCCGTGCCGAGGCCACTGCCTCACCCTCCCGAACCTTGAGCGCCTTCAGCTCCTCCTGAAGCCGAGCCACGTTGTTCTCGTCGGGCAGCGAGTTGTTCCTCTGCGGGGAGAGGAGCGCTCAGAGCTGCCCGCAGGCCTCACTCCCCGGCCCCCTCTCCTCTGGGCTTCACCACTGGCAGCCGGGCTGGGAGAGGGTGCACCCTGGACGCCCGGATGCCCAGGGGAATGAGGAGGAGGCCCCAGGGGAGGAGACCCCACCCTCGCAGCCCCTGCTGGAAATCCTGGTCTGTAAAGCCGGCTGTAGTAACAGCACCTGCTCTCTCAGGGGGCTGGTCCAGGGCAACCCCCGCACCACACGTGATTGTTGATAACACCAGGAGGGCATCGAGGCCAGGTGCTCCTCACCTGGGAATCTGAGATCCTCGCCCTCCCAGCCCAGACCTGGCCCAGCAGAAGCTGAGCAGATGGCAGGTTTCGGCATTGTCCCTGGGGACAGAGGGCCGGCCTAGGCCCTATCCTGGCCTCCCAAGGGCTCAGAGATGAGATTTGTGCTCCAGCCTCTTGGACCAAAAGCCAACTCGCTGCAGGAGGTTCTCGCTGCCTCTTGTCTGGGAGTTGGGGGGAGGGTGGTGGAACTTCTGGGCCCACATTTCCCTCTGATGTAGAGAGGAGAGAGGAAAGCCCAGTCTGGGTGGTGGGTCAACAGGGACTGTGAGGCCAATGGCCCCATGCAAGGCTGTGGCAGAGACACCCCACCTAGGAGGACACCCCAAACTGCAGCTTGAAGCTGGGGGGGGGGGCGTGGCTTCTGCTAGTGGGTGAGTACTGCCCTCTGGTGGCCAGGGCATTTCCCTTCTGGCGGCTCAAGGGAATTGAGACAATAACCAGGGTAGAAGGAACTGGGAAGGTACCAAGAGGCCTGGCGCTCCCTGCAGGGCTGCAGGTGGGAGAAGGCGGCCCCCTGGGTGGTGGGGCTGTGGAGGGGAGCAGCCTTGATGGGCCTGCGCCTTCCCTTCCCCCTGGAGCTCAGGGCCTGAGGGGGACATACACAGGCAGGATGGGCTGTCCAGGGGGCCCATGACAGCTACTGTGCTGCTGGCCTGATGTCTGGCATATGAGGGCAGGCGTGGCTCTCACGGAGTCGTGCTGCTGCTGTGTGTGTGTGTGTGTGTGTGTGTGTGTGTGTGTGTGTGTGCGCCTCCGGGGCCTGGGTGGTACATACCGTGCTGTGGAGACTATGGGGGAGGAGGCAGGGGAAGGGCTCTGACTCCAGGGCCTGGCCCTCAGGTCCCTGGGGCTGCCCCCCTTATCCTTGGCAAGGGCCCGGTGGTCACCTCCCAGGGGCGCCCTTACTGCCCCGTCTCCAGGGTGCCCCCAGTGGCCACCCAGTCGCACCTTCTCCATGTCCAGAACCTTGTCCTGCATCTCCCGAAGGGCCCCCAGGGTCTCGGTCTCCCGAAGCCGTGACTGCTCTAACTCCGTCTCCAGGTGGGCCACAAAGTCCTCGGTGAGGCGCGGGTTATCCTGGGGGCAGGCAGAGGGCTGTGCTGGGCGACAGGCTGTGGCCAGAGGTGGGCAGCTTTCCTGCCAGCCAGGTGAGGGCCCAGGCCTGGTCCCACCTCTTCCACCCCCATGGCCAGGAGTGGGGGCTTAGGTTGTGGGTGGAGAGCAGGGCAAGGAGAAAGCCCATATCCCCTGGAAGGGCAGAACACCACGGGGGCCCTGATGCTTTGTCTTGGGGTCCTGGGGACACCACACATGGCCTCAGGAGGCCCCCTGAGGTACACCAATGACTGGTTCACAGGATCACTGGGGTGAGTATGCAGAACGAGTTCTCTGGGCGCTGCTTCCTGCTGTGTGGTCTGTGGCCTGACCACACCATGGGGGTTGTGAGGGGCAGATGGGGAAAGAGTTGGCTGAGACCACTTTCTTGGTCAGTGTCCAGGGGCTTCTCAGAGGTACCTGGGAGTCCCAGGGGTGATGGGTGGGCCCCATACAGAAGACCTCGACAGTGAGGGAGGAAGCCCCTGGGGTTGGAGCACAGCCTGCATCTTGCTGCCTGGGTGGCCTGGCAGGGCAGTTCTCTGGCAAGTTGCCCCAGCCACCCTGCTCCTCAGCTGCCCCACCCCCTGCTTCCCCACTGACCAGGTCTTATTTATGGGGTCCTCCTGCCTAACTGCCCAGGTCTGCTTGCTACCCTTGACCACTGGGGGTCTCTGAAGTTCAGGGGTGTGGGTGGCTCTCTCTCGGCCCAGATGGGCTCTGGGCCCCGTGGCAGCTCTGCCCGGCTGCATCTCTTCCAGGGGCCCCACCAGCATCTCCCACACTCCCTCCCGGCCTCCCTCTGCCTTGCAGTGACCTCCCTGCCTCACCCAGCTCTGCAGCAGGCCTAAGGGCAGGAGCCCCGAGGGGGCAGGTGAATGTCTCTCCAACTGGCCTGATGGAGGGCATTGTGCCATGGGTAGGGTTAGCCCAGCCTCAGCTTCCCCACTGGCCTGGCTGCTTTAAAGCCAGGTGGGGCTACAGCACTTGAACTTGAGCCAGAGGTGGATGCAGGTCAGCAATAGTGAAGTTCTGCCCCTCTGTCCCCAGGAGCAGAGGGTCAACACGTAGGGGAGGGATTCTCCTCAGCCAATGACCATTCCTTCTCTTCACCCTTTCTCAAGCACCCTGTGGTTTCTCCACATCAGGGACCCTCACCTCACTGCCAGGCCCTGCTGGTTCAGCCCTGGGGTATGGGGAGCCGACAGCGCCCTTCCCTGCCCCTCAGGGCCTGTGCTCAGTCATACCTGCTGAGTTTGGAGGCCACAGCTGCCAGTGTGTTACCACATCAGGAAGGCAGCTGCTGGGTGTGGCTGGAGGAGAGTTCTGGAAGCCTTCTTTGGGAGAAGTAGACTCTGCCATGCTTCAGCTCATGGGCTCTCCACCACCCACCTGAGTTCATGACTCCAAAACAGACTTGGGCTGCCCCCACCTCATCTCCAACCCATTAGCTCAGGGTGGCGGGCACAGACCAGACCCTCTTCTGAGGGCAAGGTGTTGGGCACTGGAGGGGGTTACCCTCCCTCACCCCAGCTCCTACCATGCATGGCTGCCTACCCACCCCCTGAGGAAGCCCTGAAACTGAGCTCCCCTCCCGAGTGTATGATTAACCTCTCTATCCCCCAAAACTTTATTGCCTTTCCTGTGCCTCCCTTGAGTTTCAAAGAAAATGGTGGGCTGAAACCAAGCAGGATCCCGTGGGCCCTCCTGGGTACAAAAGCCCTTCCGTGTCCCTGTTTCTTGTTTGTAGAAAAAGGCTGTAGTCTCCAAGACCTCTGCTGAGTTCCAGAAAGCAGCCTCAGGCAGTAAATGATGAGGATCATAGAGTCCCAGGATGCCTAGGCCCTCCTGAAGGAGTAGAGATAACTACTTGACATGGGTCTTTGAGTTCTTCTGCAGAAATTAAGAGCCCCAGCCAGGTGGAGCATGGTGACTACACACTGACCACCAGCACCAGACCCCAGACTGGTTGTAGCAAGAGGGTTGATGATGACTGAGGTTCCCTAAACATGACCCTGTTTCCTCACCACCAACCAATCAGAAGAAGGTCCACGAGCTGACCCTGTGTCCTTGGACCCTTTCCTCTGGCACTGTCTTAAAAAAAGACCCTGCCTAGAGGCTTCCCTGGGGGTCCAGTGGCTAAGACTCCACATTCCCAATGCAGGGGGCTTGGGTTTGATCGCTGGTTGGGGACCCAGATGCCACATTCCGCCACTAAGAGTTCACATGCTGCAACTAGAGATCCCACGTGCTGCAGTGAAGACGGAAGGTCCCGAGTGCCACTACCAAGACCTGATTCAGCCAGATAAATAAATGAAAATACTAAAAAATCCCCTGCTGAAAAGGCATCAGGGACTTTCTGGGTTCTTTTGAGCATGAGCTGCCCTTTCTTCTTGTTTGCAGAAGATGCTGTGGTTTCCTTCACCACAAGCCGTGTTGGTAGCTGGTTTTGCTGCATGTCAGATGAGTGGACCTAGGTTTGGTTTGGTAACAGCCCAACAGCCCTTCAGACCCTGGGGAGACATCAAGGCTCCCCCAAGGAATCACAGCTCTATCAGTGGAGGGCGGGGTCCCTGCAGGGACAGTTGGGGGATGGGTGGAGGCTGACTGTCTTGCCCTCAGTGTGGTAATATGGTACGCCGGATGCCCCACTGCGGGGTGGGAAAGGGAAACCACAGGATCGCCCCGGGTGTGGGGCTGGAGGAGACTCTGGGCCCCCTGTCCCCAAGGAAGGAACAGGAGGGCCAGGGCTGATTGGGGCCAGGTGCCCCAGAGCTCTGCAGGCAGCCAGGCATAGGGCGTGGCCTGGCCCTGGGCCCCGCCCACCGGCCTGGTACCTGCTGCTCCTGCAGCTGCCGTATGGTGCTCTGCGCCTTCTGCAGGTCTTCGGCTGCCGAGCTACACTGCTGCCTCACCACAGCCAGTTCCCGCTTGATGACGTAGTTCTCCTCTGCCTCCTGTGCGCGTGTCACCTGCCCCTGAGGACAGCGAGGATGAGGTGCCGTGACTCTCTGCTCACACCCCCAGCTCTGCCTGGGGCCTGCCAGTGGGGAGGCCCAGAGAGGGTGGAGGCGGGGTGGGAGGAGGAGGACCTCCCACACTCAAGAGCCTGGGATGGGGTGCCCCCTAGGGCCTGGGGATGTTGGGGGGCAGGCAGGAACAGGAACCAGGAGGAACCTGGAGGAACAGACCCACCCGGGACCCAGGCTCTGGCTTACAGCCTCTGTCCCAGGTAAGGAGAAATAAGTCCTTGTCCACTTAGGGTGGACAGCACAGCAGAGGCCAGGCTCTGCTGGGAATGACGGGGATCTGGGGACAGCCGAGGGCCAGGAGGCTCAGGACGGGCTCTTGGGGGCCAGGCTGGGGGGTACACCTCTCCCCCAGTCTTCAGTCCTGGCCCCCAGAGTTCCACCTGCCCAAGACTAAGACTCCCCAGCCTCATCCCCTCAACCCCCAATTTAGGCCCCCCATTCCAGGCTCAGAGCCACCAGGTGGTGAGGCAGGAGCTTCCAGAGAAAGCCATTCAGGATGAGGCAGCAGCAGAAGCAGGCGAGTGAGAGAAGAGGACAGGCCTTGCAGGTTGGAGCAGAGAAGAGCGTGAGGGGCCATAAGGGGTAGGGGAGTGTGTGTGTGTGTGTGTGTGTGTGTGTTGGGGTGGCTCAGCTGTGCACACACCAACCAGGGCCTGTTGCTAATGTAGCCTCAGGGTCCCCACCCTTATCCCTACCAGGGTCCCCTGGAGAGAGGAAACCTGTGCATTGCGTGCACGCCCACACGCGCCCACAGGCACCAGGCCTTCACACGCATGCCCCCTCCCCCAGAGGGAAGCCTCTGTCTCCTGGAGAAGCGGTCCCCAGCCGCCCCCATGCACAGCGCCAGGTCTGCCCCCTCCCCCCTCCTCCCCCAAGGGATAGCAGCGGCCAGGGCAGAGGTGTCTGGTGGTCATGTGTGGGCACTGGGAAGAAGTGGGAGAGGGAGAGGAAAAGCTACAGTACCTGTATTAACCTATCAGCCAGAGCAGCGCTCTCCTACCCGGCGGAGGGGTTCCGAGCGACAGGGGGAGGAGGCAGAGCGGAAGGCGCGGGGACAGGAAAGGGGAGACAGACAAGAACCACATGTCACTAACGCGGTGGGCTATCTCTAGAAGCGGGAGAGAGGAGTGAGACCGGAGAACCAGAGAACCAGCAGGAGAGGGCCGGGAGGAAGACCAAAGCCAGAGCAAGCTCCGTCCTGGGGAGGAGTCTGTGTGTGAATAGGGGGTGGGGGCAGGGTCACCCATGGGAGCTGCGGGGCTGGGGCCTCACCTGAAGAGGGTTGGCGGGGGAGCCCTGGGCCCCGTGAGTGCAGTTTTAATTTGGAGGCAGAGCAAGACTCAAGGCTTTGGGCCAAGGACAAATTCCACCTGCGGTCAGTAGTGGGTCAAGTGAGACTGAGCAGGGAGCTGGAAGTTGAGAGCCCCCGTCTCTACTCTCATATTTAAAAACAGGTTGGGGGCAAGGGTCAAGGCTATGGCACCCCCTCCATGGTGCACAGCCACCCTCTTCTCCTTTCTTTTGTCAAAGCAGCCCACACCCAGGCAGCCCGGGAGGGCGCCAGACCCAAATGGATTTCTGTGTTTGCAGTTAATGGGGTTATAACTCAGTCCCCCTTCAGGCAAAGCTTCCCCTTGGTCCCCAATTTACACAGCAGCCGAAGTCTCAGGGAAACACATGGTGGGGCCCGTGGGATTTATGGTGGGAGTTTAGGGTGGGGTCGCGCCTGGGGCGGGAGGCTGGCTGGCCGGCCCTCTGGCTGCTAGGTCCTGCTCAGGACTGGGAGGGTTTGGTGCTACAGGCTGGCGGCTGCACCCCTCACCTTTTCCAGGGTCTCGATCCGCTGCTTCAGGAGCCGGTTCTCCGTCCGAAGCCTCTGTAGTTGGGGGAAGAGGGAAGAGTGCGTCAGAGCCCCATGTCCTGCTCCTGTGCACCCAGAAGTCTGTCCCCTTGGAGCCAGGCCATCTTCAGGCAGGAGGGCACCAGCGTTTAATGGTCCAAGTTAGTGATTCCATAAAACAGTCAAGGCCAATTCTCATTTGGAATGGCCCACTAGGTATTTAAAAAAAAACAAACAAATCTTGGTTCAGGAAAACCAATGTGATGGCTTGGGTGGATATGCACTGTGTGAGGGGGTATGGAGGGGGCAGTCAGCACCCGTGTCCTCCTGTGGAGTCGCCTTGGGCCTGTCAAGGGCAGAGCCTTCTGTGTTCTGGGGGAAGCTGCTGGCAGACAGTCCCCACCCCTCACGGCTTGGATTTGAGCCCCAGGGCTTAGAGGACAGACTTGGAGTCTAGGTCCAGGAAAGGAAAGGGGTCTTGCGAACGTGCGTGCTGTTGATGACTACATTTCTGCGTCCCTTTGAGAACCAGCTGCGCCCGACAGTTGTCACCGTTGCCCCCACCCCCTCTAATTTTCAAGGCAGTCTTCCTTCCGCCTTCCATGCTGTGCTGGTGGTTTTGGTGGGGGTACTCGTGGTTGTAGGTTTCCCCGCAGCCTTCTGGGAAGCGGGGGAGGTTGACATCCGCCTCACCCCTAGTTTCTACCCCCGAGTCCTTTAAGCAGTGGGTACAGAAATCATTTCCATCAGCAGGTCAGCGAGAGTCCTGCTTCCCTGTGTATCACACAGGACATTCTTCCGGAGAGAAGAAGGTGATGGAAACATGCAGAACACACCCTGGAAGCAGCTATGTCAGAGAGGATCACAGACTTGATTGATGGGCGCTGACTCATGTCAAGAGAAACTGAGTTGGAGGCAGGCAGGGTCTTGCCGGAGGCTCCTGGCTTGCCGGAGTCAGAGCTGTTGCAGGCCTGGGTCTCTGTCCGTCACAGGAATCCAGAACCAGAGTCCTGACCCCTGACCCCTGGGTTCTGTCTACTTTCTGGCCTCAACGCACGGATGGCCAAGCTCAGCCATCCTTGGAGGAGCTGAGTGTGCTGACCACACCTCACCTTGCTCCTCTTCCTCCCAGGAGAAAACCCGATAGGGTGTGAACAAGGACTGTGGGGGCCTACGTACTAATCACAGTACTGAAAAGTTTTTTGTTCTGTATTTTTGATACTTTGATATCCTGCTGCCTTGCTAATCCCGGTGATACTGCTGCTCCTAGGACTAGTTAATTCCTAGGGACAGTAGACAGCATGCCTGCTGGTCTGCCTTCTACACACTAAGCGGTCACACCCCTGCCTACCTCCCTTACCTCTCACACACAAACCATTATTTCCCATGCCCTCAATTGTCCCAGGACAGGTGGTGACCACTCCTATAGCCCAGAGCCCTGGAAATTATTCAAACCAGCCAATCTTGACTCTCTTGAACCTGCCTACACACCCTCTTGAACCCTGACCCAACCCTTCCCATGGAAATCCCAGCACGGGCTCTGGCCCAGGCTTTTCTCCTGCCCTGCCCTGATGCTTCCCCATGTGGCCCTGCACACACAGCAGAGGTGCGCCCCCCTGGGAACTGTGAGTAACAAACTGTCCTTCTAAAGGCGGTTGTCTGTGTTTGTCACCTCACTGTACTTGATGAAAACAAATCTCAGGTTTGCTTTAAAACAGGCAAAAGGTGAAAGAGCACAGGGCAGGGACAAGGGAGAAGGCATCTGTCCTGCCCTGCCCTTGGGGGTGCTCAGGCTTGTCTTGTGGGACATTTCCAGGCTGGACATGTGGTCTGAGGGTCTGCTGCATCCCTCCCTACTGCTGAGCCCTCCTGGCCACCAGGTGAGAGCATGCCTTTGTCTGCATGAGCAAGACACATGTACATGTTTGGACTGGTGCATCAGTAATGCTGCCATTCCTGAGAAAGGGAGATGCTTAAAAGTTTAGGACACAGAATTGTTTCTCAGAAAACCTACCAACAGGGCCAGGACAATAAGGTCCTCTTTCCCCACTCAGATATGGGCAGCAGGTAACCTGGATTATCATATAGGTTCTGTTTCTGTCTTTTGAGAGGAAGTTGGGATGATGGTGGTGGTTCATAATAATAATTTGAACAGTAGAGCAAGTGTCATCCCCATTTTGCAGAAGGGGACACTGAGGCTCAGAGAGGTGCATTCACGTTCCTGGCAGGTCACCCAGCTGGTTTGTAGTAGAGCTGAGATTTGAACTCTGGTCTGTGGGACGCCAGGCCCAGGCACTGTGGGAATCTGTCCCTGAAGAAGACAAAGCCAGGCTGTGTTGGGGTTTGCATCTGTGTCTGACCCCCACCCCCACTGGACTGGGGGCCCTCAGTCTCTGCCATGATTCTGGCACATAGTAGGTGCCTGCTAGATCCCTGTGGAGAGATAACCAAGATCACATCTGGAGGGTCGAAAGCAGAGGGAAGGAGATGGAAGGGAGTCTGTGTATAGAGGCTCTGCATGCCCAGGAAAGCCCCTCTGATATTGTGACCTACCAGGAATATATATTTGGTCTTCATCTTTGGTCCTGGCACAGCACTCCTAAAACCCTGGGAATTTTCTTAGAAAGGAATCAAGGTGTCACTTGTTATGTTAATGAGGTGACTTTTGGAAATCCCCCAGGTCACCTAAGCATGGGGCTGGTAGCCAGGTGACCAGATCCTGTGATGAGAGGGTTGGAACTTTCTGCCTGACCTCAGGGAAGGGAGAGGGCTGGGAGTTGAATCTCCGGGCCCAGGGAACTGTCCACCTGTTAAACCATGTCCCCAGTTCAGGGGGTGGGGGTGGCTCTCACTCTGTGTGGCCTGGTGGTGAGTGAAAGGGCAGCTGGGCCAAGGGATCACCCCTTGAGGCCATGGGACACCCTGCTGTGTGGCCCATGCTGGGTGGGGCCACCCTCATCAGGGGGCTTCCGGGGCATCCTGCCCCAGCCTGGCCCATCCCACCTGAACTCACCTTGATCTCAATCTGCTCCTCCATCTCCTTGCTCTTCATGGCCGCATACTCCTTCTCCAGCCTGCAGAGAGAGGGGAGGGCCGATGTGCTCACTGTCCCACTCTCAGGGACCCCCCTACTGCCTGCACCCCGGATGCCCGCTACTGACCTCTTCATCTTCTTGGGGTTGTACTTGACCTGGTAAGCCTTGAGGATCAGCTTATCTGGACAGCTGTCGAACTGATGGGGGATCACCCTCTGGAAGTACTGTGGGGACATGGGTGGTCACTGACATGTGGGCCCTGACCACCTGGGGCCACCCAAGCCCGTGGGAGGCCCTGCTTCCCTGGAGGAGGGGCCTGGGCATGCCAGAAGTGTCAGCCAGAGCCCGTTGGCCTGGGGCCTTGCATGGCCTGGCCCTCTGTGGGCGCTCCATCAGTGTATGTGGATCGAATGAGCAAGTATGAGAAGCAGGAATTGTGAGAAGGAGCTGCCTGTGGCCAGGACTTCTGTCTGCAGGAGAAGCAGGCTTCGGGAGCTCCTGAGGGGGAAGGCTGGGGTGGGGTCTGAGAAGAGGGGCCTTCATGGCGGGGGCAGGGGGAGCCATGCCGCTGACCCAGGGCAGTGAAAAGAGATGGAAGAGGTTGAAGGATCAGGGTGGCAGGGAGGAAGCTGAAAGAAGGAGCCCTTGGGGGCCTGCCTGCTCGCCCAGGGCCCCTGGGGCCTCCACGCAGAGTTTAAGCGCACGCTGCCGGTGGACATAGCTTTCTGCGGCTTGGGACTGGGCTGGGCTCCACAGCCCAGCTGGCCCCCTCTGGCAGCTGCAGACAATGGGTGCCCGTGTTCGTGAACACAACTGTGGCCTTTGTGCATTCTTCCCCAAACCACCAGCTGGAGAACACTGGGAGGGGGCAGGGGCCTGCATGATGGGGACATGGCAGTGAGAAGCAGGCTGGCCTCTCTCCGCAGGCAGGGCAGCTAGCCGGGGCAGGCAAGGGGAGGGTCAGCCCCAGACCCTCACTCCCTCCTGGGCCCTCGTCTGACCTAGTTGCTGGGGCTGAAACCACACCCAAGGCCTCCAGGTGTGGCTAGTATTGCTATTTGTCACATTAGGCTCTAGGGGACCTGGAGCTGGGGGCAGGTGAAGGGGGGTGGACTTCCGGGCTTGGCATTCTTCTCTCCCTGCTGCCAGGCTGCTGGCCCTGGCCCAACTCTGGCAGAGCTGGGGGCTCCTCAGGCACTGCCCCCGCCTCAGCCCTGGCCCTTCAGGGAGATCTTAGGGGGCAGAGATGATGGGAAAGGATCAGGGCACTCAGGAAGTCCAGGGTCTCCCCATCTTTCAGGAAGGGTTCACTTGCCCAGGTGCCCCTGCTGGGGGCAAACCCACCACCCTGGACCCCTGCCCACCTGGGACATCCCCTCCATGTCCAGCTGCATCAGCTCCGTCTGGTTCACCTGCAGCAGGGCGAGGCCCACCCGGAAGATGATCTCCAGGCCCTGCAAAGGCAGCGGGGGCAGTGCATCTCCAGTTCTGCTTTCCCAGGGGCCTCTGAGCCCTCCCTGAGCCCTGGGATCATTTCCAGTGGGGACCTGAGTCACTCCATCCAGAGTGCCCAGGAGAAGAAGGGGTCCTTACCTCGTACATGAAGATGTCAAAGACACGGGTGGCAACGGGCAGTGGGAAGGTGGTGAGGAAGAGTGTGAGGAACCAGGACGAGGCATACATGGACGTGTGGAAGCTCTGGGAGCGGAAGTGGGTGTTCAGGTCCGGGAGCTGCTCCTGGGGTCAGGAAGGAGGCCAGACACCATGAGGAGGGCGCTGGGCACAGCAGTCCACACCCTCAGGTTCCCTCTACCCGGAAGTGCCTGCATCTTCAGGGAGCTTTCCCTGACTTACCCTGGGCAGCCCCCCTGCCACACCGTCCCTCAGTGGGGCAGA
The DNA here is from genome assembly GCF_032452875.1 of Bos javanicus. Classification (NCBI taxonomy): domain Eukaryota; kingdom Metazoa; phylum Chordata; class Mammalia; order Artiodactyla; family Bovidae; genus Bos; species Bos javanicus. The sequence continues at coordinate 16,345,813 of NC_083874.1, read as the reverse complement.
AGCACCCCAGAGCTCTGAGCAGCACGAGGGGGGACCCAGGCAGGGACAGCAGGCGGCCCAGCTACCCGGGGAGGCTCACCACCACCCCCAACAATGCTCTACATTTTGTGCCCAGACATGCTTAAGGGATGTTTGATTGGCCTGAACTTTAGACAGCTGGAAAGTGACAGAAACTGGGGAAACTGAGGCTGGAGATGTTAGGAGGCCCTGCTGGTCCTTCACAGGAAGAACGGACCCTTGGCTGTCCCCTGGCCTGCCCTGGGCCTCCTCTGGACTCAGGGACTCTCTGGTGGTGGCCAGCTACTTTGCCACGGGAGCTCTCGGCTCTTTCTCTGTGGCCCTGGGCCACCTGCTGGCTGGCATTTCCGGTCCCCTTGACCGACAGCACCTCCTGGTCCTCCAGGCCTGAGGAGCGGGCTTTCACAACCAGAGGCATCCTGCCCACTGGTGCCCAGCCACACAGCCCCACCTGCAACCGGCTTCCGGAGCAGGCCAGAGTATGCGTGTGTGTGTGTGTGTGTGTGTGTACACCGGTGCTGTCTGCCAGCCAGGAGCGGGCCCTGCGGGGGCTACTATTTATAAATAGGCGGCTACAGCTCTCTAGTAATCAGCAAAGGCAGGCAGACAACACTTTCCCCCTTCCACCACACTGGGGAGCAGATAGAAAGGGACAGTGTGGGGGTGTGTCTGAGGCAGGCCAACCTCTCCATCCTGGCCTGAATGACTCTGGGAACCCTGAGTTCTGAGAAGCCCCCACTGTAAGGACTGGCCCCTGAAGCATCCTTCAGGCAGTGCTCCACAGCCCCCTGGGGAGTAGGACCCCTTTCTGCCCTGGTATGTCTGGGTGGGTTCTCAGGCCTGGAATTTTCAGTCGAAGAGACTCCCTGGGAGGGCCAAGGTCAGCACCCGTGAGTGTGGGCTGGCAGGGTATGGGGGGGCAGAGTGGGTAGGCATGACCACCTGGGCCTGCTCACCTGTAGCATGTATTCAAATTGGTAGATGCAGAGCCCCAGCTCGGCCATGCTGGGCTTGAAGAGCTCTCGTAGGCGGTACTCCTGCATCAGCCGCACGAACACACAGAAGGCCTCCTCCTCGGGCATCTGGGGGCAGGGGGTGTCTGTGAGTGGGGGTAGCATGGGAGGGGGTGCCCGCTGCTCTTCTCCTGACTTTGCTTGTTTCTGCTGTTTACTTTGACTGAACACAGACGGTGCCAGGCTGCCTGGACCCCCATGGCAAACCTCCGGTCAATAAAGTCCCCGTTTCACTGATGGGAAGCATCTAGAGGCTGAAGTCGCGAGCCCAAGGCCGCCTGGCAAGAAACAGTGGAGCTGGGACTTGAACCCCGGAGCCCACGGTGGAGGCAGCCTCTCGTCCAGTCCCCACCATTCTCCCCTCCTGAGCCTGCCAGAGCCTCCACAGGAAACCCCCAGCCCCATAAACACTGCACTGGCCAAACCAAGTCTCCCACCTGGGTTCCTCATCTGACCCTGGCAGGTGACTGAGCAGGATGGGATAGTGGTCAGGACCAGCTGCCAGCCTTCTGTGCTTGGTTGGGAGACTGTCAGAGGTCACAGGCGGGCAGGAGGAAGCTCTGACCCCAGGCCTACACTGATGGAGGGAACACTTGCTTCTGTCCACCTCCAGGGGACCGAGAGAGTGGGCTGGGCTAGCCCAGGCCACCTACCTGCATGAGCAGCAGGCCCACGATGAAGGCACTGCCCTGGCAGTAGCCCACCTCCCGGTCCACCAGCGAGTAGGCCTGCACGGGAACGCACGGGAGTCAGGGCGGGGTCCCACCGGGCTGGCAACCACAGGGCATCTCTCCAGGGCCAGGGCTCACCTTCATGACATTGAAGAGGACCTCCTGGCCTAGGCTGTCCTGGCCCTTGAAGAACTCGTGCTCTGGGTAGGTGCGGGCGATGTCCCTGCGGATGAGCTTCTCGCAGGGGGACGACATCTTGAGCAGCTCTGAGTACTGGTTCTTAACCGGCATGTCTGTGGCACTGCACAGGAGCTGCCAGACGATGGCCCGGAAGTGGTGTGGGATGCCCTTGCGGATCAGCTCCTGGAGACCGGTCAGAGGGGGAGCGGAAGACCGGGCTGGATCCAGTCCCAGAGTGGCCTCCCCAGGGCCGTCCAGCCGGGCCTTGGAGATGGGGCCTGTCCACGCCTCCCCGGAGGCCCAGAGAGCTTGGCTAAGCCACCTCATGGCACAGAGTGCCACAGTGCTCCAGCCTGTCACGGAGCACACGGGTGGGAAGCAGGTGGGGGTGTCTGGGAGGCCAGCCCCGCCCACTCTCCCTCCTCCCCACCCTCCACCAGGCACACCTCCAGCCCTGGACCTTGCCCGCCCCCAGCCACTGACCAGCCTGCCCCAGGCCCACAGTCCCCCCACCTTCAGCAGCTTCTCCTTCCGGCGTCGCCACTCCTCCCACTCGTTGGCGATCCGGCCCCACAGAATCCACGTGTCCTCCTCCAGGTGGCTCAGGTTGGAGGAGGCTGAGGAGCTGGACACCAGCGAGGAGCCACTGTTCCGCCGGGAGCCATTCATGGAGCGCATGGACTTGGAGTCGGCCTCCAGCAGCCTAGGTGGGCAGGCAGGGGGTGAGGGGTGGCTGCAGGTACTTCCAGCCCCAGCCCTTGGACCCCAGAGAGCCCAGCCCCTCCTCCCTAGGGTCCCAGATTGGGTCTTAGTTGTTCTTCCTGCATGGCACTTGCTGTGTGACCTTGGCTGGTGCCCTAACCTCTCTGAGCCCTGGTTTTGATCCTGGGTCCCCGGAGAGGCTGCCATGCATGTGTCCCACTTTGTGCCCTGGGCTGAGAAGCTTGGGGATCAGCTCATTTAGTCCCGAGGGGCAGGCTTTGTTAAGATGTGTTTACAGATGAGGTACAGAGAGGGTGAGTGGCTAGCTGGGGGCCCACGGCTCACAAGAGGCTGCATTAACCAGCTGTTTCTGATGCTCTGACATCTGGGGCCTCCCTGACCCTGGAGGGACAGCCCCTCCCAGGCCTAGCAGATCGGCAGAAATGGTTACAGACTTGCTTGTCAGTGCACCTATCATATGCAAACCAACCAATCCAGAGTCCACAAACCAACCACCTCTGTTAGGTGCTAGCACTCAGGGCCACTGTCCTCTGCCCTAATTACCCAGGGCCGGATACTAGACTAATAGGCCCAGACCCTGTGCCCCAGCTTGCTGAAGTTACTCAGACTAGCCAGTCCTAACCCTGATTACACTGCCTCACCACTCCTGGCGGAAACCACAATAAAAGCTCTCACCTACATTTTTCTCACTCCCTCTGCCTCCTGACTGGTCCTGGTGCTTCCCCGGGTGGCCCTACAGGGTTCATGGTGCGCTGTGCCCCTCCTCTTGGAATCTGTGAGTAACAAACTGTCTTTTTTTTTTGGCCTCACCACATGGCATGCAGGGTCTTAGTTCCCCAACCAGGGATTGAACCCAAGCTCAGCATTCTAAATGCTGACCAGGGAAGTCCCCAGACTTCCTGGGGTCATCTCCTGATCTGCTGGCCTCGACTTCCTGGCATAATAATAAAACCCACACTTTAAAACAGGGGCTGAGCCAGAGAAGAAGGTTGGGAAGGGCCAGTTCCAGAGTCAGAAGCTTTACGCTTTCCTTCAACAAAGGCCTGAAAGTGCAGGCGGGGCTCACTGGGCCCTGATCCCATGATCTTCTCATCTGAATGGGAGAACGTCTGTTGGGAGGTGATGGCAAATGCTAGCCTCAGTGGAAGTGTTACTTGGCCTAGGGCTCTGAGTGCAGGGGGCACCCAGGAGCTTCCGTTTGGGGCCCAGGCTGTACCCTGGGGCCCCACCTGGTCCCCCAGGGACCAACTCACCGGTTCTGCTCTTCAAGCTTGGCCAGCAGCTCCAGCTCATCGGGGCTGAGGTTCTCGGAGTCAGAGGTGGGGGAGCAGGTGGGGGCTGACAGGGCCTCCTGGGATGAGGAGTCGGGGCTCAGAGTGGGGCTCGCCATGGCGGTCAGGCTCCTCAGCTGTGAGCAGGGTCAGGTCACAGAACTGTCTGGGGACCAGAGACGCGTGGTCAGCACTGGGAGGGGTGCCCGCCCTGTCCTGCTGGCTCTGGACCAGTGAGCCTGCTGATCACCTGAGACATCTCCTCACCCCAGGCTTCCCACCTTGGGTCTGTCCACTTGGTCACCCCTTGTCCCAGGCACCCCGGTCCAGTTGCTAGCTCCTTCTGCTCCAGGTGCTGGCTACTAGGCTCCCCACTTTTATGGTGCAGACGCCAGCGAGGAGTAAGGGGGGCCAAGGCCAGGGCCTGTGCTATTCTGCTCTCCCTGGGCATGGACACCAACTCTCAGCGGACACCCCTGAGTCTTCAGCAGGGCCAGGGGCCAAGGCTGCTTGTTACTCAGGGCCCCTGCCAGGACCTGCAGACGTCCCTGCTCTGGTGCCTGTTCTAGTCAGCCTTGGTCCCTGTCCCCAGCTGTGGTCTGACCTGAGAGCCCTGCCTCAGCATCTGACCTGCCCTGTCTCATCAACCAGAGTGGGCTGCTGGCACAGCCAGAAAGCAATTATTCTCTACTGTTAATTGTCTGGTGCTGCCAATGGCCGGAAGAGCCAACTCTTCCTGGGCTGGGAAGCCAGGGGCACGTCCAAGTGCTGGGAATCTGTGCTCTGGCGGCCCCAGAGCGAGGCACAGGCTCTGGTCGGTGTCCTGATCTTGGCCTGCCATGTACCAGGTTGATGCTGGCCCATCTCTGCTGTTCTGCCTGTGGAGGGTGTGATCCCACCCTCCTGGGAGCTTCAGGGACACTGGCATCTCCCCTCTGCCAGCCCCAGGAGAGGTGGCTCAGCACTATGCCAAAAACAGAGGCTCTGGACTCAAATGGACCAGCGTCTGAAGTGAGGCTCCCTTGGACCCCAGTGAGGGTTCGGACAGCTCAACCACAGAGGGGCTCTTGGCCAGTTTCTGGAGAAGGGGCATCTTGTCCCCTAGGTGGCAGCAGGACAGTGACAGGACAAAAACATAGCTGCCTGGCACCCTCAGGTCACTGGGCACCTTCCCACAGCCCAAGTTCAGCCCCCTACCAACACCTGCAAGCCCACAGGTCGGTGGGACTTGACCCTGGCCATGCACTTGATTCTAGTCTCCTTTCCCAGGGCTGTCATGGGGTGGAAGGGGGACACCATTTTTCTTTCACCTTGTAGGGGTGCCCAGCACTCTCTCACCCCAGGACTCTGTGGCTCCCCAGGGAACTGGTTCTCCCTCTGGCCCCCGAGGGCCCCCCAAGTTGGGTGGGCACCAAGGGCTCTAGCTTTAGTGAGCAGTACAAACTTGAGGTGATGGCTCCCCTCAGAACCGGAAGAACTTTTCCTCCCATTGCCTGGCCCGGGGACCACCTGCCTTGAAGACCAAGCCACACACACCTCCAAGCCAGGAGCTGATCATTCCTGAGAGAGGGACCGTGGGGGCCGCTTGGGGCTTCCCGCAGAGTCAGTCTGTGGCTGCGGGACAGAGATGGGCTGCGGACAAGAAGTGCTGACTTGGAAGGCTCTCTGTGGGCAGGCAGGGGCAGGAAAGGCTGTGTGGGTTTCCTGACATCAGGACTGGGGTGGGAGAGGAGAGGTGGAGAGAAGGATCAGAGCCCTGGAAGCACAGCTGGATTTGAGGAGGCATGTGGGGCTCGGGGACAAAGGCCACATGTGGCTGGGGCTGGGGCCCACTGTTTCCCTGCTGTGCCCAGGGGAACCCTAATCTCAGAAGTGCATTGCCTTCCCCCACCCTACCCCCACTACCCAACACCCTGGCCTGAAAAGAGCCCAGTGGTTCAGCTCTGGGTTTCTGATGAAAAGAAACAACTCGGGCCATCTGCTCGCAGAGTTTGCTCAGATACTTATCACATATTAATGTGTATTTCACACAAGAAATAAACCTGATCCCATACCCAGTGCTGAAATGTGCGGTCTGAGAGGTGGGATCTTCCAATCCCTCAGGCACTTTCTCTTGACTCACCCCCAACTCTTTAAACACTGTGCAGCCTGAAAGCTGATGCACGCACATTACTTCACACTCACACACTCACATTTACCCACACTTCACACCCCACACACTCAGATCTATTCCCACTCACAAACCATCTCACATATCAATACACGGATACACTAATACACAGTCTTGCATGCTCATGCACACATGCTCTGATACACACACAATCGCACGCCTACACACTCAGATACACATTCACATGCTATCTTACACCCACACACCCCTTTGCCCACACACGCACACATACACACTCACACACACCCTTCCTGCACTGACCAAGGCTCCCCATGCCTGAATCCAGTAGACAGGAATGGATGCGGGCTCTCTGCCCTCGGAGCTCTGTGAGGAGGCCTGTCTCCCACCCCCCTCTATTCTGAGCACCTGGACTCTTATTGGCTCAGCCTCTCCTCCCCTGGCACTTACTGGGTGTTGTCTGAGGGCCTGCACTGTCCTAGGGACAGGGATGTGGAGTGGAAAGGTGAATGAGCCCCCACCTCCTCAGGGCATATGCAGCCGTCCCACCCTTTGCTGGCTGGGCACAGAGACAGAGAGACAAGGCAGGTCCCCTCGAGTGCTGAGGAGCCACTAGCTTCTGAGATCCACACACAGACCGTCCAGGTCTGGGGTCCCAGCCTCTCAAGAGCTTCAACTTCAATGCCCTTTGTTTCTGCTCCACTGTGGCCACCCAAAGCAGGGTCCCGGCCTAAAGAGTGGGTGGTGGGCCACCTAACACAGCCTCTGCTGGCACCACTACCCTCCATGCCCCCAAACGCTGGCTGCATGGCTTTGGAGGCTGAGCCAAGCCAGAGGAGTGGGAGGAGATTGCTGGTGAGCTGGGGCCAGGGGTGGGGTGGGGCTGGTACAAAAAGGTCCAGATGCCAGGGTCCCTCTACCTCTCTTTTCTCCTCCTTTGCAGGAGCGTTTGGACACTGACAACCATGCTTCTTCCTCCTGATACTTTTTTTTTTCTGTTAATATAATTTTTTCCCATGCCATGTGACTTGTGGGATCTTAGTTCCCTGACCAGGGATGGAACCCGTGCCCACTATACTAGGAGCTTGGAGTCTTAACCACTGGGCCACCAGGGAAATCCCCTACACTTTCTCCTTCTCAAAGTCCACTCCCATATAGTTTTGAGACACTGGGCTCCTTGGCCTCCTAGGGCTCCCCCTCTGTCTCAGCCCAGCGAGAGGCCCCTTCTTCCACAGGCCTTGCCTTGGCCCTTATCCCTTCAGGCCCTTGGTGGTGGTGTTTTCAGGACTTAAATGAACAGAAAGGCTTGTCTGTGATTGTGACACCCATGTCCCTAGCTTTTCCCTTCTTTTTCCTCACCTCACCGAGGTGAGGACTGAAGACTGCTGGGCAAAGAGAGACACAGCCCCCTGCCCGCCCAGAGCATGTGGAACAGGGAGGAGAAGAGACTTAGAAATGATCACCCGAGCTTACTATGACTGATTGAGAGAAACCCATGGAATAAAAGATGAGGCACAGTGGAAATTAAAAGACTCTTTCTCCTTGGAAGGAAAGTTATGACAAACCTAGACAGCATAAAAAGCAAAGATATCATATTGCCCACAAAGGTGCGCATAGTCAAAGCTATGGTTTTTCCAGTAGTCATGGATGGATGTGAGAGTTGGACCATAACAAAGGCTGAGCACTGAAGAATTGGTGCTTTCAAATTGTGGTGCTGGAGAAGACTCTTGAGAGTCCCTTGGACTGTAAGGAGATCAAACCAGTCAATCCTAAAGGAAATCAACCCTGAATATTTATTGGAAGGACTGATGCTGAAGCTGAAGCTCCAATACTTTGGCCACCTGATGCAAAGAATTGACTCATTGGAAAAGACCATGATGCTGGGAAAGATTGAGGGCAGGAGGAGAAGGGGACAACAGAGGATGAGATGGTTGGATTGCATCACCGACTCAATGGACATGAGTTTGAGCAAACTCTGGGAGACAGTGAAAGACAGCGGAGCCTAGTGTGCTGCAGTCCTTGGGGTAGCAAAGATTAGGACATGATTTAGCGACTGAACAACAAGAGTGGAAAACAGTCTGGCAGTTCTTCAGAAAGGTAGACAGTTACCAATATGGGACTTTCCTGGTGGTCCAGTGACTAAGACTCCATGCTCCCAGTGCAGGGGACTGGGGTTTGGTCCCGATTTGGGGAACTAGATCGCACATGCTGCAACTAAAGATCCTTTATGATGCAACTGAAAAGATTCTGTGTGCTGCAACTAAGGCCCACCCAGTGCAGTCAAATAAATAAATAGGCTGTCTCTTAAAAAAAAAAAAAAGTGTTAGCAATATGACCCAGCAATTCCACTTCTAGGAATTCTACCCAAGAGAACGGAAAATATACATCCACATGAAAACCTGTATACAATTGTTCACAATAGCCAGAAAGTGGAAACAACCCAAATGTCCATTGGTGGATGAATGGGTAAGTGAAATGTGGTCTATCTATATGACGGAATAGTATTCACCCATAAAAAGGAACAGACTTTTTCTGGTGAACTCTTTCCTGGTAAATCCCCCCACCCCACCGCCCCCAGTATGCGGGCTCACTTTTCTCCCCTCTCTCTGAAAATATCTAACCCTACACCCCAGCCCAACACACACTTTTGGGTTTCTTTTGGCAGCACTGGATCTTTGCTGTGGCACATGAGTTTCTCTAGTTGAGGCTGACAGGCTCAGTAGCTGCAGCGCACGGGCTTACCTGCACCAGGCATGTGGGATCTTAGTTCCCCCACCAGGGATTGAACCCACATCCCCTGCACTGGGAGGCAGATTCTGAACCACTGCAGTACCAGGGAAGTCCCCCAAGACACATTCTACAGCAATTCTTTGTATATCCACCGGCCTGCCCTACTGGGTCATAAACGTACTGGGGGCAAAAGCTTGTCTTCTTAATGTTTTAATCCAAGCCTCTAATGCAGCATCTGGCCGTTAGCAGGTACTCGATGTCTTTGCTGGATGAATCAAGAGAAAAGTCCCTCTGTCACTCAGCCAGGTGATCAAGGTCAACAGGATTAGTGATAAGTCACGTGGAGAGCATGTGCACTTAATATGCTGACATGAGAAGGGCCCTTCATCTCTGTGTTTTCCTCCCCAAGACTATGAGAAAATCATGTGACCAGTCCAGAGTAAGAGATGCTTTAGAGCATTGCTGACTAGTCCTCCTGAACTGTCAAAGTCATCAAAGACAAGGAAAGCCTAAGCAAGCTGTCCCAGATAAGAGAAGTTTCAGGAGATGTGATGACAAAATGTCCTGTGGGATCCAGGATGTGGTCCTAAGACAGAAAAAGGGAAAAGCTAAGGAAATCTGAATAAAATACGGACTTTAGTCAATCATGTGTGTGCCCAGGCGCTCAGTCGTGTCTGACTCTTTGTGACCCCATGGACTGCAGCCCTCCAGGCTCCTCTGTCCATTTTTCAGGCAAGAACATTAAGAGTAGGTTGCCAGTTTCCTACTCCAGGGAAAGTTTTGGGCTCAGGGATAGAAAACTGCATTTCTTGAATCTCCTGCATTTGCAGGTGAATTCTTTACCATGTTACCATCTAGTTAATTATAATGTATCAATATTGGTCCAACAACACAAGAGAAGACTCTACACATGGACATTCAGATGACTGACACCGAAATCAGACTGATTATATTCTTTACAGCCAAAGATGGAAAAGCTCTATACAGTCAGCAAAAACAAGACTGGGAGCTGACTGTGGCTCAGATCATGAACTCCTTATTGCCAAATTCAGACTTAAATTGAAGAAAGTAGAGAAAACCACAAGACTATCCAGGTATGACCTAAATCAAATCCCTTATGATTATACAGTGGAAATAAGAAACAGATTTCAGGGACTAGATCTGATAGACAGAGTGCCTGATGAACTATGGATGGAGGTTCGTGACATTGTACAGAAGACAGGGATCAACACCATCCCCAAGAAAAAGAAATGCAAAAAGAAAAATGGCTGCCTGAGGAGGCCTTACAAATAGCTGTGAAAAGAAGAAGCCAAAAACAAAGGAGAAAAGGAAAGATATACCCATTTGAATGCAGAGTTCCAAAGAATAGCAAGGAGAGATAAGAAAGCCTTCATCAGTGATCAGTGCAAAGAAATACAGGAAAACAATAGAATGGGAAAGACTAGAGATCTCTTCAAGAAAATTAGAGATACCAAGGAAACATTTCATGCAAAGATGGGCACAATAAAGGACAGAAATGGTATGGACCTAACAGAGCAGAAGATATTAAGAAGAGGTGGCAAGAATACACAGAAAAACTACAAAAAAGATCTTCATGACCCAAATAATCACAATGGTGTGATCACTCACTCAGAGCCAGACATCCTGGAATGTGAAGTCAAGTGGGCCCTAGGAAGCATCACTAGGAACAAAGCTAGTGGAGGTGATGGAATTCCAGTTGAGCTATTTCAAATCCTAAAAGATGATGCTGTTAAAGTGCTGCACTCAATATGCCAGCAAATTTGGAAAACTCAGCAGCGGCCACAGGACTGGAAAAGGTCCGTTTTCATTCCAATCCCAAAGAAAGGCAATGCCAAAGAATGCCCAAACTACCACACAATTGCACTCATCTCACACACTAGTAAAGTGATGCTCAAAATTCTCCAAGCCAGGCTTCAGCAATACATGAACCATGAACTTCCTGATGTTCAAGCTGGTTTTAGAAAAGGCAGAGGAACCAGAGATCAAATTGTCAACATCCGCTGGATCATCAAGAAAGCAAGAGAGTTCCAGAAAAACATCTATTTCTGCTTTATTGACTATGCCAAAGCCTTTGACTATGTGGATCACAATAAACTGTGGAAAATTCTTCAAGAGATGGGAATACCAGACCACCTGACCTGCCTATTGAGAAATCTGTATGCAGGTCAGGAAGCAACAGTTAGAACTGGACATGGAACAACAGACTGGTTCCAGATAGGAAAAGGAGTACATCAAGCCTGTATATTGTCACCCTGCTTATTTAACTTATATGCAGAGTACATCATGAGAAATGCTGGGCTGGATGAAGCATAAGCTGGACTCAAGATTTCCAGGAGAAATATCAATAACCTCAGATATGCAGATGACACCACCCTTATGGCAGAAAGTGAAGAACTAAAGAGCCTCTTGATGAAAGTGAGAGAGAGTGAATAAGTTGGCTTAAAGCTCAACATTCAGAAAACGAAGATCACGGCATCTGGTCCCATCACTTCATGGCAAATAGATGGAGAAACAGTGGTAACAATGACTGACTTTATTTTTTAGGGCTCCAAAATCACTGCAGATGGTGACTGCAGCCATGAAATTAAAAGACGCTTACTCCTTGGAAGGAAAGTTATGATCAACCTAGATAGCATATTAAAAAACAGAGACATTACTTTGCCAACAAAAGTCTGTCTAATCAGGCTATGGTTTTTCCAGCAGTCATGTATGGATGTGAGAGTTGAACTGTAAAGAAAGCTGAGCACCGAAGAATTGATGCTTTTGAACTGTGGTGTTGGAGAAGACTCCTGAGAGTCCCTTGGACTGCAAGGAGATCCAACCAGTCTATCCTAAAGGAAATCAGTCCTTAGTGTTCATTGAAAGCACTGATGTTGAAGCTGAAACTCCAATACTTTGGTGACCTGATGCAAAGAGCTGGCTCATTTGAAAAGATTGAAGGCAGGAGGAAAAGGGGATGACAGAGGATGAGATGGTTGGATGGCATCACAGACTCGATGGATATGAGTTTGAGTAGACTCCGGGAGTTGGTGATGAACAGGGAGGCCTGGCGTGCTGTGGTCCATGGGGTCACGAAGAGTCAGACACAACTGAGCAAGTGAACTGAACTGAATACTGGTCCATTCATTATAACAAACAGCAGATAACGTTACTAATGCGGAAACTGGGTGTGGGTGTGGGCTCTGTGTGAGCACTTTGTGCTCTCTTAATTTCTCTGTAAACCTAAAACTGTTTTGAAAACGAAGTCTACTTTATTTTAAAATTTTATTATTTTTTGACTGTACCATGAGGCATGTGGGATCTTAGTTTCCAGACTAGGGATACAACTAGTGCCTCCTCCACTACAACTAGTGGAATTGTGGAGTCTTAACCACTGGACCAACCAGGGAAGTCCCTAAAGCCTATTTAAAAATTTTTTAAAAAGAGAGAGAGAAGGTTCTGTACCAGGGTAGACAGAAAAGTCCAGGACAGTGGTAATAAGTGAGAGGCCCCCTTGTGGGTAGAGTGTCACTCACAGGGTCTCCAGATGAGGCGCTAGGGGAAGGACTTACACTTGGAATTTCTTTTTTAAAATACTGAGTGACTCAAGTACTTTTTTTTTTTTTTTAATCACTTCATTTTGTTCTTTCATGCCACGCTACATGGCTTGAGGGATCTTAGTTCCCTGACCAGGGATCGAACCTGAGCCCTCAGCACTGAAAGCACGGAGTCTTAACCACCGGACCACCAGAGAATTCCCTGCACTTGGATTTCTGACTCTAGAGTCTTGACCCCAAGCTGATCTGCTGAGCTGCCACTCTCTGCATACTTTAGAAATAACTCACGTAAAACATGGAGTGCAGTGGGCACTCTGTAAATGAGTTACTCTTTTTCACCCGGGAGAGTGAGTGTGTGTGCTCCATCATTCTGAGGCAGGAAGAAAGACCCCATAGTCCCTTTAATTTTGTTTCCCTACCTGCTCTGCCTCTGCCCCCCAGCCCCCACCCCAGCTTCTTACCTCTGCAGTCCCCAGCCTTTTTGGCACCAGAGACTGATTTCATGGAAGACAGTGTTTCCATGGACCAGGGGTTCGGGGGGATGGTTTCAAGATGATTCAAGCACAGTACACTTATCATGCACTTTATTTCTAATCTAATGCTGCCACTGATTTGACAGGAAGTACTGGTCCCTGGCCTGGAGGTCCCCTGCTCTACCTCTAATGATTATAGGGACATAGAATCATTTCTGAACCTGAAGTCTTCAAAGATACCTGACTCCATCTACCCAGCCTGATGGACTGTCAGGTGAGCCACACAGACCACCCTGACTCTGATGTCTTGGGCTCTTTTCCCTTGGCAATGGGGTGGGCATTTGATGGGCGAGCTGCCCCTTGGGTAACAAGGATGGCTGCTGGAATCCAGGTGGTCACTGCCAGCCCTCCTCTCATCCCCAGTTCTAGCCTCTCCTCTGTGCCACACAGAATGTTTCCATGTCCATGTACCTCCCACCCCAGTCATGTGTGTAGATAACGATCCCAGGTCTCCTGGTCTCCAAGGAGAACTTTGGGGCCAGAAGCCTGGGTTCAAATCCCTCTTCTCCCAGTTTCTTGCTTTCTGATCTGGGTATGATGCACTTTATGCCAATTTCCTCATCTGAAAACATGGCTGATGATAGTACCGACTTCATGGGTTTTGTTGCGAGGAATGTACAAGCTAAAACCTGTCAAGTGCCTAGGAGGGGAACTGGCCTGTAATATTCTCTTGGCTGGAAAGTTCCATGAGGGCAGGGGCTGACCTGCCCACTACTGGATCCCCAGCATCCAGTGGACCATCAGGCATCTGACATTTGTGGACTGAAGAAACAAACTTCTCCTCCTCAGCAGGCCCATCCCTTCTGTGGTGGCTCTGTTTAAATGTTAAATGCAGTAAAACTATAATCATCTTTATTAGTAGTAACAGCAGCAGCAATAAACAACCTCAGGCTAAAATCTGAGGGGCAGATGACCATTATGACCATTGGAATCTCTTCTGACCTAAAAAACCCCCAAAACTTTACTATCCTTCATGTTAGCAGCTAATACTTCCTGCCACTGTCACAAGTTCCTTCCAGGCAAATCCTTCATTTCTCTATATTTCAGTGTCCCTGAGGATGACAAAGAAAACAATTTAAAGCCCCCAGAAGCCCTCCAGGGACAAGTGAGTAAGAGAAATGGCATCCTGTGCAGGTTCTTGGCTCTTCAAGTCAAGATGGTAGCTTTCCTGCTGTGAAGGCTGGCTAGGCTGGGGGCTGGGGTGGGGTGCATCTTCCCTGTCTTAGGGGGCTCTCCAAGTAGATGGACACAACCTCTTTCTGCAGAAGAGATCCAGGCCCTCTTGCAGAAGTGAGTGAATAGGGAGGATGCTCAGCTCCTGAAATCAACCAAGTGTTTACTGAACATCTTCTGCATGCCCTGTTCTCGCCTTGGACTCAGCCATGAACAGACATGTGCCTTGCCCTTGTGGGACTTGTGGACTGGAAAACAGCCGCCAATGAAACAATCTCATGGAGGCATCCCTGGAGGTCCGGTGGTTAAGACTCTATGTGTCCAATGCAGAAGGCATGGGTTTGATCCCTGGTTGGGGAACTAAGTTCCCACATGCCACATGGCACAGCCAAAAGATTAAAGAAAAAGAAAAGAAATTATCTCACCAACACATCATGATGAGAAATGAAATAGAAGTGCAGGTGAACTGTGCCAGTGAGGTCCTTGAGATCTCCCTGGAGGGCCCAATCTCTTCCTTGGCTCTGGCAGTCAGCTCTCCTAACTCACCTCCCCTTTGCCCTGTGTTCGGCTTCTACAGCATGTGTGCTGTAGACATCCCTGGGCAGGGCAGGGTTGACTGCTGTTCCAAGTTCAGTTCCAAATACTGACCCCTTTGACCAGGGAGGGTCCCCCAGTATGTGCCCCGTGGACTGCATGCAGGACATGAAGGTGTATAGGATGAAACCCACCCAGGAGGTGCACCTCCCTGTACTCGCCACGCTTGCTCCTGCTGCCCAGGCCTTGGGCCAAGCGTTCGGGCTGCCTGAATGCCCCTCCCAGCCACGCCTGCCTGGAGAACCAGAGAGCTCCTCTCCCAACTCATACGTCATCCCTGCTCCCCCTTCCCTGATGCCTCTGGGATGCGCCGGGCCCTTCCCTCTGCTCCCAGCACATGCCATCCATTAATCTGTCTCCTGCTTCCACACGGGATGTGGTGGTCAGGGCAAGGGCTGGAATGCTGCTTCTTCTGGGTGGTTTGGGGGGATTAAGTGAGATGATATGTAAATGGGGCTGGCACCAGGCATGGCACATGGCACAGCCTGATTGGCATGAGCTACTGGTTTCAGCTCTGGCCTCCTGAAATAGAGAGGGGCTTTAGACACAGGGCATGGGCCACACCTGACATTCCTTCACACCCTAACCCCTGACTCAATTCCCAGTTCACTGTTGGGGGCCTCACCTGGAACAACCAGCACCTGTATTCTGCAAGGGGAAACTGAGATCAGGATCCTCTGTGCCCCCTATACCCTATGTCAATAGCACAGACACAAAGACCCACCCCGGACCCCAGACCAGGGTAAAAGGGCTCACCAGCCCTCCTTGGGAGCCTTCTCGTTTTTTCCTGAGGAGCTCACAGTCTGTCCTGGGAGGCTCCTGACTCCAGTGCATCAGCACAAAGTCTCCCCCTCCCCAGCAAGGCTGTGGAGTTTGCTTCCTGTGTGCCTTGTGACCTTCAGGAGTCTCCGCTTCTCTCCTCCCTTCAGCACGTGGATAGAACAAACCTCGCTCTGCCCCACGTCAGAGGGCTCCATGGGGCGTGGGCATTGCCAGCCAGTGGGCCCCCGACTGCCCTCTGTCCCTCTGGGAGGTTCCTGTGTGACCACAAATCCCATAACAGACTGTCTCTCAGCCCTAAGCATAGCCCAGCCATGGAAGGACAGCCACTATTCACCGAGGCATCAGCGAATTACAACCAGGGGACCGAGAAGGCCAGTGACTCTACTAGCACCACAGACCCCTTGGATCCCTCTTCCACATGGTGCCCAGGGAGACACTGAGGGACACATCCTAATCTCGCTGGCTCCCCTGAAGTCCCAGGTCTTGGTCGTGGGATTTCTCTCCCCATTTTCCAGATGAGTAAGTCAAGGCCTCAAGCCAAGATGCAGTTTTCCCCAGAGCCACCCAGAAACCACTGGTGAATGTCCACAGAGAAGCTGGGCTTATTTCTCTGGGGTTTTCCAGGCAGGCTCAGGTCAGATGAAGGAGACAGCAGGCAGCACTGGACTGATCCAGATTCCCCTTGGGGGGGACCTGGGGCTCCTCCTCAACCTTGTGGTCCTGGACACGCTGTCTCCCCAGTTCTCTGATCTGCACCGCTCTGTGACTTCCCCCTTCCTGTGCCAGGGCCGGACCACCTGTGGGCGACCGCTGAAGCCCAGGGGAACCCACAGGTTGGACACGACGGGGTGGGCTGTGGGTCAGCCAGCCAGGGCCAGCTGGGCAGAAAGAGCCAGAGCACCTAGAAAGACATGTGGACACAGGTCCCCCAGCTCCATCCCAGTCAGGCCAAGATGGGGAAAAAAAAACAACAAAAACCAAGCCGACTCCTCACTCGTGTTCCACACAAGCCTCTTCAGCACATTTTTCCATCTGAAAATATTCCTTAACAAAGAGCTGCCTGCTTCTGGCAGGCCCAAACCCAGCCCCACCAGGTCCCAAATGCCAGGGTGGGTGGAAGCTGTTTCATTTTCTCATGACACACTGGCCATGGGGGAAGGAACTCCTGGGTCAGTCAGGGGCGGCACCTGGGTAGCTGCTGCCATCTGAGGCCAGCAGGCGTGATGGGGTCAGGATGCTGGTCCTACCAGTCTGGTCAGACTTCAGGACTGGGGCCAGGGGCAGCCGGCAACCCCATCCTCTGCCACGGGTGGCATCAATCAGGGGGCAGGCACTGGGTCTTTGGGGGAGACTGGGGTAGGGGAGAGAAAGAGGGAGCACCCTTTCCTCTGAAGGGGTAAAAAATAGGGAGAGATGGATGAATGGGAAGAGGTCTGGGGCAGGTGTCCACAGGGATGCTGGGAGATTCTGGGTCACTCCGCCACCTGCAAGGCCCCAGTGGGGGCACCGGTTCAGGCAGGCTGGTGTGGACGGAAAGGCTGGCCACCTGGGGCAGGGCAGGCAGCTGACATCGGAGTCTCTGCCTGAGCTGGGAGCTGGTGGCGGCTTCCAGGAGGACTTGGGCAGATGAATTCCAAGGAGGAGTGCTAAAGTGCTGAGGAGGTGTGTGTGTGTGTGTGTGTGTGTGTGCGTGCATGCACACGTGTGTATGGGAAGCAAGTGTGTGTGTGTGTGTGCGTGCACGAGCATGCACGTGTGTGTGTATGGGAGGCAAGTGTGTGTGTGTGCACGCGCATGCACATGTGTGTGTGTGTATGGGAGGCAAGTGTGTGTGTGTGTTGTGTGTGTGTGTGTATGTATGGGAGGCAAGTTGGGGGGGTTCCCAACTGCCTGGGTCTGTGTTGAAGGTCTTAAGTGTTTCTGTGTGTGTTGGGGATCCAAGAGTCAGACTCTGTGTGTGTGTGTTTGTGTGAAGGGCTCCTGAATGTCTGTGTATGAGGGGTCCAGTCTGTCTATCACACCCACCATGGGCCCCTCATACTCATATTAGTATGAGCTGTTGAGGATTCACAGCTTTCCCTCTGTTGGCTCTCAGGTGTGTGTGTGTATGTGTGTGTGTGTCTGTGCAAGTGAGTGGGGCCCTCAGAGGGGTGGGTGTCACTGGTTGGGGAGGGGGTTCAGACTATCTGTTGGGCTGTCCCGAGCACAAGGTGAGGGTGGATTTTCAGGAAGCTGGAATCGAGGGGAATCAGGATCAGGGGTGTGTGTGGGGAGTATCCCAGGAGTGGTTTTCAGGGGTGCCCTTGGGCATGGGGCTTCTGGGGGTGGGAGATGGGCCAGCAGGCTGAAGTGAGGCTTGTGGGCAGGAATCCAGATTTACAGAGGCTGAGGAGGGGTCAGACTGGAGGGGTATGGCTCTAAGGCTGGTATCTAAGGGGGTGGGGGCAGGTCTGGGCCCAGGGATGGGATATGAAGTGAGGAGAGGGACGGCGTGACCAGGGGTCTACAGATGAAAGGAGTCTTGGGGGATCCGGAGAGACAGAGGACGGGGGTCCTGGGCTTGCGGCGGGGTAGGGGGGGGCGCTTGTAGGGGGCGGGTCTGTGGGGTGGTGACTGGGGGAGCCTTGAAGGGCCTGGAAAGGGGTCCTGAGGGTCAGTAAAGAGGGTGAGCGGGGGTCACGGGCCTGAGTGGGGGCTCCCGGGAAGGGGGCGGTGTTGGGGCGGAGGGCACCTGGAAGGGTCCTGGGAGGGGCCCAGAGGGGTCGGGAAGCTCCAGGAACGAGGATGTGCAGGGGCCAGGGCCCGAGGTTGACGGCCTGTGTCCGTGCTGGGAGTGCCGAGGGCTCCCGGGGCGGGTGCCGGGGCAAGAGGCCCGGAGTCCCGGTCTTGCCCGGCCCCCATGGGCCGCAACGCGGAGCCGCGGGCCTGAGAAGGCGCCCGGGAGGCCCGGCCCGCGCCGCCTACCTACCTGTAAAGAGCGCGCCATCGCCATGCCGAGTGTCGCCGTCCCGGGCCGCGCCGCCGGATCCCCGCCGTGTCGCTCACCCCGCAGCCCCGGCCCGGCCCGGCCCCCTCAGCCGCCCCCCGGGACCGCGGTCGCCGCCGGCTCCGCCGCTGCCATTTCACCCGCTGACAGGAGCCGCTGCCCCGCCCCCGAGGCCCAGTCAGCCAATTCACCGCCCCCAGCCGCTCTGGCTCCGCCCACTGTCAAGGAGTGATGGCGTGTTTGGCCAATCTGTGGTCATACCGTAAGGCGGGCCCTGGCTACGGCCAGAAGGTTGCCGCCTTTAAGGAGAGAAGCGAATTGAAGTTAGGGAAGCAGTGAAGGACGGGTAGTTTTGCCTATCGAAATGTGGCGCCCTGTTGATCAACACTTGGCAGGACCAATAGCGAGGAGGGAGGGGTGTGTCTCTGAGGAAAGACTGCGTCCCTGAGGAACCGCAGACAGAGGCAGGCGAGCGTTTGGCGCTAAGCTCCGCCCACAGCCGGGCTTTTTGCCCAATAACGAGGCGTCCTGGGTCGTCCATTATTATCTGTCCCTCAAACCTCGGCCATGGCAACTGTTGGGCCGCTATAAAGAAAATTGACATCTAGCGAGCCAATGACACTGAAGGAGGGCGGTGAAGTAACGCTTTCTGGCCAATGAGATTGCGATATTGTTGTGCAGTTGCCCTCCCGGGCGGTGGGACTTAAGGCCGGAATGAAATAGGGGCGGGGCTGAGAGGGGCGTGGCCTAGATCAGCCCTGGGACAGGGGCTGAGCAGGTAGAGGCTAAAGGGTTGGGTCTGAGAAGGGGCGTTACCAGAAGTCCCTGCGGCTGAGGGACAGCATCTTCACACTGCCCAATTTGTGTTGGGGGCGGGGCTTTGGGGGGGTTGGGGTGTCACACCGGGGACTCAGGGCCTGCTCTAGTCTAGGCCAGGTTAAATCTTCTCTTAAGTGTCTAATGTTCCTCCATCAAACTCTGAGCATGCCGTTATCACTGCTTACATGACTCCCACACCCCCCACACCTCTTAGAGACACGGGGACAGGGTGGGAGTGATGCAGGGCCTAGGTCAGGTTTCCTCCCGCGGTCCCCAGCATTGCTGAGTAGGAGCCCGGCACATAGGACTGCTTATAAAATATTTGATAAATGAATGAATGGCGGGCCCAAGATGATTAACAGGGAAGGGACGGGTGGAAGGAGCATTCAGGCTGGGGAGTTACTGACAGGGGGCAAGACTTAGCAAAAAGGACACGCTTACACCCCAAGATGCAGGGAAGGGTCCTGGAGGGGCTGGGGCAGGGAAGAAGGACCCTGTCACAGAAGATAGGCTGACATCGTCAGCTCAGAATGGGAGCTGAAAATGGAAAGAGACAGAAAAGGGAACGGGAAGCCTGGGACCCAAGATGGGCCATGTCAGGACCTACTGAGGTCTGAGATCTCAGTCTTCTAAATAGTAGGTAGGGGGTACCTTCTGGTTTGGGGAGCAGTGAACGACATCGGGCCACGCTCCCTGCCCCTGTCATTTGTCTCCGCCTCTGTCTACACTCTGTCTAATCTACATTTTGCCTGCCTTCTCTCTCTTTGTCTCTGTCCCCGCTCTGAATCTGTCTACACCCTCTCTGCCACTGTCTATACTCCCTCATTGGGTGTCTTCTCTCTCCCCCTCTCTCTTACTATCTATTGTACATTGCATCTATTAAAATTCTGGAACTGTTCAGAAAAGCTTTGAAGCATATTTCTAAAAACTCAATGGTAAAAATAATTATAATGAATTCCTTCTCCTGCACATGCCCATATTCCCCCATACTTCTCTTTTTTTTTTTTAAAGAACATATTTTTGATTCCCTGGCAGTCCAATGGTTAGGACTCCGTGCTTTCACTGTCGAGGGCCTGGGATTTGATTCCAGATTGGGGAACTAAGATCCTGCATGCCACATGGCCAAAAAAAGCATATCTTTGCCTTACCGCTCCTTTTAGGGAGGAGGATCTTATTGCCTGGGCCAGGGTTGAAGCCATGCTCCTTGAAGTGGAAGGGCGGAGCCTTAACCACTGGACCACCAGGGAAGTCTCTATTTGCTCCCTTCCTTTAAAATTTATGTGCTAGACATTTCAGTTCTGACATAGTCACAAGGTGGCCTTGTATTTGCAGAATATGAAGCTGAAGTGAACCTCATGGACATTGTCCATTGATTCCTAGCAGACTTAAGAGGTGGGGGGAGGATCCCTGTGGACATAGTTAGATACGGAATGTGCGTCTGTGCTCAGTTGCTCAGTTGTGTCCGACTCTTTGCAATCCCATGGACTGTAGCCTACCAGTCTCCTCTGTCCGTGGGATTCTTCAGGCAAGAATGCTGGAGTGGGTTGCCTTTCCTCCTCCAGGGGATCTTCCCAAGTCAGGGATGGAAACTGCATCTCCTGCATTGGCAGGTGGATTCTTTACCACTGTGCCACCTGGGAAGCACTAGGTGAGCCCTAGAGATAGAACACATGGTCTCAAGTCAGGAGAGCAAGAATAATACCCAGGATGTGGTGAGGGCCACGTAACCAGCAAGGGATAATCTCTGAGTTGGCTTCCCATGGTCTCCCAGTGTGGAGGAGTGAGGACAAATCTTGGGGTTCACCCCCAGAAAAGAACAGTTTAGTGTGACCTACAACTTCCAAGGAACAAAATACCTGGACTGTTGGGAGGTGGGAGACAGGGGTCTGCAGAGACACAGACCTGGGTGGGGTCCAGGGAAGCCCAGAAAGACGTAAGGACTGGATTGTTTCTGAGAATTTGCCTAGGAGATAATTGGTGTCTGGTGTCTGGGGAATAAAATTAAATGCCAGAAAGATGCCCAGGGCTTCTGACCCTCTCTTGCTCACCCTGCCATGCTCACACAAAGGATGGTTTTATTCTGGGGACACTTTGATTCCATTTTTAAAAGCTCAGTGAGAAAAAAAAAATCCAACACATATTCTGTTGGAAAAGATTTTGAACCCTAAGCTGCATCTAGCCAACTAGATTCCTGGATAACTTTGCTTTTATTCAGTGCACTTAAACTGCCCCCAATTTTTTTTCAGTGTTTACTTTTATTTGATTGAAATCATTTTTATCAGGAACATTTTTTCCATGTGATCTTTGCAGTAAACATTTGATTCATTGGGTTCTTTTGTCCAATTTTTTTTTTTTTTTTTTTTACCAACTGTCAATTCTCCCTCTGTGATTTTTTCAGTAGGGGGGAGGTGGTTATCATTTCTTCAGAGTCAAATTTTGCATCTTTCAACTTATTAAGTTACTTTTCTCTCAGTATTTAGTGGATAAGAAGTTTTAGCACAAAAAAATTTGTTTTGAGATTAAGATTTTAACTCAAAATTTGTTTGTTGTGAATATTGATCACCGTGGGCTCAGACTTGATACTTTGTCTTATAAAGAGCAAACGGGGATAATACATATAGCTCCTCCTATGAAGAAGTGGAGTCTGTTTTCCCATCACTTGAATCTGAGCTGGTTTTGTTACTTGTTCTGACCAACAGAATACATCAGAGGTGATGTTGGGCTAGTTAGTTCTGAGCCTAGAACTTAAGAGACGTGGCAGCTTCTTCTCCTTTTTTTTTTTTTTTTTAGAATATTTGATTGTGGTAAAATATATGTAACCTAACATTTGCCATTTTAAATGTACAATTCAGTGGCATTAGGTGCATTCACAATGCTGTGCAATCATTACTACCTACTTCCAAAACTTTTTCATCATTCCCATGTAGAAACTCCATCCCTATTTTAAAACTCCCCATTACTCACCCCCTACCCTGCCCAGACCCTGGTAACCTCTATTTCACTTTTGTCTCTATGAATTTATTCTAGGCATTTCATCTAAGTGGAATCATACAATATTTGTCCTTTTGTGTTTGGTTTATTTCAGTTAGCAAATATTTTCAGGTTCATTCATGTTGTGTTAAAACTTCTGTCCTTTTTATTAAAATTTAGGTCATATTCTGATGTTTGCATAAACTGTATTTTGCTTATCCACTCATCTGTGAATGGACACTTGAGTCGTTTCCACCTTTTGGCTGCTGTGAATAATGCTGCTATGAACACAGGTATACAAGTGTCTATTTCAGTCCCTGTTTTCAATTATTTTGATATATACCCAGGAGTAGACTCTCGAGAGGCCCTTGGACTGCAAGGCAATCAAACCAGTCAATCCTAAAGGAAATCAATCCTGAATGTTCATTTGAAGGACAGACACTGAAGCTAAAGCTCCAATACTTTGGCCACCTGATGCAAAGAGCTGACTCATTAGAAAAGACCCTGATGCTGGGGAAAATTGAGGGCAGAAGGAGAAGGGGACAACAGAGGACAAGATGGTTGGATAGCATCACTGATTCAATGGACGTGAGTTTGAGCAAACTCTGGGAGATTGTGAAGGACAGGGAAGCCTGGTATGCTGCAGTCCATGGGGTTGCAGACAGTCAGACACGACTGAGTGACTGAACAACAACAGGAGTGAAATTGCTGGACCAAATGACAATTCTATGTTTAACTTTTTGAGGAGCAACCAAAGTGTTTTCTACAGTGGCTGCACCATTTTAAATCCCCAGCAGCAAAGTCTGAGGGTTTCAATTTCTCTACCTTCTTACCAATATTTATTATTTTTTTAAAAAATTATAGTTATTCTAGTAGGTGTGAATTGTTATCTTATTGTGGCTTTGACTTGCACTTACCTAATGACAAATAATATTGAGTATCCTTTTACGTGCTTATTGGCCATTTGTACATCATCTTGGGGTAAATGTCTATTCAAGTATTTTGCCCATTTTTTAACTGAATTGTATGTTTTTGTTATTGAGGTGCAGATTTTCTTTATATGTTCTGGATATCAAGCCCTTATCAGATATACGATTTACAAGTATTTTCTCTCACTCAGTAGGTTGTTTTCGCCTTCTTGAAGATGTCCTTTAATGCATGAAAGTTTTAAATTTTGATGAAGTCCAGTTTATCTATTTTTTTGGTCACCTGTGCTTTGCATGTCATGTCTAAAAATCTATTGCCAAATTCAATGTCATACAGGTTTACCCTTATGCTTTCTTTTAAGACTTTAATAGTTTTAGCTCTTATATTTAGGCTGTTGTTCCACGTTGAGTTAATGTTTATGTGCAATGTGATCCAAGTGTCCAATTTCATTCATTTGCTTGTGGAAATCCGGTTGCCTCAGTAGTATTTGTTGAAGATACTATTTTTCCCCCTTTGAATGGACTTGGCACCATTGTGAAAAATCAACTGGCCATCGATGTATGGGTTTATTTCTGGACATTTAATTCTTTTCCATTGGTAATACATCTTTTCTTGGGTCAGAACTACACTGTTTTGAACTGTTTTGTTACCATAGATTTGCATTGTTTAAAATCAGAATGTATGAGTCCTCCAGCTTGATATTTAAGGTAGTTATTTTGTTACTGAAATATAACTGTTCTACAATGGTTGTGGGCTTCCCTAATAGCTCAGTTGGTAAAGAACCCACCTGCAATGCAGGAGACCCCGGTACAATTCCTGGGTCCAGAAGATCCCCTGGAGAAGGGATAGGCTACCTATTCCAGTGTACTTGGGCTTCCCTTGTGGCTCAACTGGTAAAGAACCCACCTGCAATGCAGGAGACCCCGGTTCAATCCCTGGGTCAGGAAAATCCACTGGAGAAGGGAAAGGCTACCCATTCCCATATTTTGACCTGGAGAATTCCATGGACTATATATATATAGTTCATGCGGTTGCAAAGAGTTGGACACAACTGAGTGACTTTCACTTTCACGTATTTTTGGTCTTCCCTGATAGCTCAGTTGGTAAAGAATCCGCCTGCAATGTAGGAGACTCCAGTTTGATTCCTGGGTCAGGAAGATCTGCTTGAGAAAGGATAGGCTTCCTGCTCCGGTATTCTTGGGTTTAGCTTTGTGGAACAAAGTGCCATTTCCTATTCCTACATATACATACATCCCTTCCCTGTTGAATCTCCCTCCAACTCCCCATCCCACCCCCTAAGTCATCAAGAAAGATCCTAGGCAAGGGATCCACTAAGTCATGGCTAGATTCCTGACTCACAAAAACCTGGAATAATAAATGTGTGTTAATCCACTCAGTTTGTAGCAATTAGTTATACAATGATAGATAACTTTTATATAGAGGAGCCAGAGTTGAAACAAACAAATCAAAGAACAATTTGGAAATAGATCATAGAATGACACAAGATATCTGAAAGGATCCAAGAAGGAGAGGTTTGAAAACTGAGCAGACTAAACATCATAGGAGACACTAAAAAGGAAGATGATTAAAGACCAAGTACCTGAAACAGCATCAGGATAAGGTGGTTTTATAGCCTCACCCTGGTCTCCCTATACGGAGAAGGCGATGGCACCCCACTCCAGTACTCTCATTTGGTGTTTAAAACCAGTTTGGGCATTCTTGCTTTTTTTGTGACACCACACAGAATGTGGGATCTTAGTTTCCTGACCAAGGATCAAACCCATGCCCCCCTGCACTGGAAAAGTGTGTGTGTGTGTGTGTGTGTGTGTGTGTGTGTGTGTTTGCACAGGTGTGCGTGTCCTCAGTCTTCATGATGCCATGGACTGTAGCCCGCCAGGCTCCTCTGTCCATGGGATTCTCCAGGCAAGAATACTGGAGCAGAGTGCCATTTCCTATTATTTCAGGGGACCTTCCTGACCTAGGGATTGTACTCGTGTCTCTTGTATCTCCTGCATTAGCAGACATATTCTTTACCACTAGTGCCAGGAGGGAGGTCCCTGGGCTGGAAGTGTGAAGTCTGGACCACCAGGGAAGTCCCTGGGCTTTCACTTTTGACCTATTGGATCTTGGGTGATTTCTTACTACGCTCTGGCCCTGGTGTCTCCCTCTGACTTTGCTGCCCTCTACAACCTCAGGCTGGCTGCAATCCTGGAGAAACTGGACAATTAGTCCATCCCTGGCATTCTTCTTTTCTTGTCCTCCCAACAGAAGAAGAGGATTTGGATAGCAAAGATTCATCAATGACAGGCAAGTTGCAAGGTCAGGCGAAAGAAGAGGAAGGGTGATGGAGCAGGAGCAGCCCAGGAGGAAGAAGGAGACACAGCAGGTGAGGCTATCAGAGGAGTCCCAGGAAAGTGGAGTTCAGGCAGGAAGGAAGAAGTGGCCACCTCTATCACAGGGGGGACCAAGACAAAAATGGGTCTGCTGTTTTTCTCAAAGGAAAGGTAGATACCGTCACTGGTGATTTGGGGAGGGGGTGAAGGCAGGAATGAAAACACCTCTTCTAAGAAGTGTGATGATACCCAGAGGTTTTCCCCCAAAGATGGAAGAAGCGTGGTCCTGTTCCCGGAATTCCTGTTCCAAGACGTGGGGCACAATTTACCCACATGACCAGGAGTGGAGCTGTTGAGGCTGGAGGAACAGCTGACTCAGGACATTTTACTGCAGGGCAGAATTTGTGGTGGGGCATGCCTTCCTTCCTGGGGCTTTAGAGGAGCTAAGGCTCAAGGTGAGGAAACAAGCAAACTGGAGGACTGTGATGTCACTCTAAAGAGCAAGTAAGACATTGAGAGACGAAGGAAGGGCGGGATGCCAGGCAAAAGGACCAGCCAACGCGAAGTCAAGGAGGCAGGAAGGTGTCTGTTCTGTTAACCTATGTCGAAGCCTTCTTGACCACTGGGTGGCGCTGTCCAGCCTGGAGAGAAACCCAATAGGTCTTCTCCTGGTCTACGATGTTAGCTGAGGTTCTGGAATTCTGGTGCTGGCAAGTTTCTGTAAGGCCAGCCCAGCCCATTGAGCCCTATTTCAATGACACCTCTAAAGCAGCAGGTGGCACTCGTCTGAGAGTTGTGGAGGAAGGTGGGGTCTAACCTGGGGCAAGTCTTTGGGGAAATCTTCCTGCTGTCAGGTGAGACCTTCTAAGGGATGACAGAGTCTGCTCCTCACCTGGTTTTGGATGGGGCTCCGAGTGGGTGGGAAAGGAAGGCTTCCTGGAGGAGGTGGTAGTAAAAGATGTGATTTGTCAGTGGAAGAGAGAGGTGAGATTCTGGGTGGGAATGGAGGACTGGGCAGTTACACATGTCTGGGCGGTAAAGATGAAATAGGCAATAGAATGAGCCATTTCTTCACTCATCTCATCTGTTTACTAGACATTTGTCGAACACCTGCTTTGATTCCAGGGACACGGTCTTCTGTGGAACTCACAATCTGGAGGGGGACACAGATCTGAAAGCACAGAACTTTTGTGTGATACCTGAAAAAGGGGTTGGGATTGCCCAGAAGAGGCACCTGACCCAGCCTGGAGGGAACCTTGGACAGCGTTTGTGATAGAATAAGAAATATATCTGGACTTCCCTGGTGGTCCAGTGGTTAAGAATCCATCTGCCAATACAGAGGTCACAAGTTCAATCTCTGGTCAGGGAACTAAGATCCCACATGCTTGGGGTGCAACTAAGCCCGAGGGCCTCAACTACTGAGCCCGCTGCCGCAACTAAGACCCAACACAGCCAAAAATAAAGGTACGTGCATAAATAACTGGAGCTTCCCAGGTGGTGCTAGTGGACCTGCCTGCCAGTGTAGGAGACGTAAGAAACGTGGGTTTGATTCTTGGGATGGGAAAATCCCCTGGAGGAGAGCATGGCAGCCCACTCCAGAATTCTTGCCTGGAGAATCCCATGGACAGAGGAGTCTGGTGGGTTACAGTCTATGCGGTCACAAAGAGTCGGATATGACTTAGCAACTTAGCATGCACGCACAGAAATAAATATTTAAAAAATAATAAGACAATAGACCAAAAGTGGAGTTACTTATGGTAAGTCTCATGACACATAACTCAGTCTTTTCTTTCTCTTTCCTTTTTAAAATTTTTTTTAAATTATGAAGGTGTGATAACACATTTACAGGAGACTTGGAAAATACAGAACAGTTACATATACCTGGTGGTGGTGGTTTAGTCACTCAATTGTGTCCAATTCTTGCAACTCCATGGACTGTAACATGCCAGGCTCCTCTGTCCATCGGATTTCCCAGGCAAGAATACTGCAGTGGGTTGCCACTTCCTTCTCCAATTGTTCCACCATATATTACAAATTTTTAAAGTAGATAAGTTAAGATTTTTAGCTGGAGTTTCAATATCAAACTCTCAAAAATTAATAGAATGAATATACAAAAAAGTAGACGGATATAGGAGACCTGAAAAGCACTATGAACCAATCCAACATAATTAAAATTTATACAATTTTCACACAACAGTAGGATACAAATTCTATTCAAGTTCCCATAGACTATAAACTAGGAGACACTGGAACATATCTAGGGACATAAAACCAGGTGCAAAAATTTCGTGGTCTAAAGGTATTGAAACCATACAGAGTCTGTTCTTTTATCATTGTGGAATTATGTCAGAAATCAATGTCAAAAATATTTTAAAATAACGCACATATTTTCAAGTGCAATGTGACATTTATTAATACCAAGGGAGATCTTTGACTTAGCCAGTGAAAGCCTCAGTAAAGCTTAACTCAGCCTTCATGACAGTTTCAGCTGTTTCAGAAATGAAATCTTAAACCAGCCAATCAGGAATCATCTGATAGACCCCTGCCATCCCTCTATTGGAAAGTAACTTTGCAATGACCCACCCACTTTTTTTCAGGTACAACTTCCTTGACGCTGCTCCTGTCTGCCTAGAAAACCTCTAGCCTTGTACAGCCCTTCAGAGCTCCTTTCTGTCTGCTAAACTGGATGCTGCCTGATTCATGCATCATTGGATAAAGCCAACGAGATCTTTAACATATACGCAGTTGCTTTTTTTTTTTTTTTTTAAACAGATCTCATTTGGTCTCCAGGTGGATGGTGTCAGAACTGCCTTCAGTCTGCAGGACATCCCACTGGAGTCCAGTGAGACTTGGAGAATGGCTCGAGGATGCTGGAAAATACTCTAGAGCTTTCTTAAGATCATGTTCTAGGGGAAAGGTTACATCCTGAAGGACTGATTTTTCAAGATGAGATGGGACAGGGTGGTTGGAGAATGGGTGTTTTCTGTTAGGGCAATCAGCATGTGCAGAGGCTGGGAAGTGAAAGAGAATGTGGCTTCCTAGAGGAACAGAAAGTTTTTCAGCAGGCATCTGCAGCCCCAGGAGAGAAAAACGGGGTGGCCAGTTCAGGATCCCATCACAAAATATTGAACCCCAGGCAGTGTGTGTGAGTTGCTCAGTTGTGTCTGACTCTTTGTGACCCCATGGACTGCAGCCCTCCAAGCTCTTCTGTCCATGGGATTTTCCAGGCAAGAATACTGGAGTGGGTTGCCATTTCCTTCTCCAGGGGATCTTCCCAACCCATGGATCGAACCTGGGTCTCGTGCATTACAGGCAGATTCTTTACCAGCTGAGCCACCAAGGAAGCCCTACAAGGCAGAGAGGTTTGTAATGAATGTAGTAGGAACAGCCCATCCAATAGAGTGTCTTGTCTCACCTTTCTGAGAGGCTGGTGTTCCAACTCTGCTGATGTGTCTTTGGATATGAGAAAGCCACCACCTTCCAAACTGTGTCTCTAGCTCTGAGGCCATGAGTGGTGTGTCTCCTCAACTCCTGAGCCTCAGTTTTCCCCATATGAGAAATGGGGACACAGATCATCTTAGTCCATTCAGACTGCTATAACAGAATACCATAGACTTCTAAGGGCTTAAGCAACCAACATTTATTTCTCAGAGTTCTGAAGGCTGGAAATCTAAGATCAACATGTGAGGGGACTGCCCTGGGAGTCCAGTGGTTAAGAATTCACCTTTCAATGTAGGGGACAGGGGGTTCGATCCCTGGTCAGGGAACTAAGATCCCACATGCCATGGAGCAACTAAGACTGAGCTTGGAAACTAAGTTAGAAAAAGCCTGCGCAATACAACAAAGAGCCCACATGCTGCCGCAAAGACCCAGTGCAGCCAAAAAATAAAATAAATTAGATCAATATGTGGTGAAATTTGGTGTCTGCTGAGAATTTTGTGTTTTTCTGTGTGTGTGCTCAGTCGTGTCTGACTCTTTGTGACCCCATGGACTGTAGCCCATCAGGCTCCTCTGCCCATGGGATTCTCCAGGCAAGAATACTGGAGTGGGTTGCCATTTCCTCCTCCAGGGGATCTTCCCAACCCAGGGATTGAACCCATGTCTCTTTCACCTCCTGCAATGCAGGCAAATTCTTTACCACTAGCACAACCTGAGGATATGCCTCCAGATCCATGGAAGACCATCTCCTTCTGGCTATGTCCTCAGGTGGCAGAAGCAGGGAGAGAGCTCTCTGGTGTCTTTCTTTTAAAATAAATTTTTAAAAAAATTTTATTTGGCTGTGCGGGTCTTAGTTGCAACGTATGAACCTTTGGTTGCAACATGTGGGATCTAGTTCCCTGACCAGGGATTGAACCATGTAGTCCTCTGCTTTGGGAGTTTGGAATCTTAACCACTGGACCACCAGGGAAGTCCCTGGGGTCTCTTTTATAAGAGTGTTGATCCCATTCTTGATCTAATTACTTCCCAAATACCCCACTTCTGAATATCATCTCATTGGGGATTAGGTTTCAAAGTAGGAATACCAAGGTGGGGATGTTGGACACAAGCATTCAGTCTATGATACAGACCCACCTCACAGGTCTGTCATGAGAAAAGTTAGGTCTCTTGGCACCAAATAATTGCCCAATAAAATTCATTTCTTTCTCTTCTTTAAAAAAACTTTTTTTTTTTTTTTGGCCATAGCCTGTGGGATCTTAGTTCCCCAGCTAGGGATTGAACTTGTGTCCCCTGCATTGGAATGCACAATCTCAGCTACTGGACCCCCATGGGAGTCCCATTCCTGCTCCTTTTTTTAAAGAGCAAAAACTCCTCCAAAACACCTTGAACATGTTGCACAGCTATATCTCCCATGCTCTGTCCAACCATCCCACCAGCACTGCTCACTCTGGTTGTATCACTACTTTTCCATCAAGAATATACAAGCAATGGGATTTCCCTGGTGGTCCAGTGGTTAGGTAATATTCATTGGAAGAACCAATGCTGAAGCTGAAGCTCCAGTACTTTGGCCACCTGATGCGAGGAGCTGACTCGTTGGAAAAGACCCTGATGCTGGGAAAGATTGAGGGCAGGAGGAGGGGTGGGCGACAGGATGGCATCACCGACTCAATGGACATGAGTTTGAGCAAACTCTGGGAGATAGTGAAGGACAGGAAGCCTGGCGTGGTGGAGTCGGACGCAACCTAGCAACTGAACAACAACAAGTGGTTAGGAATCTGTGCTTTTGCTGCTAAGGGCGGGCATTCAATTCCTGTTTAGGGAGCTCAGATCCTTCAAGCCACATGGCGTGCCCCTCCCCCCCCCCCCAAAAAAAACTTAAAAAAAGAAAGAGATAAAGGGAAAAAAAGAATATACAAGTGATAATTCGTTTATTATCATCTTTGAATTGCCCATTACTTGCCAGTCAGTGTTCTTAACACTGGGATGTAGTAGTGAATAAAACAGAGTTGGTCTCCTTCCTCTGAACAGCTGGCTCCAGCTGTTTTTATAAATAGTTTAGTGAAACTCAGCCCCACCCAGCCACTGATACATATTGTCCCGGTTTTTACAGGGTTACAGTGGGAGTAACTGTGGCAGAAATGACACCCAGAATATTTGGTCCTTTTCAGAAAACACATTTGCCAATTTTTGGTCTAGAAGGTTACCTTCTGGGTGAGACACCTAGGTTCAAATTTTGTCCTCTTCTCTCTTTTTCTTGTTGTTGTTGTTCAGTCACTCAGTTGTGTACGACCCTTTGTGACTTCATAGACTGCAGCACACCAGGCTTCCCTGTCCTTCACTATCTACCGGAGTTGACTCAAACTCATGTCCATTGAGTCGGTGATGCCATCCAACCATCTCATCCTCTGTCACCCACTCCTCCTCCTGCTCTCAATCTTTCCCAGTATCAGGGCCTTTTCCAATGAGTCAGCTCTTTGAATCAGGAGGCCAAAATATTGGAGCTTTAACTTCAGCTTCAGTCCTTCCAGTGAATATTCAGGACTGATTTCCTTTAGGATTGACTGGTTTGATCTCCTTGCTGTCCAAGGGACTTTGAAGAGTCTTCTCCAACATCACATTTCAAAAACATCAATTCTTTGGAGCTCTCTTTCTCTTAGACTTCTCAGTTAAGACATGCAAAGCTATCAATTCTCACTCCGCACTTCAATGGGTATTTTTTGAGCTGGTTTGAATTGAGGGACACAGCGATGAATGAAATGATGTGCTTGGGATTTCACTGGTGATCCAGTGGTTAAGACTCTGTGCTTCCAATGCAGGGGGTGTGGGTTCCATCCCTGCTGGGGGAACTAAGATCCCATATGCAGCAGGGCATGACCAAAAACTAAAAAAATAAAACAAAACAACAACAACAAAACCTACATAAGAAAAGAAAATGATGTGTTTTCATGGATTAACCCCCAGCATTTATAAGCTGATGGATCATGGACATTTGATGTGACCTTTGAACCTCTGTATGTATGTGTATACCCAGTTGCTCAGTCATGTCCAACTCTTTACAACCCTATGACTGTAGCCTGCCAGGCTCCTCTGTCCATGGGATTCTCAGGCAAGAATACTGGAGTGGGTTATCATTTCCTCCTCCAGGGGATCTTCTCAACCCAGGGATCAAACCCACATCTCTTTCACCTCCTGCATTGACAGGCGGGTTCTTTACCACTGCATCACCCGGGAAGCCCTTGGATCTGTTTGCTCATAGGTAAAATGAGGGCAGTAGTAGCTGTGTTGTGGAGATTTGCTGAGGTCGTGTCTGAAAAGCATTTAGCACAAAGTAAGTGTTGAAAGAGTGATGACAGGATTTCCACTGGTGAGAATGCAGAAATTTCCCAAAGACCCTCCTTTCTACGGTGATAACTAGAAGACCCCACACTTTTCAATAGGACTAGTCAAAGTGGTAAATGCAAGGAAGCCTCGAGGAGCTGGGTTTCAGAAATAAAAATGAGCCCTTCAGGGACTTCCCTGGCAGTCCAGTGGTTAAGATTCTGTGCTTCCACTGCAGGGAGTACAGGTTCAACCCCTGACCAGGGAACTGGGATCCCACATGCCATGTGGTGTGACTTTTTCTTTTTTTAATTAACAACAACAACAAAAACTCCTTGTAGGTGATCCAACAGCAGTTGCAGCTTCTATACGAGAGGACAGGCAGGCACAAGCTCTGGGTATGGACAGCTTACATGGATGGAGAGGTGTTTTGGGGACAAGGTAAGTCAGCCAGATGACAGAAGGAAGCATTCAAAATGGCGGCTGATCTGATCTGAGAGTGCTGGAGTCCAGACTTGGGGAGGAGAGCATCCTAGTGGAGAGATGAGTGGTATGCGATGTCAGAGCCCAAGTGAGGTAAGAAGGACAACAACGGGAGGGCCTGTCTACCTGGCCGGAGCGGGTGAGTGCCCAGTGCATCTACATAGTATAAGGGATGGTGATGGGAAAATGAGGTTGGCTATACATATGGTGGGATTGATGAAATGAGTAAATAAATGCACCCAGGATAATGAGAACCAGGTTTCCCACCATCAGAGAAGAGTGTTACAAAGATGAATGGAGTGGGAATTCCCTTGTGGCTTAGTGGTTAGGATTCCAGGCTTTCACTATCATGGCCCCAGTTCAGTCTCTGCTTGGGAAACTGAGATGCTGAAAACTGTGTGACCGAAAAAAAAAAAAAAAAAGAATGGAGGGCAAATTAGAAATGAACTCTACTGTATTTAGTGTTGGTGTGAACTCATGGTTTTCAACATATGTGTGTGTGTGCTTAGTCGCTCAGTTGTTTCCAACTCTGTGATATATAGAGAAATATGCCAACAATGGTCCTTCTAGTCAAGGCTATGGTTTTTCCAGTGGTCATGTATGGATGTGAGAGTTGGACTATAAAGAAAGCTGAGTGCTGAAGAATTGATGCTTTTGAACTGTGGTGTTGGAGAAGACTCTTGAGAGTCCCTTGGACTGCAAGGAGATCCAACCAGTCCATCCTAAAGGAGATCAGTCCTGAGTGTTCATTGAAAGGACTGATGTTGAAGCTGAAACTCCAATACTTTGGTGACCTGATGCAAAGAGCGGATTCATTTGAAAAGACCCTGATGCTGGGAAAGACTGAAGGCAGGGGAAAAAGGGGCCAACAGAGGATGAGATGGCTGGATGGCATCACCGACTCAATGGACATGAGTTTGAGCAGGCTCTGGGACTTGGTGGTGGACAGGGAGGCCTGGCGTGCTGCAGTCCATGGGGTCGAAAAAGAGTTTGACATGACTGAGCGACTGAACTAACTGATAGAGAAATAAATGTGCATGTATCTGTTTTCTTGTCTGTCTACTCAGAGGTCCTGGGATTAATGACACCCTAATAATAACGATGCACTCAACACTCAGGTCTTGGTTCTGAATGTCATTCTCCACTTACAAGCAACCGGGTCTCTTTTGGAAAATGGGTGATTCCAGGGTTTGGGCAAGGAAAGCCTGATCAGCAAAAAACTGATAAGCACATGTTGAATGGACACAGAGCCAGAGTGAAAGGCTCCCACTAGCCAAATCAAAGACACTTTAACCATCAAAAAAACAGAAAGAAAGAAAAAAAAAAAAAAAAGAAATGTCAGCAAAAATGGCAGAGTAAAAATTTTGCCCTTCCATGAAAGCAATGGAAAAACTGAAGAATTTGTCAGAATCAACACTTTTAGAACACTGGCAATCAACCAAAAGCTTACAGTAATTCAGGGAGTATTTAGACAAGAAATACGGCTGAATCTCAATAAAGAACAGTGAGCTTGGTGGAATTTTAACTCACCCTAGTCCCATTCCTCACTCTCCAACACAGAAATAGCTTTACAGACTCACAGACATAGAGAATAGGTTTGTGGTTGCCAAGGGGGTGGGGAGGATTGGGAATTTGGGATTAGCAGATGCAAACTATTATATATAGAATGAGTAAATAATAAGTTCCTACTGTAGAGCACAGGGAGCCTTATTCAATATCCTGTGACAAACCATAATGAAAGAGAATATGAAAAAGAATGTATATATGTGAATAACTGAACCACTTCGCTGTACAGCCGAAATTAACACAACATTGTAAATTGACTATACTTCGATAAAATAAAATTTAAAAACAAGATAGCCTTAAAAAATAACAGGTCACATTTCTGGTACAGGAAGAAAAACGGAGTCAGAGCTCTTATAAAGCCCTGTTCCCAAGGAATAGTATTACCTGATCTATCTAGTGGTTCCCTGGAAGACCACCCTTGAAAAGATTATCTTTCATTGACTTCACTCGAACTTGCCCAATGCTAAAAACCTCTCCCCAGGGGGTGTCTGTCAAATATTTTAACACCACAGCTCCCTGAGGTGGTGGATAACAGCTGGGACAAATAATAACCTAACCAAACAGTCTTAAAAAGAAAAGTTAAGGAATGAGATGTCCCTAGGGACTTTGAAAGGGCTTTCCAGGTGGCTCAGTGGTAAAGAATTCACCTGCTAATGCAGGAGATGCAGAAAATAAGGGTTCCATCCCAGGGTCAGGGCAATCCCCTGGAGGAGGAAAGGCAACTCACTCTAGTATCCTTATTTGGGAAATCCCATGGACAGAGGAGCCTGGTGGGCTATAGTCCGTGGGATTGCAGAGTTGGACATGACTGAGAGACTGAGCATGAACATAAGAGGCTTTGAAAAGCTCCAACATATTCCTGGGAATCTGGAAGGCTACATGCATGTGGAGGGCTGTGTGCATACTCAGGAAAGATCTGAGAAGTTCCTAAGCTCTTAATTCTGGCTGACTTCAAGGCTCCAAGAAAGCGGGAAGTGGCAGATAAGGCTGGGTTGCAAGTTTCCTGACTGAGTGTTGACTGTGTGTCAAAACATACAGAGATCCTGGATGAAGACTGGGAGACTTTTAGTTTCAGATTTTCAAGGAAGTTTGTTCAATCACTTGCTAAACACCAAGCTAAGTAGAGATTTAAGTGATCGTACATGACAGAGAATAGAGACTTTGCAGAATTAATTTAGAAAAATCATTAAATCAACAAGAAACAACTACTATGGAAAATCACAATGGCAACAAACCTTCAGAAGGAGGTAGAATATGATATCCATAGTTGCCATATTATATTACAAGGTATACCTTGGAGGTACTGTGAATTTTGGTTCTAGCACAATAAAGCAAATACTGCAATGAAGCAAACCACATAAATTCTTTGGTTTTCCATTTCACATAAAAGT
Organism: Bos javanicus; assembly: GCF_032452875.1. Taxonomy (NCBI): domain Eukaryota; kingdom Metazoa; phylum Chordata; class Mammalia; order Artiodactyla; family Bovidae; genus Bos; species Bos javanicus. Next base: position 16,310,208 of record NC_083874.1, on the reverse strand, counting down.
TAACACTGTAAATCAATTCTTCTTCTTTTTTTTTTTAAAAAGAAGAAATTACTTAACATGAAAAAGATAGTAACAAAGGAACCGAGGAATAAAAAGGAAATAAGACATATGAAAAACAAATAGCAAAATGGCAGATAAAAACTCTACCATATCAGTAATTATGTTAAATATAAAAGGGTTAAATTCTCCAACTAAAAGGTAGAGATTGACAGAAAGAATCAAACAGATGATCCCATTATATGCTGTCTACAAAAGACTCACTTTAAGATTAAGGGGAAAAGGATAGTTGTATATACTCAGTTGAATCAGATAGGGTCAGTATAGAAATAAATTGGAAGTTCGATACACAAAGTTTCAAAGTGACTATCTATATTATATTTAGTAGTTACAAAGGGGGAAAAAGTAACTGCCCTGTGTAGTGGTTAAGCAGGGATTCAGGGGTCAACTCCCAGCCCCACTGCTTTTGAGCTGTGTGACCTCAGGCAGTTCCTTGCCCTCTCGGTTTCCTCATCTATAAAGAAGGATAGTAACTACCTTTCTCATAGGGCTATTGTGAGAACTGTTAGACCACTGTGGTTAACGAGTCTGGATTTATTACTGGGGGCAGTGAGGGAGAACACACACCAAGGAGAATGGTTGGCACATGCTCAAGTGCTGTTATTACTGAGTACTTATCATTAGAATAAGCCGTTTATATCCATTACTAGTGCACTGTATTCAACCTCATAATTATAATGTGAAGCAGGATTGCTATCATCCAATCACTAAGTCCTGTCCAACTCTTTGTGACCCCATGAACTGTAGCACGCCAGGCTTCCTTGTCCTTCACTCTCTCCCAGACTTTGCTCAAACTCATGACCACTGAGTCAATGATGCCCTGCAAGCATCTCCTCCTCTGTCACCTGCTTTTCTTGCCCTCAGTCTTTCTCAGCATCAGGGTCTTTCCCAGTGAGTCAGTTCTTCGCATCAGGTGTCCAGAGTGTTGGAGCTTCAGCTTCTGCATCAGTCCTTCCAAGGAATATTCAGGGTCAGTTTCCTTTAGGCAGGCTCATTGTCCCATTTCCCAGGTGAGGGAACTGGGGCTCTGGAAACATGAGGCTGAAGGTACCAGGGTTGGACAGGGGTTGGAATAGTGCCTTCTGGCTGCAAAGTTGACTGCCCAGCCTCTGCCCCGCCCGAAGTGACCTCTCTTTAGTTGTGTCAGCCGCTTCACGGGCCCCCAGATTTTTCTGAGAGGAAGTGTTATCCCTATCGTGTTCCTCATTCTCTGTGAGTTGAGAAAGAACAGGTCTGAGGAGGGGCTACAGAGGGAAATACATGAGGTTATAAAAACCATAGTCCAGAGAAGTATTGGGAAGAGGAACAGAAAGGGAAGAAGGATGGCAGAGATGTATGAACACAAGGAGCCAGATGACTCTGGTGAGGCTGGGCCCCCAGTCTGGGGTGATAGTGGGGATGACAGGGTCCCAGGCTCCTGATGGTGCTTGGGGCCTGGCAGCCAGCTTGCAACTCTGAGAGCAGGGCTCAGCCGACTTCCAAGTTCAAGTGCATGTGCTCTGTTCTGTCCAGAGGAGGAGACATTTGGGGGCCAGAGACTGGCTGAGAGACACCCTCGACCACTACACAGTTTGAGGAGCTTGTCAGGTACGGGAGTGCTTGGTTCAGGAGCAGGCAGCTAGGGGAACGGGGGCAGGCAGGGGGTGGAGTGGGGGCAGAGTCTGCCCCCAGCCCCGAGCCCCAGCCATCTGCTGGTCCTGCAGAGTGTCTGACCTGGGGCCCTCTGCTTCTCCTGCTGCTCCTCTTCGTCTCACTGGGCTTCTTCACGCTCCAGCTGACCACTCTGGTTCAAGGTGAGTGAGCATCTAGGGGCTTAGAGTCCTCGGTCCCTTTGGGTTTTCTCTCTGAGATGGTCTTTGCCCTTTTCCACAGTCCCTAGACCTACTAGGGCTGGGTCGTGCGGGCTCTGTGTCACCTTCTGTGTGACCATGTGCCAGTAACTCTCCCTCTCTAAGTCTGCTTCCTTATTTGAAAGGTGGTTCATCCTCCCGGTGGGGTGACCTTGAAAGCAGATTTGGCTCAGGGTCAGTGCTTAAAGAGGGATTTCTCTGCTCCGTTGTAGTTTCCAGGATCCAGTGTCTGCAGAGAGATTCGGGAGGCCGTGAGAACAACAGCCTGGATAAGTGGCTGGACACCAGGTTCCGGAGTCTGAGTAGGGAGGGGCTGTATGGCTGTGGACAAGCCACCACTGCCAGGGGTGGAGGAGAGAGGGCAGGAGTCAGGGAGGGGATCGGACCCCTGCAAGAGGTCCTGGTGAGCTGGCGATGTCGGGCAAGTCACTCTCTAAGCCTCAGTTTTCTCGTCTGTATGATGGGCTCTCTGGGTCACCTGACATCCACACACGATGTTCTCATGGGGCTCTCTGCACCACATACACAGTAGGTGCTTAATAATTGACGTCCTCTCCCTCCAGCTGAAGTTGCAGAGAAGCAGATGCAATCAAACCTGGAGAAGATCCTACAGCGCCTGACCCGGATGAATGCCACCCTGGGTAAGGGAACCACACCAAGGTCAAGAGGAAGTCACAGGATGGTGGGTGGGGGCTGGGCCACACCTGCTGCAGCTGCCAGGCTGAGGAGGGCAGAGCAGAGCTGGAATGTTCCTCATGGGTTTCTTGAGGAACTGAGCTGACAGCTGAAGAGAAGGGCCTAGCCCTGGGTTCCGAAGATCTGGAGCCTAGGAGCCAAGCAATGTCTCTGTCCCAACTCCACTCCTCTTCCCCAGCTGGCCTGTGCCATCCTTGTCCTCAGAATTGGGAGTTTTTCGATGGAAGCTGCTACTTCTTCTCCTGGACCCAGAGTGACTGGAGATCTGCTGTCTCTGCCTGTCTGCTTATTGGGGCCCACCTAGTTATCATCGAGAGTACTGAGGAGGAGGTGGGCTGGGCAAGGTCCCCCGAGAGGCTGGGCCATATTGCCAGGTCAAGAAAGAACCTTCTGCTTCCCTCTTCTGCCCTCTGAGAGATGGGCAGCTGGGGGTGTGGCGGGGGGATGAGAGGTGAGATACAATCAGGGAAGGCTTCTGGGAGGAGGAATCATAATGGACTCAGGAAGGTCATGTGAGAGAAGAACATGGATGAGAGGAGCCCAGGTATGGACAGGAAGGGAATTCAGAGTGCCCTTGAGGCCATATACAATGCATGTTAACTGAGACACAAGTCATATCCACATGTGTATTACATTAACACACATCCACAGCCTCCATGCACATGTTAACGCATACAACTTGAGTAAGGCCTCTAGGCTAGACTGTGAGAAGAACTTCTGTGGGAGGTAGGGGTCCATGGAGATGTGGGCAGACATGGGATGTGTGGCGTCCAGGGATCTTCCTCCTGATACCCCTCTCCCCACCCACCCCCAGAAATTCCTGAACTTTTGGTATCCCAGAAATAATAAACCCACCTGGATCGGCCTCAGTGACCACCACAGTGAGGGTTCCTGGCGGTGGGTGGATGACAGTCCTGTCCAACTCAGGTAACCTCCCAGTGACAATGTCCCAGGAGAGGTGGGCAGGAACTCCAGACCAAGGGTGCTCAGACTCTGGACTGGAAAGCATCACCTGAGAAGCTTGGTGAAGATGCAGAGTGCTGCCTTCATCTGGGGGTAGGGGGTAGGAGTTGGGTGGGAGTCTGATTCTATACGTCTAGGTACAGGCCCAGGAATCTGCATTTAATTTTGTGTTAGTGTCATCACTCAATTGTGTCAGGCTCTTTGCAACCCCATGGACTGTAGCCCACCAGGCTCCTCTGTTCATGGAATTCTCCAGGCAAGAGTACTGGAATGGGTACCCATTTTCTTCTCCAGGGAATCTTTCCAACCCCAGGGATTAAACCTGGGTCTCCCACATTGCAGGTAGAGTCTTTACCATCTGAGCCACCAGGGAAGCCCACATTTAACTTTCCCAGAACTGATTCTGGTGGATGTGGTGTTTGAACCCACATTTCAAAAACCCTGCCTCCGAATTCCTCACCAACCTCTGGCTGGTACTTGGCAATTTGCTGTCAAAGTCCAGGGACCAGCCCCTCCAAAATTGGGGGTGGGCACTGGGTGGAGTAGGGGTCTCATTGCGCTGATGCGGTTCACAGCTTCTGGAAAAAAGGGGAGCCCAACAACCACGGAGATGAGGACTGTGTGGAACTGCACAACGATGGCTGGAATGATGGCAGATGTGTTACAGAAAACCCCTGGATCTGTGAGAAGCCCTCGGTTCCCTGCCCAGTCCTCTGAGGGCTGTTGCCTCCACCACCCCACCTCGCCCCGCCCCGCCCCACCCCCGATCCTGCCCGGTTAGCAGAGATCAGCCAACTGGAACAGGCACTCCGAGGTTCCTCTTGGGCCCCACCCCTTTCTGTTTTCCCCTTTGGTGAATGCCCATCCCCTTAGTATTCAGAAGACTTTGAGATTCTCTAAGACCAATCTCTCCACAAGCTATAGACCATTTTTCTTCATCTATCGATAGGCTCAGCTCCCCGCTCTGTCCCACCATGATATCCCCCTAATAAAGTCATACCTTGCATTATGTGTCCCATTGAACTTATTTTTGTTCCTTTGCCACTGTTTGAGTCACTGTAGTTTGATAATCTGTTTGATGCACTGGAGGACATTGTCTTTTTTCAATACGCTTTTCTTTTTTGTGTAGTTGATACCGTTTTGTTTTGTTTTTTGTCTGCACCACGTAGCATGTGAGATCTTAGTTTCCTGACCAGGGATGGGACCTGTATTTCCCTCCCCCTGCATTGGAAGCATGGAGTCTTAACCACTGGACTGCCAGGGAAGTCCCCCAGATACAGTTTTTATTGAATTTAGTTAAATTATTTATGTTTGGCTGTGCTGGATCTTCGTTGCTGCATGCAGGCTTTCTCTAGCTGTGGTAAGTGGGGAATGGGATGGGGGGGTGCTACTCTTCACTGCAGTACGCGGGCTTCTCATTGCAGTGGCTTCTTTTTGCAGAGCTTGGGCTGTAGGGCCCACAGGCTTCAGAAGTTGTGGCACACGGGCTTAGCTGCGCTTCGGCATGTGGGATCTTCCCAGAGCAGGAATTGAAGCCCTGTCTCCTGCATTGGCAGGCAGACTCCCAACTACTGGACCACCAGGGAAGTCCCCAGATAGGGTTTTGAATCAGTTTGTAATTTTGGTTGGGAATATGCATATATACAATATGTATATGTTTATATGTGTCTGTCTAGCTATGTGTTCATTTATTCATGAACCAATTATTATTCAGGTACTTTGGTTTAAAAAATTTATTTTATTAATGTATACTTGATTTACAATGTTGTCTTAGTTTCTAGTGTACGGCAAAGTGATTTTATGCATATATATTTTTTTTGTATTCTTTTCCATTATGGTTTTATTACAGGATATTGAATATATTACCCTGTGCTATACAGTAGGATCTTGTTGTTTATCTATTCTGTATATAACAGTTTGCATCTGCTAATCCCAAACTCCCAGTCTATCCCTTCCCCACCTACCCTCCCCTATTCAGGTACTTTAAAAATGTCCTTCAGTAAAGTTTTATGATTTTCTTCATATGAATCTGAAAAAACCCACTATTTCTAGGCATGTGTTTTGGCTTCCCCAGCGGCTCAGATGGTAAAGAATTGGCCTGCAATGCGGGAGACCTGGGTTTGATCCCTGGGTTGGAAAGATCGCCTGGAGGAGGGCATGGCAACCCACTCCAGTATTCTTGCCTGGAGAATCCCCATGGACAGAGGAGCCCGGCAGGCTACAGTCCATAGAGTCCCAAAGAGTTGGACATGACTGAGTGACTAAGTACACATTGGCTTCCTATTGGTGCTGTAACAAATTATCACAAACTTAGTGGCTTCAGACAACACAAATGTGTTATCTTACGGTTCTGGAAGTCAGAAGTCCAAAATGGGTCTCGCGGGCTTGAAATCAAGTAGGGCTGCCTTCCTTTCTGAATATTCCTGGGGAGAATCTGCTTTCTTGCCTTTTCCAGTTTCTAGAGGCTGCCAGCAATTGTCGGCTGGGGGCTCCTTCCCTCCATCTGCAGAGCCAGCCATGACTCAGTCTTTCTCACCTTGTGCGGCTCAAACACTGCTTCTTCTGTTCCACATTTAAAGGACCCTGTGATTACATTGGTCCCACTGGATAAGCATAGGATTCCCAGGTGACTCAGCAGTAAAGAATCCGCCTGCAATGTAGGAGACGCAGAAGACGTAGTCTCGATCCTTGGGTTGGGAAGATCCCCTGGAGGAGGGCGTCCATTCCAATCCCACGGACAGAGCAGCCTGGCAGGCTGTTCCATAAGATTGCAAAGAGTTGAACATGACTGAAGCGACTAAGCACACACACACACTGGATAAGCAGTCTAAACTCACTATTTTCAGATAAGTCAATTAAAGACCTTATTTCTATCTGTTATCTTAATTCCCACTTTTCCATTTCTCACATCCCCACTGCCTTACTCATGCCTCTCAGGTTCATCTCCCAAATAAACCACTCCTGAGTGTGGGGTCAGCTGGTGGGCAAGCACTAAAGGCACAAACTCAATAGAAACGTTATGCTAAGATAAAATTTATGAGTGAAATAAGCACTGGAGTGCAGTTATTTATTTTACTTTGTACTGTGAAATAATTTTAAGACTTAGAAGAAAAGTTGGGGAAATAGACATGAATTCCCAAATACTCTTCATCCACATTCCACCAATGTTAACATCTTACCAACCACAGTATAATGATCAAACCCAGGAAATGTCATGTTGATACACTATTATTAACCAAACTACAGAACTTATTTGGTTCTTTTCCTGGCTCAGGACGTCAAATCGCATTTAATTGTCATTTCTTAGTCTCCTCCAATCTGTAATGGTCTAATCTTGTCCTGACCTTCATGCTCTTGTCATTTTTGATGAGTGCTGGTCAATGTTTCTGTACACTGTTCCTCAGATTGAGTTTGCCTGGTGTTTCCCCACCACCCTCCTGTTTGTGCATTTCATGCATGCTCAGGTGTGTCTGGCTCTTTGCAACCCTATGGACTTTGGCCCGCCAGGCTCCTCCATCCATGGGATTTTTCTAGGGAGGAATACTGGAGTGGGTTGCCATTTCCTCCTCCAGGGAATCTTCCTGATATAGGAATTGAAACTGCATTTCCTGCATCTCTTGCATTGACCCGCAGATTCTTTAGCACCTAGCCACCTGGGATTGGGACTTCCCAGGTGGTTCATATGGTAATGAATCCACTTGCAATCAGGAGCTGCAGGAGATAGGGAAGATCCTCTAGAGAAGGGTATGGCTATTCAGGCCACTATTTTTGCCTAGAGAATCACATGGACAGAGGAGACTGGTGAGCTACAGTCCATGGGGTCCCAAAGAGTCGGACACCACTGAGTGACTAAGCACATGTGTGTGCGTGTGTACATATATATATATACACACACACACACACACATAGATTAAATTCCTTAATTTCTTGTACATGTTTGAAAGACAGCTGGGCTGGATATCAAATCCTTGGTTCATACTTTCATTCATTGAGTAATTTTTAATGTTCCTCCATTGTTGTATTGCTTTGAGTATTAGCTTTGAAAAGTCTAATACCAGTATAATTCTTATGACTTCATAAATTTCTTGATTTGGAAGACCTTAAGAATTTTATCTTAATCTTCAAAATCAAGTAGCTTTTCCTATGTCAAATAGACATAGGAATATGCCTCAGAGTTGACGTTCTGGGCTACTTTCCCAGGTACCTAGTCAGCCCTCTCAATGTGTAATTTCAGGTGATTTCCTATTTCAGGAAAAAATTTTATTATGATTTTACTTCATTCATCTGGCTGTGTTGGGTCTTTCTTGTATCATGCAGGGTCTTTCATTGCAGCACACGGACTCTCCAACTATGGCTTGTGGGCTCAGTAGTTGTAGTGCCCAGGTAGAGTTGCTCCAAAGCAGCGGAATCTCAATTCCTTGACCAGGGATCAAACCCACATCCCTTGCATCACAAAATGAATTCTTAACCACTGGCATACCAGGGAAGTCCCATATGTTACCTTTTAAAAATTGATTAATTTTTGTTTTTGCCCGTGTGGCATGCACGGTCCTAGATCCCCCACCAGGGATTGAATCTATGGTCCCTCTAGGGGAAGTGTGGAGTCCCAATCACTGGACTGCCAAGGGATTCCCTATGACTTTAAATATTTGCTGTTTTGTTTTGTTTCTTCAAGGATCCCCAAAAGTGTGTATTTCTCCTTCAATGTCCAAAATTCCATTGCCATTCATTTCTCCCCACCTCCGAAGCTTTTCTATTTCTTCCTCTTTATGTCATTGTCACTCTCTTTGTTGTTTTTCTGTCTTTTTCCAACGTCTTTTTATTATACTTTCATTTGCGTTTATTCTCTCTTGGGTACCTTATTTAGTCTGCATTTCTGAAATAAGTTTGTCTTTTTCTGCCATATCTTTCCCTAGTTGATTCAAATATCTCTTCATCACATCAGTACTTGACTCTTTAGCTTTTGAATTAAAAAAAAAAATCTGGCTGCATTCTGCAGCCAGATCCCTGTTGGGATCTCAGTTACCCGACAGGGTTTCATCCCTGGTCAGGTGAAGTCTTAAACACTGGACCTGCATCAGAAGGTGAAGTCTTAAACACTGGACCACCAGGGAAATCCCTAGTTTTTAATTTTTGATGTATAGTGATTTTTCATATCTGAAATGTTTGTTGGATTACATTTGATTCTCTTTGGAGTGTTGACTTACCGTTTTCTTCTACTTCCTGATTCCACTTCAGAGGAACTTTTTCCTTTGTTAATTTTGTCTGTATTTTCATCTGTGCTGTGCTTAGTTGCTCAGTCATGTCTGATTCTCTGTGATGCCATGGACTGTAGCCTGCCAGGCTCCTCTATCCATGGGGATTCTCCAGGCAAGAATACTGGAGTGGGTAGCCATGCCCTTCTCCAGGGGATCTTCCCAACCCAGGGATCAAACCCATGTCTCCCACATTGCAGGTAGATTCTTTACCATCTGAGTCACCAGGGAAGCCCAATAGACATCATAAAACCAAATTTTAGAAAGTTGAATTAAACACACACACACACTAACACATATATAATGTCTACAAGAACAAATCAGGTTGTTACTCGATCTGATTAGATACTATTTGAGAACTTTCTGGATATCAATAAAAGCCTTAACTCTGTCAGAAATCTTTTTCTTTTCCTTCCTTTTTCTCGAGGTGCTTCCAATTACTCTCTCTGAATTTACTTTTGTCCTTTTGTTCAGATGGGCACCTCGATGGTCCCCACTTATGCCAATGCAGCAAAATCGACTTAATTTAGTGGATTTTGTTTTTGTTTGTTCTGTTTGTGGCAGAAATAGGAGGGGAGACCTGAATTTTTAAAAAATGTATTGGAATATTATTGATTTACAATGTTGTGTTAGTTTCAGGTGTACAGCAAAGTGAATCAGTTATACATATACATACGTCCACTATTTTTAAGATTCTTTTCCCATATGGGTCATTACATACTACTGAATAGAGTTCCCTGTGCTGCACAGTAGGTCTTTCTTAACTATCATTTTTTTTAATTCAAAATTTTAATTAGTTTGTTTTTATTTAAGTTTTTAATTTTTGGCTGTGCTGGGTCTTCTTTGCTGCACTTGGGCTTTCTCTAGCTGCAGTGAGTAAGGACTACTCTCTAATTGCAGTGCCCAGGCTTCTCATATGTGGTGGCTTCTCTTTGTTGTGGAGAATGGGCTCCAGAGTGTGGGCTCAGTAGTAGTGGTGCATGGGCTGAGCTGTCTCAGTAGTAGTGGTACATGGGCTGAGCTGTCCCATGGCATGTGGGATCTTCCTGGACCAGGGATGGAACTTGTGTTCTCTGTATTGGTAGGTTAACTCTTTACCCACTGTGCCATCAGGGAAGTTCCTTGCTATTTTTTGATTGAGTTTTTTTTTTTAAATATTGAGCTGCCTGAGCTATTATTATATTTTGGAGATTAATCTCATGTCTGTTGCTTCTTTTGCAAATATTTTTTCCCATTCCCAGGGCTTACTTTTTATTTTGTTTACTGTTTCCTGTGCTGTGCAAAGCTTTTAAGCTTAATTAGGTCTCATTTGTTTATTTTTGCTTTTATTTTCATCACTCCAGAAAGTATATCAATAACACCTTGCTGCAATTTATGTCAGAGTGTTCTGCCTATGTTTTTCTCTAAGAGTTTTATAATGTCCCATCTTGCATTTAGGTCTTCAATTCATTTTGAGTTTAGTTTTGCATATGGTGTTAGGGAGTGTTCTAAGTTTCATTTTTTACATGTAGCTGTCCAGTTTTCTCAGCATCATTTATTGAAGAGACTGTCTTTTCTCCATTGTATATTCTTATCTCCTTCGTTATAGATTAGGTGATCATAGGTGCATGGGTTTATCTCTGGACTTTCTATTATGTTCCATTGATCTACATTTCTATTTTTGTGCCAGTACCATACTGTTTTGATTACTGTAGCTTTGTAATATAGCCTGAAGCTCAGGAAGCCTGATTGCCCCATCTCTGTTATTCTTTCTCAAGATAAAGCAGGTATTTTTAAATTATCTCCATGTTCAGGACTGAAACTGAGCAGGACCCTGTGGGGCCCATGGGTGCAGAAGCCTTTTTTTCATTAGAAAAGACCCTGATGCTGGGGAAGATTGAAGACAAGAGGAGAAGGGGGTGACAGAGGACAAGATGGTTGGATGGAATCACTGACTCAATGGACATGAGTTTGAGCAAGCTCTGGGAGATGGTGAAGGACAGGAAGCCTGGTGTGCTGCAGTTCATGGGGTCTCAAGAGTCGGACACAGCTGAGCAACTGAACAGCAGTAACATAATAACAGCAGAAACAGGAGTGAAAGAATGAGTGAGTGATTAATTGGTGTGGCTCACTGTAAGTTCTTTTTTACAGTGGTCCTCGGCAGATCAGAGATGCTGTTTCTGACCCCATTCTTATCCATCTCTACCTTCTGTTGACTTAAAAATTAGTCAAAATCTAAAAGTTAAGAGTTATGTTTTATTCCATGGGAATTTTTAGGACTTCAAGGCCAGGAGGCAGCATATCAAGTAGGCTTGAAAGAGCTGCTCCAAGGAGGTGAGAAGAGGAGCCAGGTTATATAGAAGTGTTGCAACAAAGGGTCAGTAGTCTAAACATCAGAAGATTATTGTTAATTAAAGAAAACCAGATATCCCAGGTTAAGGAATTTAGTGCTCACCTATGCATGGTAAGATGCAAGAGTCTAGGCTCATTGAAAATCATTCCTTCCATGTGCATCTCAGCTGTCTGGAGCCAGTATCCTGTGTTTTCACATCTTGCACTCCCTTGGGGCTCACAATGGAGAGTGGCTGCAGTCTAATGGCTGTCGGATCACAGGTATTGTTCTCTTCCCGGTTGCCTGGAAGGCTCCAATTGCTGATGATTGTGACACCCTTGTTTATTGATATGGCAAGAAATACTCCATTTCTCACTTCCATGGTCTCAGCTTCATCCCATGGTATAAGTTGACTATGTAACTCAGCTTGGGACTTAGACCCACAAGGGATTCTCCAGGCAAGAATGCTGTAGTGGGTTGCCATGCCCTCCTGCAGGGGATCTTCCCAACCCAGGGACTGAACCCAAGCCTCTTAAGTCTCCTGCATTGCAGGTGTATTCTTTATCACTGAGCCACTGAGGAAGCCCTATAGCTGCTTTATAATGTTGTGTTAATTCACAAGTAAGACATTTCTGTGGGTTCCCAGAAATTCTCACTTATCAAAAGAAGAAATTTTTATCCCGTTCTTTGTTTATCTCAGCATTTGTTTTGTGTGTGTGGGTGTGTGTGTGTTTTAAGAAGAATAAGCATTGAATAGATATATTTTGTAACTGCAATGTGGAAAGGTCAAAAATAAATTGTGGAAGGATGTATCCCACATGGTACTGTTTAGACAAAGTTTTCAGATGGATGAAACAATTCAATAAATTGTTTAAATGCACACCTGATTCAGATATGATTTAATATGAGAAACACAAAGTTTGGGAGGGCATCTTCTTTGGGGAAGGAAGGAGAGAAATAAAACCAGAGTGGGTATATGAGACTATTAGCTACAATTTATTTACTTTTAAGAAGATCTCAAAAACACAAAGAAGTCAGTACTTGATAAAGCTGAGAAGGCAAGGGGGTTTTCATATTTAACCTTTGTACATGCTTAGTTTTTTTAATAATAAAAAGGCAAAGCCAAAAGTAACATCAGCAACCAAAGCACAAGATATGCTTTGCACCAAACCAGGTACCCTGGTCAATAGCAAGCTTCTCGTCTTTGGCAAGAATGGAAATCAGAGTGGTCTTGGCCTTGGGACTGAACCTTGTGACTTTCACCTTGCGAACTCAGTCACTTCAGACTCTTCGTGACCCTATAGACCGTAGCTCACCAGTCTCTTCTGTCCATGGGCTTTTCCACGTAATACTGGAGTGGATTGCTGGACCATCCTCCAGGGGGTCTTCCCAAGCCAGGGATCAAACCAGAGCCTCTTGCGTCTCCTGCACTGTAGGCAGATTCTTTACCGCTGAGCCACCTGGGGAAGTCTGACTTTCACCTTCCTCCCACACTAATCCAAACCCCCTGTCTCCATGATCCAAGTCCCTTTACAATCTGGCCCCAGCTGGCACCCCAGCCTCAGATTACCACTCTGACTTAGTCTCAGCTTCTCTGAAGAGTCCTGTGGCCTCTCTCCTCCCAATCTTAGCAAATATTAATATCACGCTCTCTCATCCTCTGGAATAATTCTGTTTTTTCTTCAGGCAACACCTCCTCCTGGAAGCCCCACTGGATCCTCTAGGCTGAGTCAGATGCTTCTAGGGTTCTCCTAGTCCCCTGTGCTTCCTAGACTCATCACATTGTTTTCAAGGCCCTGGTCACATGTTTCCCATCTTCTTGCTCTCTCTCTCCCACTCCCAGGATGAGTCTCCATTCCCTTCCCTGGGTGGGGGACAGGGCTAGAAGTTAGAGGGCTGTGGCTGATCTTGTGCCTGGGACCTCCCTTCCCTTTGAACTTCCCCTGTGGGAAAATTCTGAGTACAGGACAGGGAGTGGGCAGCCTCTGGTTGCCTGGTATTGGTGCACATCTCCCCTCTTCTGCCGCCGCTCCCCAAAAGTAGCCTCAGCTACAGGTATGTACAACAGAGATCCACTTTCCTGTCTCCTTGCCTTAGCCTTGGCTGTGCCCTCTGACTGTTCCTTTCTCTGTCAGCAGTGCACAAGTTCTTGGTGGCCCTGTTGCAATGCTACTTCTTCCAGAAAACTTCCTCTAATGCCCCCCATGTGTGTGTCAGTCGCTCAGTCGTGTCGACTCTTTGCAACCCCATGGACTGTAGCCCGCCAAGCTCCTCTGTCCATGGGATTTTCCAGGCCAAGAATACTGGAGTGTGTCGGCATTCCCTTCTCCAGAGGATCTTCCCAGCCCAGGGATTGAACCTATGTCTCCTGCTTTGCAGGCAGATTCTTTACAAAGATCCAAGACAGCCAAAAGTAAATAGCAATGCCCTCCATAATGGCTGACAAATCCATTCCTACTAGATCCTTTCCCAAGAACATAGTCTAATGAGATTGTGCAACGCTTGTGGGTTTTTTCCTTCCGTTTCCTCCTACTGAGCCCTCAACCCTCCTGCGTTCTGCTGTCCTTGAGAGCCCTAGAAGGAGGGTGCACCCTCCCAGAATGTCCTGCCCCTCTGTAACCTCCTGCTGGTAAGGCAGCTGTCAGCCCCTGTTGATTCAGGTTCCATTTCTGATGACAAAGGCAAGATAAGCCTTGTGCATCTCAGAACCAGGGGACTTCTAGAAAGAGGAGCGGGAACCTCCCATCCTGTGGACAGGAATCTTCGTCAGCCCTGCATGGCCTCTGAGCCCTGCTGACTTTTGCTGTTGTAATTATCTGTTTTTTGGCCACTCAGTGCAGCTCGTGGGATCTTAGTTCCTGAACCTGTGCTCACTGCAGTGGAAGTGCAGAGTCCTAACCCCTGGACCACCAGCGAATTCCCCAGGCCTGCTGACTTTTAAAATTTTTATTTTATTAATTTTTGGCTGCATTGGGTCTTCATTGCTTTGCATGGGCTTTCTTTTTCTCTTTGCATGGGGTTTCTGCGGTGAGCAGGAGCTACTCTTGTGGTTCAAGAGCTTCTCATTGCTTTGGCTTCTCTTCTCGTGGAGCACAGGCTCCAGGCGCGCAGGCTCTGTAGTTTTGACGCACGAGCTTTGTTGCTCTTTGGCATGTGGAAATCTTCCTGCACCAGGGATCAAACCCATGTCCCTTTCATTGGCAGGCAGATTCTTATCCACGGAGCCACCAGGGAAGTCTGACTGTTGACTTTTAATGTCTAACCATCTTCCCCAACTCAGCACCATGGCCAGCCTCTCTCCGAATGGGTGATGCACACCCTTGCATATGCCTTGCATACTTGGCGTGGTTGTGTGTGTGTAAGTTACAGAAATGTCCCAGAGCTATATATCTCAAGTGGTTTTTGCTTCTTGTCAATCTAGGTCACTGGGATCTAGACCATGGCCGCCTATGCAACTAGTTTATTACTCGTTTGTTTCAGAGTGAGTGCCCATCAAGTTCTTCTTATTCATTAATGAGCAATCAAAAGCATCACAAGAAAAATGGAAAGAACCCTCCATTACTTGGGAGATACTATTTGCCTTTGCATCTCTACCTACAGAACTTCTCTAAGTTAATAAAGAAAAAAAAAACCTAAACCATCTCATAGAAAAAGATGGAAAAGGATACAATGTATAGAAAAGCAAACCAGAAGAGTCAATACATACTGAAACTCAAAATCTGCAGGATTCAGGAAACAGGATCAAAAGCCACAATGAGGGGGGGAAAAGCCACAATGAGATTCAGTGAGAAGCAAAAGAAGTTCTCTGGTAAAAATGTGAAATCTTTTTGTTTTTTAAACTAAGGCGAGGGGGATGTGTGGAAAGTAAGAGAGAGGAGTTGGGGGGAAGGGTGGATTGAAAGGATGGTTCATTCCATTAACAAAGGACTGAAAATGAAGGAATTAAGAATCTCACTTGACAAGTTAGTTTTTTTTTAATGGGTTGTTTCCACTAAATGGCTATTATAAACAATGATGCTATAAACATTTGTACCCAAATTTTGGGTGAACATACTTTTTCTTTTTTCTAGGATAAACATCCAGGACATTAGTTGCTGGGTCATAGATAGACAAATTAGTTTATTAAAAGCCAAAATAAACTAAAAGAAAGTAAGAATAGGGGATGTTTTTTAAATTAAAGTTGAAATAATTGAATAAAAATAAGAATAGCCATGAGTTTTAAAGAACTTTTATACATGTTAACTGATAAGCTCATAACAGTCTGAAGAAGTAGAAACTATTAATTTTACTCTCCCATTTTTTAAATGGGGAACTGAGTCATAAGAAGAGTCATTGATTGTTCTAAGATTGTATTGGTTTGGCCAAAAGATTCATTCATTTTCTTCCAAAAGATGGCTCTAGTGGTTCTTAGTTGTCTTTAACTTCATTTGAAACAATTTTGTTAGAATGTATTGTGACAGCTATCATATCAGCATGCATTTAAAAAAACATCAAAATTGGTGAATTTTGGGGTGGCCATTTTATATTGAAGGTGGAAGGAAAGAAAGCAACATTTTTAGCATACAATGCTTTATTATTTCAAGAAAGGTAAAAAGGCAACTCTTCTAGCCAACTCATTGGAAAAGACCTTGATGCTGGGAAAGATTAAGGGCAGGAGGAGAAGCGGGCAACAGAGGATTAGATAGTTGGATAACATCACTGACTTAAGGACATGAGTTTGAGCAAACTGCGGGAGACAGTGAAGGACAGGGAAGCCTGGTGTGCTTCAGTCCATGGAATTGCAAAGAGTTGGACAGAACTTAGTGATTGAATAACAACAAAAAACATAACTGAAATGCAAAGAGATTTGTGCAGTGTATGAGAAGGTGCTGTGAACATGTCAATAGTGGTCTGTGAAGTTTTGTGCTGGAGATTTCTTGCTGAATGTTGTTCCATAGTCAGGTAGATCAGTTGAAATTGATATCAATCAAATCAATACATTCACTGAGAATAATCAATGTTATACCACATGAGAGATAGCCAATACACTCAAAGTATTCAGGTCAAGTGTTGAAAATAATTTGCACCAGCTTGATTATGTTAATCACTTTGATGTTTGGGTTCCACATAAGTTAACGGGGGAAAAACTTTCTTCACTGTATTTCCATATGCAATTCTCTACTGAAACATAACAAAAATGTTTCATTGTTTTAAATGACAGTAGAATTTTAAAAAGTATATATATTTATTTTTGACTATGCTGAGTCTTCATTGTGGGACACAGGCTTCTTACTGCCATGGCTTCTCTTGTGGCAGATCATGGGCTCTAGGGCTTCAGTACTTGCAGCACGGGGGCTCAGTAGTTGTGGTACATGGGTTTAGTTGCTCCATGGCATGTGAGATCTTCCCAGACCAGGGATCGAGCCCATTTCCCCTGCATGGGCAAGTGGATTCTTAACCACCGGATGACCAGGGAAGTCTGAAACCACTCCATTTTTCAAACAAATTGTGATAGGCGATGAAAAGTGGATACTGTGTGATAATCAATAATGTGGAATGGAATAGATTTGGGGGCAAGTGAAATGAACTACTATCAATTACAGCAAAGGCCAGTCTTCATCCAAAGAAGGTGAGGACGTGTATATGGTGGGATTGGAAGGGAGTCCTTTATATGAGCTCCTTTTGGAAAACCAAACGATGAATTCCAACAACTACTTCTCCCAACTAGACCAACTGAAAGCAGCATTCCATGAAAAGCATCAGGAATTAGTCAACAGAAAACCCATAATCTTCCATCAGGATAACACAAGACCACATGTTTCTTTGATGACCAGGCAAAAACTATAAGTGCTTGACCAGGAATTTCTGATTCATCTGCCGTATTTGCCAGACATTGAACCTTCAGATGTCCATTTAGTTCAATCTTTACAAAACTTTCTTAATGGAAAATTTTCAATTCCCTGGAAGACTGTAAAAGGCACCTGGAACAGTTCTTTGCCAAAAAAGATAAGTTTTGGGAAGATGGAATTATGAAGTTGCCTGAAAATGGCCGAAGGTAGTGAAACAAACTGTGATTATGATGTTCAATAAAGTTCTTGGTAAAAATATAAAACTATGTCTTTTAGCTTTACTTTTTAAACTGAATGAACTTTTTGGCCAACCCAATACATCTTGTAAAGGGTATATTTGGGATTTAAACCCAGGAAGTTTGACTCAACTAGTAAATAACACCATGTCTTTAAACCAAAAATAGTAGAAAGAACAAAACAGAACCTATTTTTTAGAATCAGACTAGCTAAGGTAAGCCTGGAATGTAGAATCAGACTAGCCCATGGGGTATATCTAAGGTAAGCCTGGAATGGACCAGAAATGGATATAAAAGTACAACAAAAATAGAACAGCAATTAAAATAATTTTTTTAAAACCCCACTGTGTGTGCTTATATGGTAATATACTGAGAGATCTGGGGAAAACAGCCTCTTAAGGAAACATGACCCAAATAAAAGTTGAATTTCTGAAAATGTAGTTTGGGGACTTCCCTGGTGGTCCAGTGGTTAAGAATCCACCTCCCAAGGCAGGGGACTTCTGTTTGATTTCTGGTCTGGGAAGTAAGGTCCCACATGCCCAGGAGCAACTGCTGAGCCCTCACTCCACAACTAGAGAGTCTGTGTGCTGCAATAAGAGATCCCACATGACACGATGAAGATCCCTGTGCCACAACTAAGAACAGACACAGGCAAATAAATAATAAATAGATAAAAAATAGACAAATAATAGATTAAAATAGTTTATTAATCATTCTTTTGTCTTCTCGATATTTTGACTAAGAAATCCTTTCTACCTGGATATTTCCCCCAACATTTTGCTTTTCAAATATTTAGATTTAGATCCAGCTGAGCTGGGGTTTGCTGTCTTATTTGCCATGACTTGGCCTTCCACAGGGCATGGTACACGGTAGGCACTCAAATATTTGTTAAAGGAATTCACGAGAGGCCAGAGAAGGCAGTCATTAAATACCTATTCAAAGAGTTTGGGTGAAGCTTAAGATAATGAGTTCCTGGGATGGTGGATATGGGTCTGTATCTCAGCCCACACGTCCCTTGGTGAGAGTGAGTGCAAAGAGACAGCTTTGGCTTCTGGGTACCTGGATCCAGAAGGCTGCCCATCTCATTGGTCAACCCATAGAGACTGGTCTTCAATAGCGCCACTGCGTGGTTTGGAAAGGAACTGCAAAAGTGAGCTGAAAAAGTCCCAGTCTCCATTGGGGGTGGAAGCCTTTCTGCTCAGTCTCCTCCCCTTTGGTTTTTAGGGTCACTAAACAAATCTGGAGAAGGCAATGGCACCCCACTCCAGTACTCTTGCCTGGAAAATCCCATGGATGGAGGAGCCTGGTAGGCTGCAGTCCATGGGGTCGCTAAGAGTCGGGCACGACTGAGCGACTTCACTTTCACTTTTCACTTTCATGCTTTGGAGAAGGAAATGGAAACCCACTCCAGTGTTCTTGCCTGGAGAATCCCAGGGACGGGGGAGCCTGGTGGGCTGTTGTCTATGGGGTCGCACAGAGTCGGACACGACTGAAGTGACTTAGCAGCAGCAGCAAACAAATCTAGTGGAGGTGATGGAATTCCAGTTGAGCTATTTCAAATCCTGAAAGATGATGCTGTGAAAGTACTGCACTCAATATGCCAGCATATTTGGAAAACTCAGCAGTGGCCACAGGACTGGAAAAGGTCAGTTTTCTTTCCAATCCCAAAGAAAGGCAATGCCAAAGAATGCTCAAACTACCACACAATTGCACTCATTTCTCACGTTAGTAATGCTCAAAATTCTCCAAGCCAGGCTTCAGAAATACATGAACCGGTTCCGCCCCGCCCCCGCCGGCCGGGGTGCTCTAGGTGCCGCGCGGAGACCCTCTGCACCCCTGCGAACATGGCGCTGCGCGCGGTGCGGAGCAGGCGGGCCGCGGTCGGCAGCCTGCGCGCCATCTCGGCACCCAGCGCGCCCTGCTCGCCGCGGCCCTGGGGACTGCGAGCGGGTGCCGTCCGGGAGCTGCGCACCGGCCCTGCTCTGCGGTCGGTGCGGAAATTCACAGAAAAACACGAATGGGTAACAACAGAAAATGGTGTCGGAACAGTGGGAATCAGCAATTTTGCACAGGCAGCTTTGGGAGATGTTGTTTACTGTAGTCTGCCTGAAGTTGGGACAAAGTTGAACAAACAAGAGGAGTTTGGTGCTTTGGAAAGTGTGAAAGCTGCTAGTGAACTCTATTCTCCTCTATCAGGAGAAGTAACTGAAATTAATAAAGCTCTAGCAGAAAATCCAGGACTTGTCAACAAGTCTTGTTACGAAGATGGTTGGCTGATCAAGATGACATTTCAGAACTAGATGAACTAATGAGTGAAGAAGCATATGAGAAATACATAAAATCTATTGAGGAGTGAAACTGGAACCCCTAAATAAACTACTTTGAAACAACAACAACGACAAAAAAAAAAAAAAGAAATACATGAACCATGAACTTCCAGATGTTCAAGCTGGTTTTGGAAAAGGCAGAGCAACCAGAGATCAAATTGCCAACATCTGCTAGATCATCGAAAAAGCAACAGAGTTCCAGAAAAACATCTATTTCTGCTTTATTGACTATGCCAAAGCCTTTGACTATGTGGATCACAATAAACTGTGGGAAATTCTGAAAGAGATGGGAATACCAGACCACCTGACCTGCTTATTGAGAAACCTATATGCAGATCAGGAAGCAACAGTTAGGACTAGACATGGAACAACAGACTGGTTCCAAATAGGAAAAGGAGTACATCAAGGCTGTATATTCTCACCCTGCTTATTTAACTTATATGCAAAGTACATCATGAGAAACGCTGGACTGGAAGAAGCGCAAACTGGAATCGAGATTGCCGGGAGAATATCAATAACCTCAGATATGCAGATGACACCACCCTTATGGCAGAAAGTGAAGAGGAACTAAAAAGCCTCTTGATGAAAGTGAAAGAGGAGAGTGAAAAAGTTGGTTTAAAGCTCAACATTCAGAAAACTAAGATCATGGCATCTGGTCCCATCACTTCATGGGAAATAAATGGGGAAACTGTCAGACCTTATTTTTGGGGCTCCAAAATCACTGCAGATGGTGACTGCAGCCATGAAATTAAAAGATGCTTACTCCTTGGAAGGAAAGTTATGACCAACCTAGATAGCATATTAAAAAGCAGAGACATTAATTTGTCAACAAAAGTCCGTCTAGTCAAGGCTATGGTTTTTCCAGTGGTCATGTATGGATGTGAGAGTTGGACTGTAAAGAAAGCTGAGCACCGAAGAATTGATGCTTTTGAACTGTGGCTTTGGAGAAGACTCTTGAGAGTTCCTTGGACTGCAAGGAGATCCAACCAGTCCATTCTAAAGGAGATCAGCCCTGGATGTTCATTGGAAGGACTGATGCTAAAGCTGAAACTCCAAATGTCTGGCCACTGCATGCGAGGAGTTGACTCATTGGAAAAGACCCTGATGCTGGGAGGGATTGGGGGCAGGAGGAGAAGGGGACGACAGAGGATGAGATGGCTGGATGGCATTACTGACTCGATGGACATGAGTTTGAGTAAACTCCAGGAGCTGGTGATGAACAGGGAGGCCTGGCGTGCTGCGATTCATGGGGTTGCAAAGAGTTGGATACGACTGAGCAACTGAACTGAACTGAACTGAACTGAAAGATTCTTGGACAATTCAAGAGAAAGGAGGGGAAAATCTGAGCTTGAGAATTAGGAAAGTAGGAAAGTCATTGATTAGAAAATGAAATTAATTTATGGAACATTTTGTTCTAGTAATGTAGTAATTGTAATTCTTAGTTTCATGTGTGACTTCTATGAGGGCAGAAATTGCAGCTGCTTCTTTTTGACATCTACAGCTCCTTGGTCTGGCACTTAGGAGGTGTTAAATGAATGTTTGTTAAATAAATGAGAGTAAATAGCGAAGATTTTGCACCTGCTATTCCCTTGGGTTGCAATGTGCTTCCTCTAATATGTTGAGGCTATTCTCTTGTTTCTTTTGGATCTGTGCTTAAATGTTTCCCCTGCCTTCCTTCCTTCTTTCCTTGCATCTTTCCTCCCTTCCTAACTCTTTCCTCTCTCTCTCTTTCTGGCTTAGTTGAAATACTGTTCACATACCATACAATTCACTCTTGCGATGCAATGGCTTTTATTATATTCACACCATCATGCATCCATCGCCATAACCAACGTAAGAACTTTTCATAATCCCTAAAAATAAGACCCACACTCTATAACCATCACCCTCCACTTTGCCCCCAATCACTCCTAGCCTCTGTTATTGTTTAGTTGCTAAGTCATGTCTGACTCTTTCTGACCCCATGGACTGTAGCCCACCCGGCTCCTCTGTCCATGGGATTTCTCAGGCAAGAATACTGGAATGGGTTGCCATTTCATTTGTCAGGAGATCTTCCCAACCCAGGGATCGAACCTGAGTCTCCTGCATTGACAGGTGCATTCATTACCACTGAACGACCTGGGAAGCCCCACTCCTAGCCTTAGGCAACTGCCAATCTATTTTTGCCTCTATTTTTTCTGGATATTTCTTACATGTGGAGTCATATAATATATGGTCTTTTATATCTGGCTTCTTTCCTTTAGCATAATGTTTTTGAAGTTCACCCATATCATAGCATGTATTAAGATTTCATTCTTTTTATGGCTGTGGCATTTCATTGTTTAAATGTACCCCAGGACAGTTGGCTTAGTTCCACTTTTTGGTTACTATGAATCATGCCGCTATGATCATTCAGTGTGACAGTTTTTATGTGGATGTATCTTTTCATATTTCTTGGAAACTGCTGGGTCACATGGTAATACTATGTTTCACTGACGTAAGAACTGTCAAACCACTTTCCAAAGAAATGTTGCATTTTCAGAAGACCCTTTCCTGACTGTCTTAAAACAGCTGCCCCAAATCATGCACTATCTGCTTACCCTACTTCATTTTCCCTTCATTCCTTGGTGGAATAGTATAGAATAGTGTATATGCTTACTGCTCTGCAACACTACAATATATGGCACATATTCATTTGCTGTCTATGCAAGATAAATCACCCTACTTCTTGGGGCTTAAAACTGACTTGTTACTTTTCACAATTCCACGGGTTTAGGGGGTGACTCCTTTGCTGGTCTTGCCTAGAATCAGTTGGGTTGTTGCCCTGGGGTGACAGGTGAACTGGCCGGACAAGCCAAGAGGATTTTTCTCGCTGGAGGCCATGGGGACTGCCTTCCCCTCCACGCGGCCTCTCATTCTCACCCAGTAAAGTCAGAATCTCTAACCAGGAGACCCGCAGCACGCCAGGAGCACGCGGGTGGAAGCCGCAAAAACGCACGGGCGCCCCTGGACTCACGTGGTGGCGCTTCTGCACACCCATTGGTCAAAGCACGTCGCGTGGGCGTTCTAGATTCTGACTGAGAGGAAATCGATTCCACTGGAGGGGAGGAGTAACGAAGTCACAATGCAGGGTTTTGTGTAGGAAAGCTGTGAGATTTGGTCCGGATGTTTCAGTCTTGCACAGTAACTAAGAGAATTGGCTGTGTTGCAGGAGGAACATGGCTTTGGATTAGGGCACAGACGCGTTTTGGCTAAATCCTGGGTGAACTACCTTTCCTGTCTGAACTTGTGATTCCTTCCTGTGAAGTAGAAGCAATCCAGTTTTTTTTTTTTTTTTTTTTTAATTCACTTATTTTGGCCGTGCTGGGTCTTCTTTGCTGTGTGTACTTTCTCTAGCTGTGACAAGTGGGGGTTACTCTCTCCTTGTGGAGCAGGGACTCAATAGTTGTGGTCCACCGGCCTAGTAGTTGCCCAGCACGTGGGATCTTCCCAGACCAGGACTTGAACTCGTGTCTCCTGGGTTGGCAGGTGGATTCCTTACCACTTGAGCCATCACAGAAGACCCAGCAATCCAGTCTTATAATCACTCTGATAATCCTCCTTTTAGTTATCACCAAGAATGCTTTCAAATTGTGGTGCTGGAGAAGACTCTTGCAGGGTGCCTTGGGCTGCAAGAAGATCAAACCAGTCAGTGCTAAAGGAAATCAACCCTGAATATTTATTGAAAGGACTGATGCTGAAGCTGAAACTCTGATACTTTGGCCACCTGATACAAAGAGCTGACTCCTTGGAAAAGACTTTGATGCTGAGAAAGATTGAAGGCAAAAGGAGAAGGGCGCAGCAGTCGCTAAGATGGTTAGGTAGTATCACAGACTCAATGGACATGAATTTGAGCAAACTCTGGGGCATAATGGGGAACAGAGAAGCCTGGTGTGCTGCAATCCATGGGGGTCTCAAAGAGTCGGATACGACTTTGCCACTACACAACAAAAACAAGAAAACAGGTTAAAATCAACATTTCTAAGACTCTTTCTCTCCCTGAATATGGGTAACCCATTTAACTAGAGTTTTCAGTTGATCTTGGATGGCCAGTTATAGAAAGATTATAATAACAGTATCAACAGCAAAAATAAAAGCAGCTGCCTCTTATGGAACCCTGCCAGGCTGAACGTGTTACTCTGCAGGTTTCTTGAAACAGCCAGGGAGTCTTTGGGTCACCCCAGAAGCAGAGCCTAAGGATTAGAGGACTTGTAGTTTACCTGGGAGGTGGTTCTAGAATCCCCTGGAGGAATGTGAGGATAGGAGAGGGAAGGGAAAATGCTTGTATAGGATGTGCTCAGGTGCAGGTACTGCTGTGGGCACCTGGGGCTGAATCTCACTGGGGACCTTTGGGAGTTGGTGCAGAACACACGACTCCAAGTTACACTAACGAGTGTCTTCCTTTAAAAAAAATCTTGTCTTTCCATTTTATTTGATCGTGTAATTCTCTCTCATTCCTGCCTGAGACAAGGTGAGAGAATAGGAATCAGATAACAATTTTAAACAGAAAGTGGATAAGGTTTGTTATTTCTGAGGGTTGTTGAGAGGTTGTGAGAAGGTGGAGTGTGTGAACGCATCTATGCTGCTGCTGCTGCTGCTAAGTGGCTTCAGTCGTGTCTGACTCTGTGTGACCCCATAGACGGCAGCCCACCAGGCTCCCCCGTCCCTGGGATTCTCCAGGCAAGAACACTGGAGTGGGTTGCCATTTCCTTCTCCAATGCATGAAAGTGAAAAGTGAAAGTGAAATCGCTCAGTCGTGCCCGACTCTTAGTGACCCCATGGACTGCAGCCTACGGGGCTCCTCCGTCCATGGGATTTTCCAGGCAAGAGTACTGAAGTGGGGTGCCATTGCCTTCTCCGAAATGCATCTATAAGGGGGGCTAAAATGCAGGAAGTGCTCCTTACCAAAAAAAAAATTTTTTTTCCTTTTCAGCGAAGCCCACCCAGGCCACATTACGTGCTGGTCACTGCTCCAGACTGGCACTCCAGGGCTCCTTGTCCAACTTGATTGTTCTTCCTTTTCTTTTGTAATACTTGTGATTTTTTGTTTATTTCATATTTTATTTTTAAATACTTTTAAAATTTTATAGTGGAGTACAGTTGATTCACAATGTTATGTTAGTTTCAGTCTTACAGAAAAGTGATTCAGTTATACATGTACATAAATGTATTCTTTCACAAATTCTTTCCCCAGTTAGGTTGTTACAGAGTTCCCTGTGGTGCACAGTAGGTCTTGTTGGTTCACCATGTTAAATATAGCAGTGTGTAAATAATCACAAATTCCCTAACTATCCCTTCCCCCACCCTTCCATTCTGGTAACCATAAGCTTGCTCTTTAAGACTATGAAGCCTGTTCCTGTCTTTGCTGTGGGGGGCTGTCCTGTGCATCGTAGGATGTTGAGCCCCATCTTTGGCCTCCATTCACTAGATGCCAGGAGCACCCCCACCAATTGTGACAACCACAAATGTCTCCTGACTTTGGTCCATATCAGTGGGGGAGATGAATAGCTTGGAGTTTAGAGCCACTATACTATTCAGCTTATCTTTTGATTATGTTCATTGTTGGCTGTTCCCACATCCTGAAAGTGAAAAGTGAAAGTCGCTCAGTTGTGTCCAACTCTTTGAGACCCCATGGACTGTCCATGGAATTCTCCAGGCCAGAATACTGGAGTGGGTAGCCTTTTCCCTTCTCAAGGGGATCTTCCCCACCCAGGAATTGAACCCAGGTCTCCCGAATTGCAGGTGGATTCTTTACCAACTGAGCTATCAGGGAAGCTCCTACTGGAATGCTAACTCCAAGGGAAAAGGAATTTGCTTCTTCGGGGCATTGACGTAGCTTCAGCTCCTTGGCACGTGGTAGGCATCCAATATTAGTTGAAAGAATGAGTGACATTTGGAGGGTTTTGTGCCTGGGGATGGTGTCAAGGCTTGCCACATATTACTTCATTTCTTTATCACAGCATTCCTTGGAGGGAGGCCTTGTCATTGTCCCCCTTTACACAGAGGAGAAAAACAGGCTTCTAGAAGTTGCATATGGATACCCTATACATACACACCCAATCGTAGAGTCCAGAAGCTTAGCTGACTGCCCCTCAACAATCAGCAATGTTCTCCCTTCTGGCCAAAGAGGACTGAATGAAGCTCAGGTCAGATGCAACTTCTAGCTGGCACATGCAGCAGAGCTGAAAAGGGATGAGCAGCTGGCACAGGGTGGGGTAGAGTGGGGGGCACACCTGAAGGGGCTTTCTCAGGGACCAGAAGGGAGTGGCCTTGAACTTGACTGGGTTCAACCTGTCTCTCTCTGAAGGAAGATTGGTGCCAGACCTATAAGAGATGTAGAATGGGCTGGAAAGCAAAGCCCCAGCAGACTCTGGGGAGTGTCGCTGGAGTGTGTACTTGGTGATGGTCCAGCCGGGATGAGCAGCCTGGAGATGCTGCTGCTGCAACCAGGCCCACACGCACGCACGCACACACTTCACTCTCCAGCCCTCCCTCCCCACTTCTACCCCTCCACCCCCTCCAACTCCCCACTTCCCCTCCCCACCCCTCCCTTACTCCAGCCTAGCCCAGCCCAGCCCAGAAAGGGTCCATCTCTGTGATTGGTCGGTGGTTCTCGGTACCAGGAATTGAGACCAGGAAGATGGGA
Organism: Bos javanicus; assembly: GCF_032452875.1. Classification (NCBI taxonomy): domain Eukaryota; kingdom Metazoa; phylum Chordata; class Mammalia; order Artiodactyla; family Bovidae; genus Bos; species Bos javanicus. Next base: position 16,284,021 of record NC_083874.1, on the reverse strand, counting down.
AGGAAGGAAGAGGGTGGGTAGGCTGGGGGGAGGGATGGGACTACTTTTGTATCTACTCCCAGAGCTAGGCGCCTGCTCACCATGGACACTGCTGGGTACAGCAAGTGGGACGGCAGGCTGGAAGAGGTCCCTGGAGGTATGAGCAACGGGGCTGCCTCAGAGGTCCCCTTGGGTCCCTCTCTGGCCAGTGGTTTGGGGTTTGATGGGGAAGGGAGGGGCTTCCCAGGTGGCAGTAGTGGTAAAGAACCCCCCTGCCAATGCAGGAGACATAAGAGACGTGGGTTCATTCCATCCCTAGGGTGGGAAGATCCCCCAGACGAGGGCATGGCAACCCACTCCAGTATTCTTGTCTGGAGAATCCCGTGGACAGAGGAGCCTGACGAGCTACCATCCATAGGGTTGCAAAGAGTCAGACAAGAGTGAAGCGATTTGGCACACACGTATGCACACGTGGGGGAAGGGAGATGCTCAGCCACGAGAGAGCTTTTGTAGTGGGTGCAGGAAAGACACCACCCATCCTAGAGTCAGCTGGACCTGGTTTCAAATTCCAACTCTGCCGCTTAGGGGCTGTGTGACCACAGGCAACTTATTGCACCTCTCTGAATCTCAGTTACCTGGGAGAAACCCAAGTGACTGGGGCTCAGTCCTGGGAGCCCAAGGATCCAGGGAAGAGCTCAGGAGTCCGTCTGTGTTATCCCAGGGCACTTGGGACGCTGGGGACGGAGACCCCTTTTCCTGCTCTTCGCTCTCGTGGTCATCACAGTCCTGTGGGCCCTCATTCTCAGCGTCCTGTTTTCCAAGGGTGAGTGACTGGACGATGGGAGATGGCGTGTGCACCGCCCCCCTCACCCCCACCCCCACCCTCACCCCACCCTCACCCCGCAGAGAACATAGACGTTTTCTGCGCCCCAGGGCTCACCAGCCAGATCCGGAGCCTCTGCCTGGTCTGAGTGCGAGCACCCACATGTGCGAGTCTGTGCCCCGTGCATGTGCCTGTCCGCCCATGCTGCACGTCCGTCCGCCCCCTGCTGTGCACCCCATGACCCGGGTCCCCGCACTCCCAGGGGCCGAGGGGAGAGTTTTCGAGTCCTCCTCTCTCCGCAGCGTCCACCGAGCGCGGGGCGCTGCTTGACCTCCAAGACCGGCTGAGCGCAAACGGTACGGAGAGAACAGAGGCTCTTGCCAAAGTTCGGGGGCAGAGGGGTCTCGGACCCGGGTGTCGGAGTAGTGGGCGGGAGCGCGGGGATCCCACGGTCCGTGGGGCTGGCCCTGGAGTTGGGTGGGGTCCTGGGAGTCCCCGAGGATGACCTGGCGTGCGTGCGTGCGGGCGTGGAATCGTTCCAGCCTCCAAACAGACGGCGGTGCTGGGTATCTTGGAGGAGGAGGTCCGAGCGTGCAATAGCTGCTGTGAGTGAGATGGTGGTGGTGGGCGGGGGGCGAGGGGGCGGGACTTGTGGCCGGGATTGGAGGAGGCGAGTGGGAGCGGGGGCTCGCGGCGCGTAGGGGCTGGGCGGGCTGACCCAGGTGTCCCGCTCCCATCACCTCACCCCCTCCCCAGGCCTGAGGACGCAGGCACAGCTGCAGACAGTCAGCAAGGAGCTTACAGAGGCAAGGTCGAAGTTGTTGCAGCAGGAGAGTGCCCTGAAAGAACTGAGCGAGCGCGGTGAGGGCGGGACCATCCCTAACCCCTCACCCCTGCTGTTACCCGAACCTTGATTCACTCTGGACCCTTCTGTGCACCCCCCCCTACACACCTAACCTGTGATCTTGACCATTGACCCAAATAGTGTCCCCCATCCTGACCCTGACCTGTGGACTCTAACCTTAACTGCAAGTCCTAACCCTAAGTATAACGGGCACCCTACCCAGCTCTAACAGTCCTTGACAGTAATGTCATTCGTCACCTTGGCACTGACCACGGACGTGGATGCTGACCTTAACTAATCATGATCTTACCCTTGATCCTGACCCTAGCTATAATCTTCTCCCTCTCAGTGACCCAGAACCTGGCTGAAGCGGGGAGGGACCGTGAGAACATTCGCACTGAGCTCTTCCGGGCACTGGAGCAAGCCCGGCTTGGGAACAGTGAGCAAGCAGGGAGGGCGGCAAGGGGAGAGGATCAGTGGACTCTGCCCGGGGTTCCCTGATCCGCCTGGCCCCGCCCTTTGACCTTGGCCTGGTCTCGGAGGTTCCAATCCTGGGCCCGGGATGGGGGGGTTGTCCAACATCCCCCTCTCCAATCCACTTCGTCTGCTCCACTTGGGAGCAAATCACCTCTTTGACCCTCGCCACCCTGCAGGCTCCTGCAAGGAGTGCCCCGAGTCGTGGCTGCCGTTCCAGGGTTCCTGTTACTTCTTCTCCACGCTGCGGGCCACGTGGGTGGAGGCACAGCAGCACTGCGAGCGCTCCGGCGCGCACCTGGTGATAGTCGGAGGCCTGGAAGAGCAGGTGCGAAGCCCCGGCTGCCTGGGAGCAGGGAGAGCGCTGAGTTTACCCGAGGGGGCGTGGCCCGGGGTCGTAGGGGGCGGGGCGGGACGGATGCCGCCGGCTCAGTTTTCCCCACTGCCTAGGGTTTCCTGAGTCGGAATACGCGTGGCCGGGGTTATTGGCTGGGCCTCAGGGCCGTGCGCAAGGTGCGCAGGATCCAGGGCTACCAGTGGGTGGACGGAGTCGCGCTCAGCTTCAGGTGAGAGAAGGGACCTGGGGAGGCTGACCGTTCGGATCCTAGAGGAAATGCTTCGGCCAGGTCATAGGGTCTCCTTAGGGCTGGGCGGGCCAGACCCCAGGAACTGACTAGGGTTAAATTCTGGGCTGAGAAAGTTATACACCAAGGTGCATACTCAGGTTAATTCTCAGGATGTGAGATCCAAGTACTAAACAGGCTAGAACTCGGAAAGTCCTAGCTTTTCAGCAACACCCCCTCTCCCCTGCCAAACCACTGCAGCCACTGGAATCGGGGGGAGCCCAACGACTCTATGGGGCGCGAGGATTGTATCATGATGCTCCGCACGGGGATGTGGAACGACGCGCCATGTGACAACGAGAACGACAACTGGATCTGTGAGAAGAGGCTCAGCTGCTGACCTTGTCCCTGGCCCAGAGCCGCGCCCACTGGCACTTGTCCCATCGCCTGAGCCGCTCACCTTCCTGGCTCCGCCCACCACCGTAAATCCCTTCCCCACCCAACTCTAGCAAGAACCATGGTGCCACCCACAGTCCAAGCCAGTAACTGCACGGGGAGACTTTAGCTCCAACCTCGCTGCAACCCCTCGCCCATGGACCTCACCAAGTCTGCTCCCGCTCCAAAATCTGAGTTCCTTGGACCCGTGATCTGACCCCCATCTCCCTCCCTAACCAAGGCCCCGCAACTCAGGGATGGAGCTGTTTGATTTACTTGCTTTTTTACCCCAGGTGAGCTGCCTCAAAGATAGGGGATTTTGTGAACCTTCTTGGCAGCCCCAGGGAGCATCAATAAATGAGAAAATGAATCTTGGCTCCTGCCTCTGATCTAAGCTTTATCTCAGAGACTCTGATGTAATTCATGTGAGTGACCCTGACCTCAGGGGCCCGTGTGCATGCATGTGTGTCTGACTCCCACTTCATGAACTGTGGCCCGCCAGGTTCCTGTCATGGGATTTCCCAGGCAATATACTGGAATGGGTTGCCATCTCCTGCTTCAGGAAATCTTCCCGACCCAGGGATTGAACCCACATCTCCTGTGTCTCCTGTATTGGCAGGCGGATTCTTTACCACTAGAGCCACCTGGGAAGCCTCCAGGGCCTGATGATTCCCCTCCCCCCACACCTGAAACCCAGTGTGTAAGCTGCATTGGGCCAGGGGGGTTGTAGAGCCCTGGGAACACAGGAATAAGCCAGACCCTGTCCCTACGCTCTGGGACAATGTGACCGGTGACTAGATTGAGGAATACATGGAGGAGTCTCCTGTGTCCCCAGAAGAGGGACTCTGCTGAGATGCTGCCGTGCTGGCCCAGTTCCCTGAGGACACTGTCACCCTGTTGAGATTATAGGTAGCCTGACACAGGCCCTGACACAGAGATGGGAGAGGGGCAGCTCGGATCTGATGAGCAGACTCCTTCTGTCTCAGGCACCCCAGGTCCTGTGGGGAGTTCAGGAAATATATCCAGAAAAGATGGACTTTGGAAGAACAATGGGATTTCAACTCTGGCAATGGAGCTGGGAAGGGAGGGCTTTGCAGATAGAGGGTGTTGCTGAGCCCATTTCGAGGTTGGGGGAATGTGAGGAGCACACAGCCTGAATTTATCAACTGGGGACTTTTTATCTGAATTTACCCAGCACTCCTGTCCCGGGGACCTGGAGGCTCTCCCAGGTTTTCCAGTGGAGACAAGTCCAACTGTGCAACTGAGGGGAGTGACAGGCTAGCAGCATTTAGTTCAGTGCAAAGCTGAGTCCAGAACTAAGCTGCCCAGCCCTGAGAGCATCCACTGAACAGGAAGAGGAGGGATCAGCACCGAAACTCCCTGACCAGGGGGAATCTTTCATTGTTGTAACCAGGAACCCCCTCAACCTGTCTCTGAATCCTCTAAACTGCAGCCCAGAGCAAGGCACTGACCTTGCCCAGGAGCTGTCTGAACTTCTGGACAGATATCGTACCTAGTGGACTGTTGGTCAGACTGATGGATTTCCGGATAGTCAGCTAGGGAGAGTGTATGAGCGTCCTACTGCTGCTGTAACAAATGTCCACCAGCTTGGTGGCTTGAAACAATATACAGCTATTTTACACTTGTGGAGGTCAAAATTAGTTTCACTGGGATGAAATCAAGGTCACCAGGATCAGGGTCCCTCCAGAAACTCCATATGACCCAGCAATTTCACTTCTGGGTAGATAATCAAAGGAATTGAAAGTGGGTTCTTTAAAAAAATTTTGGCTGGACTAGGTCTTCGTTGCTGCACACAGGCTTTCTCTAGTTACAGTGCATAGGCTTCTTATTGGGGTGGCTTCTCTTGTTGCAGAGAACAGGCTCTAGGGCTCACAGGCTTCAGTAGTCATGGTGCAAGGGCTCAATTGCTCCACAGCCTGTAGAATCTTCCCAGACCAGGGATTGAACCCATGTCTCCTGTATTGGCAGTCAGATTCTTAATCACTGAACCACCGGCAAAGTCCTGAAAGCAGGCTCTTGAAAAGATATTTGCATACCCATGTTTATGGCAGCATTATTCACAATAGCCAACCGGTAGAAGCAACCCAAGTGTGCACCAATGGATGAATGGATAAACCAAACAAGCTCATCCATACAATGGAATATTATTCAGCATTGAAAAGGGAAGGAAATTCTGACACATACTATAACAGTATGCTGTGTGAAATAAACCACTCACAAAGGACAAGTACTGCTGCTTAATGGATACAGAGTTTCAGTTTTGCAGGAGAAACAATTCTGAAGATCTGTTACAGAACAATGTGAATATACTTTTTTTGGCAGCACTGGGGATCTTAGGTCCTCTAACCACAGAGGCCTAACTACCAGCCCGCCAGGGAAGTCCCCAGTGTGAATATACTTAACACTCCTGAAGTGTCCACTTAAAAATGGTTAATGTGGTATGATTACAAGGAAAGAAGAAATGTTTGGATGGAGGTAGCTCTTTTTCATCACAAAATATATTCATCCTACATATAATACATTTCATAAAATTTTATGAAACATTTCATAATGTTTTTAATAAAACGCTGAAAAATGTAAAAAATAGTGGTTAACATGGTGAATTTCATCTTATGTGTATTTCTCCACTATTTCAAAATTTTTATTTTCACTTTATTTATTTTTTTTTCCACCAAGCTGCCCACCTTGTAGGATCCTAGTTCCCCAATCAGGGATTGAACTCATGCTCCCTGCAATGGAAATGAGAAATCCCAACCACTGGACCACCAGGGAATTACCCCCAATTTTTATTTTAAATGCACTTATTCGCAAGTTAACAAGTTTTGAGGACTGTATACAACTGTGTAGCCACCACTGTATTGCATATATAGAACATCTCCATCAGCCCCTAAAATTCCTTCTTGTCCCTTCCCTGTCAGTCCTCATCCTCTTCCTTCCCCTAGGCCACCAGGACCTGCTTTCCATCAGTATTGACTAGATTTGTCTTTCCTCAAATGCCATATAAACTGAGTCATACAGTGTAGAGTGCTGTAATTTGTTTCTTTTTTTTAAAAAAATATTTATTTATTTTTGGCTTCAACGGGTCTTAGTTAGGCTTGGTGTTGGGACTCTAGTTGCAGCTCATAGGCTCAGATGCCCTGAAGCATGTGGGGTCTTAGTTCCCTGACCAGGGATTGAACCCACATCCTCTGCATTGCATGCTAGATTCTTAGCCACTGGACCACCAGGGAAATCCCTGAAGTTTGTTTCTTTTCATTGCAGATCATTTAACTATTGGCTGGCTGGACTGCCTTCTGTGTATCCAGTCACCTGTTGACAGATGTTTGGCTTGTTTCCAATATGAGACTATGAATGAAGCTGCTATGAACAATGTTTTTATGGATTTAAGTTTTCACTTCTCCTGGGCAAATACCTGGGAGTAGGTCAGATAGGTGAGGATTAACTTTATAAGAAATTGCCAAACAGTTTTCCAAAGTGGTTGCACCATTTCTGCACCCCCAATGCTCAGCAATGTCTCAAGCCTGCGGTAGCTGGAAGAGGGGTATTTTTTTAAAGATATATTTATTTGATTTTTGGTTGTGCTGGGTCTTCATTGCTGCACACAGGCTTCTCTAGTTGCGGCAAGCAGGGGCTACTCTTCATTGAGGTGCTTGGACTTCTCATTGCAGAGCACAGGGTCTAGGGTGTGCGGGCTTCAGTACTTGTGGTTCCCAGGCTCTAGAGCACAGGCTCAGTAGTTGTGGCGCACAGGGGCTTAGTTGCCTCGAAGCATGTGGAGGATCTTCTTGAACCAGACATCAAACCCGTGTCCCCTGCACTTTGCAGGTGATTTCTTAACCATTGGACCACCAGGGAAGCCTGAGGGTACTTTTGACCCAACAGAGTCTTCAGCAGTTCTAGAATCAGGTGGAGGGGCTTATCTAGAGAAAAGCAGGAGGGCCGGAAGTGAGGGTGGAAACTGAAGCTGATATTGTGGGAAGGCAGGAAGCATGGGTTGACACGTGCCTGATAACACGTGTTTTCACAGGAAGATGAGACTGGGGGGCTGGGAAGCAGGCAGTGGGGGAGGGGGTCTCTGCTATTTGGAATGGCACTCACCCACTCACCCAGAGACAGATAGAAGGGTGGTTACTGCACCACAAAGGGAGGTCTTCTGGGGATGACAATAGATGGTGCTTCAGCAGACCAAGGAGGAGGTTGGCCCCAGAGAGAAGCTGGAGAGAGGAGAGATGATGGAAGAGCAAGTCTCCGTGAACAAGGAGCAATTTCATTCATTAATTTAATGCAATCATTTTCTCACCCAGAAACATTTCTTGTGCACTTATAATACATCAGGCACTGGAGTTACAGTGGAAAACAAGAGGTCAGCAGCAAGGGACATGAAGGAATCTAAAAAATCTTAGGCTGAGCAGAAGCAGCCACCCACAAAATATCAATAGTATAGACTCTATGAATCCATTTATATGAAGCTCTAGAAGAGGCAGATAATCAAGCAAATTGAGACAATGTTGATTGTAGAATCTAAGGATGGGTTTTCATTCTAAAACTCAAGCTTTCTGTATGCTTAGAAATGGTCATAATGAAATGTTGGGGTTCAGGCTGTGGCTGCTGCCTTCCTGGGGCTCACAGTCTGGCCAGGAGAGGAGGAGATGGTGAGGCGAGATAGAAGGTGGTGAGTCCACATGGGGAGATTGGAGGTGGAACATTCTGGAAACACAGTCCCCTGCTCCTTGCCCTTCTAGCCTAAGGATGCGTTAGGGCTTGTGGTGGGAAGCAGGGGGTTCAGGGCAGAAGAGAACCCTTGTGGCCACCTTCTTATCCTTTCCCAGTAGGTGTCCCTACCAACGACCCCTGTGCAACCACATGACTCACTGTCCAGGGCTGAGTCAGCAAGTCAGAGGTGACCTTGCAGCCCAGCCAGAGCTTCCTGCATGGAACAGCCCTATCCATCACCCCCCTTTCCAAGGAAGTGACCTTGGGACAGAATAGCCTGTCCTTTCCAATCTCACTCCCTGAAATTCCAGGAAACCCCCAGGAATCCCTGGGGCATCTTACCAGATTGGCTGGGGTGTCCGGGGAAGCCCCCAGGCTAGGACAGAACACACGCTCCTCTGGCCCCCTTGGCAGCCCCTTGCCCATCCACCTCACCTTGCCCCATGCCCAACTCTTGCCTCTCCTATGTCCCCACACCCACTCACAGATGGCTCAAATGGATGGATTTCCCAGACACAGGCAGAAAGGCCACACTGCTTGCCTCTCAGTCGCAGGGTGAGCCTACGCACGTGACACTGCCTCCCCGAGCCTCAGTTTTTGCATCTGTCAAGTGGGAACAATAATAAAAACCCTCATCTCCTTGGGTACTCTGGTCGGTACATCCCCAAAGATGTCCCCATTCTAGTCTCTGAAACTTCTGAATAAGGAACCTTACAGAGTGAAGGGGACTTTGAGGTGAGATTAAGATCTGAAGTTGGGGAGATGATCGTGGATGACCCAGATGGGCCCAGTGTCATCACAAGAGCCTTTATAAGAGGAAAGCAGGAGCATCAGTGGGGCTTCTCAGGTGGCTCAGTAGGTAAGGAATCTGCCTGCCAATGCAGGAGTCCCAGGAGACGCAGGTTTGATGCCTGGGTCAGGAAGATCTCCTGGAGGAGGAAATGGAAACCCTCTCCAGTATTCTTGTCTGGAGAATCCCATGCACAGAGGAGTCTGTTGAGCTACAGTCCACGGGGTCAGAAAGAGTCGGACATGACTGAGAACAGCAGGAGGATCAGAGTTAGAGAAGGAGATGTGACCACCAAGGCAGAGTCAGAGAATGTGGAAAGCTGCTGCACTGTTTGGTTCACAGATGGAGGGATGGACCACAAGCCGAGGAATGTGGTGGGTGGGTGGGGCGCTCTAGAGGCTGGAAAAGGTTAAGAGGATGGATTCTTTCTAGAACATCAAAAAGGCAGGACTTCCCTAGTGGTTCAGTGTTTAGGACTCTGTGCTTCCACTGCAGAGGGGCCACGGGTTCCATCCTTGGCAGGGGGCGGTGGAGGGGGGGAGTGTGGGGGTGGGTGCTATGGGGACTAAGATCCCACAGGCCCCACCACGTGGCCAAAAGAAGGAGGGCCTTTCTGTGAGTGCCTTGATTTTAGCCAGTGAGACCTGTGTTAGGCTCTGACCTCCAGAACTGCACAATAATACATGTTGTTTAAAACCAAGTGGTTTACAGTAATTCCTCACAGTAGTCATAAGAAACTCGTGCAGAGGCAATGCCTGTAAAGCACCCACTGTGTGCCTAGCCTTGAGCCACATGCTGGGGACACTGTGGTGACAACAGGCAGAGCACCTCTCCTCCTGGAACTCCTGTTCCAACAGGGCACCATGCAAGGAACAAGCAAAGGAACAAGCAAACCAGACTCATTCACATGTTTCGGGGCAGGGGTGTTGTTGTTCACTCACTGAGTCATATCCAAATCTTCGAAATCCCATGGACTGTAGCCCACCAGTCTCCCCTGTCCTTCACTATCTCTTGGAGTTTGCTCAAACTCATGTTCATTGAATCAGTGATGTCATCCAACCAGCTCATCCTCTGTTGTCTCCTTTTCCTCTTGCATGAAATCTTTCTATCAGGGTCTTTTGCAATGAGTTGGCTCTTCGCATCAGGTGGGCAAAGTATTGGAGCTTCAGCTTCAGGATCAGTGTTCCAGTGAATATCCAGGGTTGATTTCCTTTAGGATTGACTGGTTTGATCTCCCTGCAGTCCAAGGGACTCTCAAGAGTCTTCTCCATTACCAGAGTTCGAAAGCATCAATTCTGCAGCGCTCAGTCTTTTTTATGGTTCAACTCTCACGTCTCTACAAGACTAAAAGGCCATTGAAGGGCTGAGAGGCTAGGGACCAGTGTAGCCGGGACCACTTCCCTCGGAGAGCAGAGACCTGAAGGATGAGGAACGACCAGCCCAAAGGGCTCAAAAACCAGAAAAGCGTGCTGGTGTGGCTGGAGCTGAACACAGTGGGAGCGGTGCCAGCCGCACAGGGTCCTGCTGGCTGTGGGGAGTTTGCTCTAAGAGCCTTTGCGCTTTGAGTGTGCGTGTTGGGGAGGGGAGCTATTAATAATGGGAGATACGCAACAGCAACATGTTTCAGGAAATAACGCCAACAGGGCTCCCATTTATGGCGGACTTCTCTCTATGCGGCAGAAGACACCTTTTTTTTTTTTACTGCGCAGGACTTAGGCACACGAAAACCTACGTGGGGGCATTGTCCGTATTCCCACTTTACAGATGAAGAAACTCAGGTCCGCAGGGAAGGGTGTGGAGCTAGGACTCCAAGGCCTTCTCTCAGCAGCTGTGGGTTGTGGGGAGGCACCTAGGGGTAGGGCGCAGTGACCAGATGTATCCAGCAGAGGGCAACACTCCTACAGACAGATCTAGGGAACCAGCCTGCCGAGCCTCCAGATGGAGTGGAAAGAACTCACCATGCTAGACAAGGTTCCTAAGGGCCTGGGGGCCTGGGGACCTAGATTTCTGGGTTCCTGAAAGTCAGGATGAGGGTTGTGGAATCCTGGATCTCCTAAAGGCAAGGGGCCTGGGTCCCTGATGATAGAGGCTGGGGTTTTCTGTTTTCTCAGCTGCCTAGAGATTTCTGTATCTCTAGGCAGCTGGGCTACTTCACTTTCACGCATTGGAGAAGAAAATGGCAGCCCACTCCAGTATTCTTGCCTGAAGAATCCCAGGGACAGGGGAGCCTGGTGGGTTGCTGTCTATGGGGTCGCACAGAGTCGGACACGATTGAAGTGACTTAGCAGCAGCAGCAGCAGCAGGCAGCTGGGAACTATCTGTTGTCTGGTCTGGTCCCCACACAATTCCCATCCTCTCTGAGAACCATGGGCAATGTCCCAGAGCAATCCCTGAATCTCCCAGTACAAGCCCTGGAATGCTCTCAGGATTCCCAGGATGGGCTGACTCAGCCCCCTGGTCCCAGGGAGTGTGCTGGGGCCTGGAGGGGCTGAAGGGAGTAGGCCTGGGGCCTGGGAGTCTCTCCAGAAGGAAGAATGTGGACAAATCAAGCTCTGTGTCCCCCTCACCCTGAGCTCCTCTCCAACCCTTCCCTACCCTCCCAACAACATAAAAAAACAAACCCAGCTCCAGACTCCGAGGCTCCAGGAGATAAAAATGCAGAGCCAGCCCCTCCCCATGCCACTCAGGCCTGCCCTCTTCCTGCTGACCTGTTTCCCGCCCCCCACCCCCGGATAAGGAGGAGCTACATGGCTGTGAGCTCAGGGCCCCTCCAGGAAGGGTGCCTAGGTTTCATCCTCAAAAAGCTCTGGATCCCAGGAGAGCTCATGTATTGCAGATGGACTGGTGTAAGAGGGATACAGGGGCCTCAGAGGAGGCCGCCTACCTGACCTCTGCAGGCAGGGAGGCTCCTTGCAAACAGTCACTGCAGGCCAGCTTGACGCCCTAGGAGTAGGAGCTGCCAGTGCAAAGGCCCTGAAGTGTAAGTGTGTGCCTAGGGAGTAGGGGTGGGGAGAGATGGGGCTAGAGCAGGTTAAAGCCCTTGAACTCCAGGCAGGGGAGCATGGGGAGAGGTGGCTGGAAGCAGGGGGAAGATATGGTCATGTGGCTGCCAGAAGCGGGGCTGCTGCCATTTTCTAGGGGGTAGGATGGTGATCAGAGTTGAGGTCATGGAAGAGGAGAGACCCTGAAGGGGAAAATGGCAACCCACTCCAGTATTCTTGCTGGGATGATCCCATGGACAGAGAGGCCTGGTGGGCTGCAGTCCATGGGGTCACAAAGAGTAGAACACAACTGAAGCGACCAAGCACACATGCACGCCCACAAGAGGAGAGACAGATGATGAAAAGATAAGGAATGTGGATGATGGGGGTGGGGAGGAGCAGGTGATGGTGGGCAATGTTGTGCTCAGCCCAGGGCAGGGGCGGCATCTGGGCTCACTCTGCTCATCACACCAGCTGACTTGATTTGCTCCAAAACACCCTACACCATCCAGCCCAGGGGATCCCCAGGCGTGGGCAGAAGGGGAAGATGGCAGTTTCACAGGGCTGTGTGGGCTCTTCTTTGGCCTTTTCACATGCTGTTCCCTCTACTGGGAACCCCTCCCCCATCCATGAAGCTGGGGATTCTTATTTCCTTCAGGGGTCCCAGCCCAACCATTACCCACTCTGAGAGCCTTCCTGGATCACTATTTAAACAGCTCCGGGGTTTCCCTGGTGGTTCAGTGGTAGAGAATCCACCTGACAACAGAGGAGACATGGGTTTGATCCCTGGTCCAGGAAGATCTCACACGCCATGGAGCAAATAAGCCACAACTATTGAGTCTGTGCTCTAGAGCCTGGGAGTGGAAAGTACTGAGCCCACATGCTGCAGCTCTGAAGCCCTTGCGCTCTGAAGCCCCTGCTCTTCAACTAGAGAAGCCACCGCAATGAGAAGCATGCCCCACAGCTACAGAGTAGCTTCCATTTGCCGCAACTGGAGAAAAGCCTGCACAGCAATGAAGACCCAGTACTGTCAAAAATAAGTACATAAATAAAATTATAATAAATAAATAAACAGCTCCTCTGACACCCCTCCTCCTGTCTCCTTTATGACTCTTCCTGGCCTTCATCACCCTCTGACATTTGTCTGTCTCCCCTGCTAGAATGTCAGCTTCAAGGGCATAGACATTTGTCCAGTTTGTTCATGACATCAGTCCTAAGGGCCCCATTATGGTGTCCAGCATCTCACTGAGTGAATAAATGAGTGAATGAATGAATGAATGAATGAGTGCATGACAGCAATGAAATAAAAATTCACATTTTAGGGCAAAACAAGACAAATTTAAACATAAAACTTTTCCTCTGCTCTTTGGCCTCCTCCCTTGTTCTCTTGTGTGCATCAGGCACCTGCATTATGTGTGAACCAGACCCCCGCAAAGGTAGAAATAACCTGCTTCACCATAAAGATCAATTTTCTCCTCCTGCACCAGTCCCCGTAAATCCTTAGACGGCGACATCCCTTCCGCAGTCTGAAAGGGGTCATGATGACCACTCGCCCTGTAGGCACAGACACCTCCAGGGAACTTTATGTACGATGCCAATAAATCATTTTGCTTCAAGGTAGAGATGGATGCAGAACAGACTGGTCAGATGACCTGGGGTGAACCTGGGCTGTACCTAATGGATAATACTTTATCCATTACATGGATGATGTATCCATTACATGGTTAATGTACCTAATGGATAAATACTTAAATACCTAAGTATTTAGCTTAAATACTTACTTATGGGAGATCCAACCAGTCCATCCTAAAGGAGATCAGTCCTGGGTATTCATTGGAAGGACTGATGTTGAAGCTGAAACTCCAATACTTTGGCCACCTGATGTGAAGAGCTGACTTATTTGAAAAGACCCTGATGCTGGGAAAGATTGAGGGCAGGAGGAGAAGGGGATGACAGAGGATGAGATGGCTGGATGGCATCACCGACTCAACGGACATGGGTTTGGGTGGACTCCGGGAGTTGGTGATGGGCAGGGAGGCCTGGCGTGTTGCGGTTCATGGGGTCGCAAAGAGTTGGACACGACTGAGTGGCTGAACTGGACTGAACTGACTTACTTATGACCGTATTAATGCCACTAGCTACACGACTTGTAGTCTCCCTATTTTACCAGGTTGTTTCTTGCATTACCAAATGTGTAATCAAGCCTCAGGTAAATTTAAACATGATTAGATGACTTGAAAGACTTGATTAAATGTACAGTCCTATAAGATCAATGACTGTAACAGTGTAACTCTAGGTAGGGGAAGAAGCAACAAGAGGGAACAATTTCCTGGACCATAACAGGCTCGTAGGACAGGTGGTGCAGGGGCTTTTGGCTGCTGTTTGTCTGGTCTTTTTAAAAATATTTTTAAGGAGTTTCCTTGGTGGTTCAGTGGTAAAGAATCCATCTGCCAATGCAGGAGACACAGGTTCGATCCCTGATCTGGGAAGATCCCACATGCCGCAGAGCAGCTAAGCCTGTGCACCACAACTATTGAACCTGTGCTCTAGGGCCCAGGAGCCACAACTGCTGAGTCTTTGAGTCACAACCATTGAAACCTACACAGCCACACTCCACAAGAGAAGCCACTGCATTGAGAGGCTTGTGCGCCGCAATGACAGAGTAGCCCCCAATCTCTGCAACTAGAGGGAAGTCCATGCAGCAACAAAGACCCAACACAGCCAAAAGTAAAGAAAATTATTTTTAACTCTTTTTAAAATTTATTGTTGTGTCATGTGGGCTCAGTAGTTGCAGTGAGCAGGGTTAGTTGCCCCATGGCATGTGAAATCTTAGTTCCCAGACCAGGGATTGAACCCGTGTCCCCTGTATTGCCAAGTGGAGTCTTAACCACTGGACCACGAGGGAAGTCCCTTTTGGCCACTGTTGACAGTCCACTAATAGCACATGGAGTGGCTCTATCATGAAATCCTTGCCTGACCTGTGTGTGTGTGCTTAGTTGCTTCAGTTGTATCTGACTCTTTGCAACCCCATGGACTGTAGGCCACCAGGCTCCTCTGTCCGTGGGGATTATCCAGGCAAGAATACTGGAGTGGGTTGCCATGCCCTCCTCCAGGGGATCTTCCTGCAGACCCCGGGATGAACATTTCTAGCGCCATGGGACAAACTGGTCACAAAATACCTCCCGAACTCGGTCAAAATTGAGACCAAAAGGGAGGGGATTGTAAAACAAAGAATGTTGCACATTCTTGATTCTACAAGAAGCAAGTCATTAGCCACTGCAATCGCTGACCTATGGCAAGAAACCCAGAGTGAAAATCAGAACGAGACACTTTGTGCTCTGGGAAAATTGACAGAACTGGCCTTCAGATAGTTAGACAGTTCAGGAGACAATGTTATGAACTCAGTTCCTTGTATTTGCCCATCCTCAGGGAAGCACTAAAACCATTAAGGAAGATACCTGTTTCTTGTGAATAGCAGCAACCTTCTATCAAGATGAGTGCTCAAATATGAAATGGGGGAAAAATATGTATAACCGAGTCATTGTGCTGTACAGCAGAATCAACACAACATTGTAAATCAACTACACTTCAATGAAAGTTTTTTTTTAAAGGTGAGGGACTTCCCTGGTGGTCCAGTAGTTAAGATTCCAGGCTTCTAATGCAGGGGTTGGAGAAGGCAGTGGCACCCTACTCCAGTACTCTTGCCTGGAAAATCCCATGGATGGAGGAGCCTGGTAGGCTGCAGTCCATGGGGTTGCTAAGAGTCAGATATGACTGAGCGACTTCACTTTCACTTTTCACTTTCATGCATTGGAGAAGGAAATGGCAACCCACTCCAGTGTTCTTGCCTGGAGAATCCCAGGGACAGGGGAGCTGGTGGGCTGCCGTCCATGGGGTCGCACAGAGTCGGACACGACTGAAGTGACTTAGCAGTAGCAGCAATGCAGGGTTGCAAGTTTGATCCCTGGTCGGGGAACTAAGATGCCACACACCACATGGCATGACCAAAAGTAAAAATTAAAAAAAAAATTTTTAAAGATGAATGCTCAATTGTATGAACCCCTCTTCTCCCAAATCACATCTATACCAGCGTCCCCCTTTATTTCTTTCGAACAGCCCTCAGAGATGAGAGACTGTCTCCTGGGTTATCATCCTCAGGTTGGCTCTAATCAAATTTTCCATTTCTTTCTTAGATTGATTGTTCATGAGTGTTTTCATCGCATGAACAAATGATTCACAAGGGATGCACAGGGCTGAACAGAGAGATGGTGGAAGTAGAAAGGATGGGGAGTGATTTAAGCCAGATGTTGGTACAGAGGTGGAGGGAGAGGTCCTGAGGGTAAACTGAGCCCTGCAGCGGGGAGGAGGGCTGAGACTCGCAGAAGGGCTGCTGCGGAAAGGCCTGCTTCTGTCCATCAAACCCTCTATTGAAACAGTTCTGCAGAAGCCCAGCAGAGGGCGCGCGCGCGCATGTGTATGTGTTGTGTGTGTGTGGTTTGGTGGTGTCCTGTGGTCTGTATCTTTGTGTGTGAGTTGTATAGATGCCTCTAGGCTGTGTCTGTGTGTCTGTGGTACATGTGTGGTTTTGTGTTGTGTGGTATCTGTGGTTGGATTGTGTTGTTTGTCACTGTGTGTGAGTCTTTGTGTTTTGTTTTCGTGTTGTGTCTTATGTGTGTGTGTTGTGTGAGTGTGTTTGGTTCATTTGGGTAGTGACTGTCTGTTTTGTTTTTGTGCTGTGTCTGTGTGTGTGTTGTGTGGGTGTTTGTGGTTCATTTGCGTAGTGGCTGTCGGTCTGTGGTGTGCCTGTGTGACTCTGCAAGTGATGTTGCAACACTTCATGCCTCTATGTGTCTCCATTGTTGGGGGCCCCTACACCCCACATCCCTCACCCCAGTGAGTCACTCAGGATCAACCCCAGTTCTTCAGAATTCCTACTTCCCCACAGCGCTGGGAGCCTGCCTGCAAGAGGCTATGACGAGACCTGTGGTCCTGCCAGGGAGGGGCTGATTGGTGTCCCTGGGCTTCCAGGAGTCCAGTGCCCTCCTCCGTAGGGAAAACTGAGACCTATGGGGTCTGTGTGTAAGTCACACAGCCAAGGTCAGGCGAGCCTGCAGGGCCCCTGGCCCCTCTCTGGGACCTGGGGCCTCTGGGAAAGGATGGTGTGGGTTTCCCCTGACTGTGAGAGCATCCACTCATGACTTTGAGGCGGCAAAGCCCTGGGGAGCAACTGGCAGCATGAAACATTTAGACAAAAGTCCAGCAGCAGGGTCTGCTTCTCCAGGGGTGGTCTCCTCCGATGCCCCCTCCCTTCCCCGCAGGTTTCTGAGTCCTCCGGTCTAAACCAGCTCTTCCTCCGCCTAGCCCGCACCCTGCTCTCCACCACCTGAAATTGTCCTGTGGATTGATGAATTTTAAACTTTGTTTTTGTGCTGCAGCAGGGATGAACCTTGGGGACCTTCCACTCAGTGAAGTGAGCCAGAGGCTAAAAGAAAAATACTGATTGATTCCACTTCTAGGAGGTCCCTAGAGTAGTCAGATCCATAGAGACAGGAAGTGGAGTGGTGGGGCCAGGGGCTGGGGGAGGGGAGTTCATGTGTAAGGGGGACAGAGTTTCAGTTTGGGAAGGTGAAAACATTCTGGGATGGATGGTGAGGATAGTTGCACCCCAGCAATGGACTTAATGCCACTGAAAATGATTAAATGGTACAATTTGTGTCAAATATATTTGTATGTGTAATATAAGCAATATAACATTTGTGTATATTGTATATACAGAATTAAAACTGAAAATCTTTGTTTTCCTCTCTCAAGAGAGCTGGGACTTAATCTTGTCTGCACTGTCGCACACAGTAGGTGCTCAGTGATTGTTGAATCAATGATTGTTGAATGAATGAAAGAGGTCAGAGTTTATCTGTCCACAGTGGATGGAGAGAGAGAGAGAGATGGGAGACAGGGAAATACGGAAAAGCCTGAAATCAGTACTTCTCCACTGGAAATCTGCTACGAAGCAGTAGTCCTCAACTGTGGGTGATTCTGTGCCCTTCAGGGGTCATCTGGAGAAGCCTGGACATTTTTGGAAAGGAGAGGGGAGGTGCTAAGCAAGTGGCGAGTGGAGGCCAGTGCGCATGCTCAGTCGCTAAGTCGTATCCGACTCTTAGCGACCCCATGGACTGTAGCCCGGCACGCTTCTCTGTCCATGGGATTTCCCAGGCAAGCATACTGGAGTGGGTTGCCATTTCCTCCTCCAGCGGATCTTCCCAACCCAGGGATCGAACCTGCGTCTCCTGCATTAGTAGGCAGATTCTTTAACACCGAGCCACCTGGGAAGGCCAGAGCAAAGACCAGGGACGTTGCTAAATACCGGATAATGCACAAGACCGCTCCCCCACGACGAGGAATCATCTGGGTCCAACGTCAACCAGTGCAGAGAATGCGAAACCCAGCTTTAAAGACACCTCGCCTGGAAGTCCTCCTGAAGTTGGCACGCCTACTTGCCCCCCCACCACACACTCACACACCCTTTGCTTGCCCCTCCTCACAACATCAGAAAAAAATGGACAGGTGGGGTGAGCCCTGAGCAGTTCCAGGAGGGGGTCCGGATCAAGGCCGCGAGGTTCCTGCTTTCATCACAGCTGCTTTGAGTGTCGTGCCCTGTCCCTGGTGCTGAGAGTCCTAGTGGGCGCCGCACCCAGGACCTGTTAGTGTTGGGGATGGGAGCCTCGTGGGGGACGAATCGGGGTCCAGGGGGTCCCTGTTGCGGCTGGGATCCCGCCTGAGAATTGTTTACAGTCATTGCCTAATCTCTGACCAGTTCCTACGGGAGTCCAGATTCAGGAGTGACTGGCAGCAGTGTAGGGATGCTGACCCTGAAAGAAGAACCGACACCGTCGGGTCACAGCCCACATCCGTGTGGTTTCCTGTTTATCCTCTAACGTCAGTGAGAGACGTGGGTTGTCACTGCCGAAGGGAAGAGGGAGCAGGGTCTGTGATACGGTCCCCCGCCCCCAGAGTCGGGGGCGGGGGGGTGCGTGCCCTTCAAACATCCTCTTGTCTAAATTGAGTTTTGGTGGGGACCCAGGACTGTAGTGAGCCCTCGAGCCCCAGTTAGAACACGGAGGACCAGTGGGCACCAGTAGAGATTGGGGCAAGGTGCATCCATCTGCAGAGCTGTCAGAAGCTGGGAAACTCCAGACTCCATCACTAGCCTCTACTCCAGCTGCAGCCTGTATCCAGGACTCCATCCTGAGGCCTAGCTACAGCCCAGCAGGACTTGTTCCCAAACTTTCTCCTCCTCTTCCGGTGTCCTCACTGCCCGCCTGTCCACCCAGACACTCTTGCCGAGACTGGTCATTTTCCATAGCATCTTCTGAGCACCCGTCCCCATCTTTTTCCTATCACCAAGACCATCTCATCTCAAACCTACCTGCTTCTCTCCATCTACATAACCACTGCCCCTGGCCACTTCCTCTGGTTCCTGGACCAGGTGACAGCCCCTACCATTGTCCCCATTGCCACCTGGCCCCCATGGACGTTCCCCAGGGTCCCCACTCCCCAGGCTTCCTGCCATCTCTGGCCACCCAGTGGCTCCCTGTGACCTCTCTCTGATGCCCAGCTGATAACTCTCTCCCCAACTTAAAGTGTTTCTCCTCTGTCACTTGGCAAACCATGCCAAGGGTTCAGGCCCCCACAGTTAGCCCGGATCAAGGTTGCAAGGGACACTTGGGGGCCCAGTATGAGCAGCCTCAGGCCACCAGGGTCATTCATTCAGTAGACAAGTGCTGAAGGCTACCCATCCCCAAGCCGGGGATACAATGACAGGTGAGCAAACACAGTGCTTGCTATCTTGCAGTCCGCCTTCCAGGGACATTCCAGCCAGCCCCTTCCTGCTTGGTGGACAGCCTGGCCTAGTCGTGGTTGGGAAGTGGAACACGGTGGGCACAGGTGGACATCTTTCTGAGAGGCAGAGCATCAGGCCTGGGGCGGGGAGACAGCCCAACCAGGAGTTCAGCACAAGACGTTTCCCCACTGAGAAGCCCTGGGTTAAGGATCAGGAGATACATTTCAGGGAGGAAGAGCAGGATGCATGCGGTGTCAGGAAGTTCCCTGTCAGTACAAAGCTAGGTGCATGGTGGGGAAGGCTGCAGACTCAGGACCCACACCACCTGGGTTCAAATCCTGGCTCTGCCATTTGTGAGCTGTGTGACCTTGGAAAGTTACTTACCCTCTCTGTGCTTCCCATCTTTCATCCGTAAGACAGCATTGGTAACAAAACGGTCTGCCTCATAAGGTTGTTGGTCAGGAATGTTACATTTGTTAATGCATAAGACACAGAGGACTGTGCCCAACATGGGTTGCTACTAAAATAAACCATATAACAAAACTCTCAGTATTTGACGGGAAGGTTATCACATTATCTCATGTATGTTTCTTTTTCATCCTTCCCTCCCTCCCTCCTTCCTTATTTTCCTCTCTCCTCCCTCCCTCTCTCTCCTTCTCTCCATCTCCTTGTCTCTCTTTCTCTCTCTCCCTCTCTCTCTCCATCCCTCTCTCTCTCCACCCCTCTCTCTCTCCATCCCCCTCTCTCTCCATTCCTCTCTCCATCTCTCTCTGTGTGTCTCTCTCCCTCTTCCCAGCATCATGATTTAGTCATTTTGGGGTTCAAATCCTGACTCTATCACTTAGCTCCTTTGGCACTCTGGGAAGGTGACTTAGTGCCTCAGAACTCAGTTTGTTCACCTGAGAGATGGAGCTCAACATAGCAGAGACCTGGCCAGGTGGCAGGGAGCTTCAGAGGAGGCCATGCGTGGACTGGGGTTATCCGGGTAGCAAGCCCATAATTAGGTCTGTGAAAATACAAGCAGTGGGTGAATCTAGTTTCAGGAGAAAGTACCTCTCTGGGTTTAAACTCCTCACCAAGCCCGTGGCTCCTGCCTCCATTGGCCCCAGCTGACCAAGAGGACAGCAACACATTCAAAACTCATGTGAGTGCACAACACATGTGATTGTGTGTCCGTGCCTCTGAGTCTGTGACTGTGTGTGTGTGTGTGTGTGTGTGATGGTTGTGGAAAGTGTAAAGGCTTCCTGGAAGAAACGACCTCTGGACTGAGTCTCAGGGGATGACCAGGAGGAGGACTGACTATGAAACGGATGGTGGGCAGGGGGGCAGGTGGGGATGGAATTGCCAGGTGTGTGCAGGGGCCAGGTTCAGGGAAGTGAAACCCAGTTGATTGGCATGACTGAGCAAGAAAGATGGGCTCGGCGCGTGTATGAGGGTCTGATCGTGCCGGACCCTGGGGAGCTATGAAGGCTGTAAGCAGGGGAAGGAGTCTTGTGTTAGAAAGGTGGGCTGGCACAGGACCCTGTCACGCCAGCCCTCGGCAGCACACACACACCAGGAGGTCATGTCTCCCTGGGGTGGAGCCAATAGGCTTTGAGGTCACTCACCTGGGTCACTCACCTGGGTTCATCAGTCCCGCCGCGGTGTGAGGCGGGCAGATTCCTTCCCCTCTGGGTCCCTCAGTTCACCTACTGTGCACCAGCACCTCCAATGTGCCTCCAGGGAAGCCAGTGCTGTCGCTCGCCCCCAGCTTACAGATGGGCAAACTGAGCCGTTTGTCTAGGGAGAAGCCAGGACTCAGCCTCAGGTCTGGTCAGCACGGGCTCAGGCATGTCCGGCCACAGGATGGTGACCCCTTTGGCTTCCTCCAGGATGGCGAAAGACCCAGTTTGAGCGACAGCCTGGCTGACCCCTTCTCCGTTTCTCTGAGACTCAGAGAGAGGAAGCAACTTGCCCATCGTCACCCAGCAAGGCAGGGCAGCTGGTGGACCCCAGGCTTCTCTGATGGCAAAGCCCATGCTCTTCAGCACCTAGTAGGTACTTTAGAGTCAAGAGACTTTTAAAAATGCCTTGGGCGTGTTGGAAGAGAAGGAAGCTGAGGCCTGAGTGACACAGTCTGCATTTCCCAGCAGGAATTGGCACAGAATGGATGCTTGATATAGATATTTAAGACCTGAAGACCCACTGTGTGCGGCTGTGCCACAAGCCTTAAGTCCACTGTTATCTCATTTGGTCCTACCCTGGCTCATGGGTTGCCCCATTTTACAGAGGGGAAAACTGAGGCTCAGAAAGATTGAGTCTTGGGCTGAGGTTGCACTGGCAGCAACAGTAACAATAGCTGATGGTATTTTCGGTGCTTGCTATGTCCCAAAGCACTTTACACATTCACCTAGAGCACCCTATGGAGTAGAATACCTTAATTTTGTCATGTGGTGGATGAGGAAATTGGTTTTGAGGTTAAGCCACTTGCCAAGATGACTCGGGTGCACACTGATGGAACACCTGCTCTGCGCCTTATGTGTGATGGACCCCTGGGTGCCCACCTCTGGCTTCAGGCTGCTCACCCTCCACTTCAGTTGCATCCCCCACTTAACTGCAGCATTGATTTCCAGTCATCGACTAAACAAAACCAGCCAATGGTCACTGCACTCAAGTCCCAGGTGCTGGCCTGTGTGAGTGACTAGAACCTGACATCTAACCCTCACCCCCTGTTAAAACCCAGATCCCAGCCAGAACGGCCGCCACTGTGCCCGTCAAGTGGGCTGCCTTGACAGGTAGTGAGCACCCCATCACTGGGAGAATCCAAGCAGCGCTGCCATGGAGGAAAGTTCCTGCTCAGGTGAGTGAACTCTCTGAAGCTGACCCTGGCCAAATCAAGAACTCTGACCTCCTATTTTCCACCCAGGAGAGGAGCGGGGCTCCAAGGTCCCTATTTGGAATGAAGAGTGATTTTTTAGCAAAAGCCCGGCAAGGGAAGGGAGGTGAGCCCTGACTGGGGTTCGTGGCACAGAGCCAGGCAGACAAAGGAAGTTTCAGGCCACTCCCTTCCCTGACTCAACACCCTCAAGACCAAAAAAAAAAAAAAAAAACCCAGCTCCAGCTGGGGCACGGGGGAGCCCGATAGACCAACAACCATATGAAGGGGACTCAGAACAAGTGGAATCCAACACAATGACTCCTCACAGCCGGGCTGAGGGGAGGGGACCCGGGCCTGCAATGGGGCAGCAAGGTAGAGTTCTGGGGGAGCCCGGAGGGGGTGAGGGAAGAGTTTGGATTTGGGGAAGAACTGAGACCCAGTGTCT
Organism: Bos javanicus; assembly: GCF_032452875.1. NCBI lineage: Eukaryota > Metazoa > Chordata > Mammalia > Artiodactyla > Bovidae > Bos > Bos javanicus. The sequence goes on along the minus strand of NC_083874.1, from coordinate 16,261,259 downwards.
GGTGTTTAGGGAATAGGTCTCAGGGTGAGGGCTGGGGATGGGGGTCCGGGGGGCCCAGGAAGGAGGACCCAGTCTTCCTGAGATGGTGTGGGGAGCCAGCATTGGGGGCAGACAGGTAGCTGAACCCATACAAGGGAGAAGGGGCATAGGTCGGCCAACTGAGGAGGGGGGTCTGTGGAGGACGGGGGATCTCAGCTCCTGGCCCCCAGACCCATCTCTCTGGACAGTGACATGGCGCCACGTCAGGCTTGCTGGCTGCTGGAGTGTGGGCAGAAGGAGCAGCCGTCTTTGGGCTGGACTGGCAGAGGAAGAGATTCAGAGATGCAGAGACGGACAAAGATGGGGGGTGGTGGCGATCGCTGACAGACATGAAAGCAGCATGTGGGTAAAATGTCCGGAGGAGGCTCGGGGTCCACTGAGGCCCTCTGCTCCACTGTGGGCTCTGGACGAGCTCCTAGGACTCTGGGTGATGGGACGTCCGGCCGAGCCGGAGCCTAGCCTCACCCTTCACTCCCTGTTGCTCCCCGTGTTCCTGGCAGAATTCACGAAATTTTCCAGAAGGCGGAGGCCGTGCTGCTCTAGGGGAACGCAGCTGGCCCTGCTGGCACTGGTGACGACGGCGCTATGGGCTGGGCTGCTGACTCTGCTTCTCTTGTGGCGTGAGGACACCCCTAACCCCTGAGACCCCCATCTCATGTTCCCTCCCTGACCCCCACTCTCCGATCCTGGGGAGCCCAATTTCCCTGATCTCCCACCTTGGGACACTTCCCACCCCAAACCTCCATCTCCAGCTGGCAGGTGGGGTGTGGATGGATGGGAACACCCGAAATACATCCTTTCTCTCCTCTCCTCTCCCTCATCCACCCCCTCTCCCATGCTCCAGACTGGGAAAACGCACGAAATCTAAAACAGCTGGAGGAGACCGCTGCCCTGAACGGTATGGAGGGGCTGAGTGGGGAGGCGCGGGGGAGCAGGGGGGCAGAAACCAGGCTCTTGTCTTGCTTCTGCCACTGACTAGTGTGGGATGACAGACAAAGTCTGGGCTCCAGGGTCTCTCCCAGGATCTAAGGGTCAGTCTATGCTCGCCCGAGGAGATGGGGTGGGGGATGAAAACCCAGAGACTCTTGGAGGGGAGGGTCTGAGCTGTGCCTAATGGAACTGATACCTACCTGCTCTGTACCTCAGCTTCCACACCTGTAAAACAGGCATCGTGTTAGTGCTAAGAGGCAGGAAAAAAAAAAAAAAAGACTTTTGAAGAGCTCAGAACTGAGTCCAGTGAGCTTTTGAGAAATGCCTGCTGCTTTTGCATCTCATTCTGGGTGGCGGAAGGGTACACAGGTTCACTGGACTCTTGCCTGCACTTTCCTGAGTACGGGCAGACCTCAGACATATCAAGGGCTTGGTTCCAGAATAAAGCCAATGTCACAATAAAGGAAGTCACAGGAATATTTTGGTTTCTCAGTATATATAGAAGTTATGATTACATGATACTGTGGTCTGTTAAATGTGTAATAACATTAGGTCTAAAAAAAAGTGTACATACCTTAATGTAAAAATACCTTCTTGCTAAAAAAATTGCTGATCATCATCTGAGCCTTCAACGAGTCGTAATGTTTTTTGCTGGTGGAAGGTTTTATTCTGAGATGGCAGCAATTTAGTCCTATCTTCAGTGAAAGTGTTAGTCACTCAGTCATGTCCAACTCTTTGCAACCCCATGGACTGTAGCCGGCCAAGCTCCTCTGTCTATGGAATTCTCCAGGTAAGAATACTGGAATGGGTTGCCATTCCCTTCTCCAGGGGATCTTCCCAACCCAGGGATTGAACCTGGGTCTCCTGCTTCTTCTGCATTGCAGACAGACTCTTTACCGTCTCTACTCTTCCCACCAGGGAAGCCCATCTTCAGGTTCCCCTTCTAATTCGAGTTCTCTCGCTGTTTCCATCGCATCTGTAGTGACTTCTTCCATTGAAGTCTTGAACCCTCTTTAGGGCTGGAATCAACTCCTCCCAAATTCCCACTAACGTTGATAGCTTGACTCTTCCTATGAATCACACTTGTTCTTCGTGTCGTTTGGAGTGGCGAATCCTTTCCAGGAGGTTTTCAGCGGACTTTGCCCAGATCCATCAGTGGAATCACTATCTGTGGCCGCTCGGTGTGCTTAGTCGCTCATTCATGTCTGACTCTTTGTGATCCCTTGGCCTGTAGCCCGCCAGGCTCCTCTGTCCATGGGGATGACCAGGCAAGAATACTGGAGTGGGTTACCATGCCCTCCTCCAGGGGATATTCCCAACCCTCAGGGATCGAACCTAGGTCTCCTGCAAGCGGAGGATTCTTAACCATCTGGGCCACCTAGTCTTACGAAATGGCAGCTCTAGTCTTAAGAAATGTATTTCTTAAAGAATAAGACTTGAAAGTCAAAATGCCTCCTTGATCTATAGGTCATGGCGTGGATGCTGGTTAGCAGGCATGAAAGCAACATGAATCTCCTTGTCTGTCTCCATCAGATTTCTTGCGTGGCTGGATACATTGCCAATGAGCAGTCATATTTTGAAAGGATCTTTCTTCTCTAAGCAGTAGGTCTCAACTGTGGGCTTAAAATACCCAGTAAAGCGTGTTGTAAACAGGTGTGCTGTCATCCAGGCTTTGCTCTTCCATTTATAGAACATGAGCTGAGTAGATTTAGCATAGTTCTTAACGGCCCCAGGATTTTCAGAATGTTAAATGAGTACTGGCTTCAACTGAAAGTCACCAGCTGCATTAGCCCCTAACAAGAGAGTCAACCTATCCTTGGATGCTTTAAAAAAAATTATTTATTTATTGGCTGCTCTGGGTCTTCATTGCTGCACGCAGGCTTTCTCTACTTGTGGAGAGTGGGGGCTTCTCTTGTCGTGGGGCTCAGGCTCTAAGGCATGCAAGCTCAGTGGCTGCAGTAGCTTTGTTGCTCTGAGGCATGTGGGATCTCCCTGGACCAGGGATTGGACTCATGTCCCCTGCATTGGCAGGCTGATTATTAACCACTGGACCACAGGGAAGTTCCATCCTCTGAAGCTTTGATGCCAGGCATTGACTTTTCCTTTCTAGCTATGAAAGATGGCATGTTCTTCCAATACAAGGCTATTTCATCTACAACAAAAATCTCTTGTTTAGTGTAGCCACCTTCATGAATTAGCTAGATCTTCTGGAGAACCAGCTGAAGCTTCTACACCAGCACTGGCTACTTTCTTCTTGCTCTTTCATGTTATGGGGGCGGCCTCTTTCCTTCAACCTCATGAACCAACTTCTGCAGGCTGAACACTTTTCTTCTGCAACTTCCTCACCTCTCTCAGCTGAGAGTTAGGGCCTTGCTCTAGAGAAGGCTTTGTTGTTGTTCAGTCACTAAGTCATGTCCAACTCTTTGCAACCTCATGGACTGCAGCACACCAGACTTCCCTGTTCTTCACTATTTCCCAGACTTTGTTCAAATTCAAGTCCATTGAGTTGGTGATGCCATCTCAACCATCTCATCCTCTGCCACCCCCTTCTCCTCTTGCCCTCAATCTTTTCCAGCATCAGGGTCTTTTACAATGAGTCGGCTGTTTGCATCAGGTGGCCAAAGTATTGGAGCTTCAGCTTCAGCATCAGTCCTTCCAATCAACTGGTTTGACCTCCTTGCAGTCCAAGGAACTCTCAAGTCTTTTCCAGCACCACAATTCAAAAGCATCAATTCTATGGCGCTCAGGCTTCTTTGGCTTTGACTTCATCAAATGTTGTGGCTGATTTGATCTTCTCTCCAGATCACGAAAACTTTCTCAGTATTAGCTATGAGGCTGTTTCACTTCCACATCATTTGTGTCTTTATTGGAGTAGCATTCTTAATTTCCTCCAAGAACATTTCCTTTGCATTCACCACTCAGCTAACTGTTCAGCACAAAAGGCTTAGCTTTTGGTCTGCTTCAGCCTTCCAGGTGCCTTCCTCACTAAACTTCATCATTCCTAGCTTTTACTTTAAAGTGAGTGACATGTGACTCTTCCTTTCACTTGAACACTTGGAGGCTGCTGTAGGGATATTCATTGACTTCATTTCAGTATTGTTGTGTCTCAGGGGATAGGGAGGCCCCAAAAGAGGGACAGAGATGGGGGAACCGCTGGTCAGTGAAGCAGTCAGAACACACAGAGCACTCATCAATTAAGTTCACCATAATGGGTGTGGTTCCTGGTACCCTAAAACCATTATCAGAGTGACACCAAAGATCACTGACCACAGACCATCATAACAGAGACAGCCAGAATGAAGAAGTTTGAAAAATTGCAAGAGTCACCAAAATGTGACACTGAAACAGGAAGGGAGCAAAAGAAGCTGGGAAAATGGCATTCACAGACTTTTTCTGTGGTCGCCACAGACCTTTGTCTTGTAAAACATGCGTTAGCTGCCAAGAGAAATAAAAGCAGATCTGCTTGTACTCGTGTCCTTGGAATTAAGAACAATTTTTAATTGCTTTTAAATTAAGCAACAGCTGCGGTCATCCAGATGATGTGTTGGGGGTCTGTGCACTTGGGATGGGGTGGGGGGTGATTCGCCAGCTTGCGCTCTTAGCTCAACAGGTCTTCTCTTCCCCTGCTCCAGTCTCTCAGGTGTCCAAAGACTTGGAAAGACAAAAGGGTGACCAGATGGCCCAGAAATCCCAGGGTGAGTGAGCTGAGCTTGGGGTCTAAGGAGGATGGATGAACATGTGGACACAGGGCTCCAGCCCTCCATGAGTTGCAAAATGGGCAGGTGACTCTAAAGACTCAGGCGAAGAGACCATGCTGGTGGCGGGGTTGGGGGGTGGAGAGTGGGAGAGGAGGTGTCAGGAAGGGACTACTAAGGGGTGAGTCTGAGAATTTGCTTACCACTGCCACCTCATGCGAAGAGTTGACCTATTGGAAAAGACTCTGATGCTGGGAGGGATTGGGGGCAGGAGGAGAAGGGGATGACAGAGGATGAGATGGCTGGATGGCATCACTGACTCGATGGACGTGAGTCTGAGTGAACTCCGGGAGTTGGTGATGGACAGGGAGGCCTGGCATGCTGCGATCCATGGGGTTGCAAAGAGTCCGACACGACTGAGCGACTGATCTGATCTGATCTGAGCCCCCTCCCCTGCAACCAGCTGCCCAGATGATGCAGGACATGGAACGAATCCAAACTGAACAGAAGAGAATGGAATCTCAGGGTGAGAGCTGGGGGCGGGGTGGGGTGTGGCCTTGGGTTCTAGAGCAAAGGCGGGGCTGTACAGCTCGGGGGCATCATCCCTGACACCAGTCCTGCCCCCGCCACCACCCCCATCAGAGTCTGAGCTCTCCTGGAACCTGGATGGTCTTCGAGCTGACCTGAGTGACCTGAAGTCCCGCGGTGAGCAGCTGGGGAGGAACAGGGGGTAGGGGGCAGGGAGGTATGCCTGGATCTGTGCTCCGCCCCTCCGCAAATTAAAAACAAACACCTTGACTCCTACCCCCCTACCCCTGACCCAACCACTCAAGGCTTGAATGAGATGCGTCAGGCTTTGGATTCACTGGGAAGACTCCAAGAGGAGGTGGGAAAGTTGTGGATCGAGCTACGCGCTGCCAACGGTGAGCATGCACCTCTGTGGCGGGTCGGGGGGGGGGGGGGGGGGGGGGCTTGTTGGCTCATGCAAGAGACCTTGGGTGCGACCTGTTCCAGCCTGCAGTAGAGGTGTGAGCATGACAGTGTGGATGGGTGTGTGCTCGTGTGTGTGTGGCTGGACCCACATGGGGACACCAGAGAAAACCCTTTCTGATTCCAGCAGCTCCCCTCCACTGACCTGGGTGGGGGGCTTCCAAGCTTTTTCCTCCTCCAGGTAAAGACATTGAGCATTCACCAAAAATGGGTTCTCTTTACTGATCTCACCTCTGCCCATCTCCACTCAGGAGAGGGTCGTGGGTAGGAGGCCCTCAGCCACAGCCCTCATGGAGGACTGTCTGACCCAGCCAGGGGGCAAAAGGGGGAGTAACCTCGCAGCAGTGCAGACCAGGGGAACCGTGGGGTCTTCCCAGGGGTGACAATGAGAGAGATGATGTTGGCAGTCCCGAGGGTCATAGGGGTGGTCCCAGCAAAGTGCAGAAAGTGTTCAATCACTGTGCCTGGAACCTGGGGTGGAAGCTGGGGGTTCCTGCCTGAAGACCCACCCCCTCGCCCCTCTGGGAAGCCCCTGCTGGGTCAGAGAAGAGGAAGGATCTCTGCTCTGTGTGGAGTCCTGTCCCCTGGGACCTGGGGTGGCTGTGGGAATCCCAGCAAGAAACCCCACCGTGCCCTTCCCCTACACCGGAACCTGGATCTCATTCGTTTTGACCCGACTCCCTCCCCCAAAATCTGGCCCCATGGCCTGGGTTCTGAGCCCAGCTCGGTGGCTGTCTCTCCATGATCATGTGACCCAGAGCCAGGGCATCATCCCCCAAAGTTATCTTGAAGGACCAGAGATGCCCTCGTCTGTTTTAACGCTGTCCCCCCCCACCCCCCGCCAGAGGGCTGACTTCTGGTTACAGTCCGATGTGTGGGAAGTCTCCCCAGGGCTCTTCAGAGTTTGGTGGACCCACGGCTCCTTAGAAGAATTCCACCCAAGCTATGGAGCCCTCCATAACTTCACTCTAAGAAAATCTCATTTAAATAAGCAGAGAGTCAGTCCAGTAAGAGTGGTTTTAACCTCCCAACTGGCAGGGCTGGTGGTGATGACTGGCTGAGAGTTTCCTTGGGGTTGGGGCAAGGAAAGAAAGACCACGGTGGTCCCTGATGGAGATCGTCAGGACCCAGCCCTCCAGTCTTTTCCTACCCCACCCCCACCACAGACTCCCCTGACCAACTAGAAGAAAATCATCTCAGTTTCCCAGAAAGTCACCAAGAGTGCTGGTTGGGGGGTGATGGCCATGATGGTGGCGAGGGCTACTGTGGGGGGCAGCTGTTGGTGGGGATGGTAGTGGGGAAAGTGATGCTGGCAGTCTTGGCCTCCTCGTGCCGTTGGCACTGGAGACAAAGATGTGGCTGGCTTGGCACTGGCTGTGGAGTTGGTGGTGGAGAGATGCTGCTGGCCATTGTGGGTACCTGTGGTGGGGGTGCTGGTGATCATGATGTTCCTGACAGTTGGTGGGGGGGTGTGTGCTGATGGTGGTGGTGGCTGAGGTGCCCCTGCCGTGGAGATGGTCTCACATGTACATCAACACGGGAGCTCCAGGGAAGAAGGAGACTTTCTGTTAGGCCCTGGGGTTGATCTGCTTTTCAGCCCAGCCCCCAGGAGAGATGCTGCCACCCACTTTGTCTGTGGTACCCACGGCACCCGCCATTGCGCTCTCCATGGTACCCAACACAGCATCCACCTTGGTACCCACGACAACAACATCCACTACAGCACCCACCATGGTGCCCAGCACCACAGCAACTACGACAGCACCCACCATGGTGCCCAGCACCACAGCAACTACGACAGCAACCACCATGGTGCCCACCACAGCTGCCCCCCTCAGCCTCTCCTCCACCCCAGGCTCTGTGTGCAACACGTGCCCCGAGGCATGGATCTATTTCCAAAAGAAGTGCTACTACTTCGGGGAGGGCGCCAAGAAATGGATCCAGGCCCGGTACGCCTGTGAAAATCTGCACGGGCGGCTGGTTAGCATCCACAGCCCAGAGGAGCAGGTGGGCCTGGGTTCTGCAGGGGAGGTGGCAGATTCCCACCCCGATCTCCTGTGGGGTAAGGGCGGGGGAACCCAGGCACGTCTCCCCAGCCCTCTAGCCCTATCCTCCTCCCCAGGACTTCCTGACCAAACGTGCCAACTGGAGGGGCTCCTGGATTGGCCTTCGGGACCTGGACATTGAAGGGGAGTTTATCTGGATGGACAACCAGCCCCTGGACTATAGGTGAAGATGGGGGGAATGTAGAGGAGGGGAGGGGAGCCTTTCTGTCTTGGGAGAGGAGGGTTTTGGGGGGTATGTGCCTTGGGGAGCTTCTGGATGGAACCCAAGGGAGATGGTCAGGGTTTGGATTCAGACTAGACTCGGGGGAGGGAGGGTGGTATCTCCAGGCTGCTGGGAGTTGTGATGGGAATCCAGTGATGGGGTGGGGAGGGCCCAGGGGACCCTTCCTCCTTCCTCATCCTCTCACCTGAAGGCTTTCTGCTCCAGCAACTGGCAGCCAGGGGAGCCCAACGATGCAGGCCAGGGTGAGAATTGCGTGATGATGCTGGGCTCTGGGAAGTGGAATGACGCCTTCTGTGGAAGCGAACTTCATGGCTGGGTGTGCGACCGGCTGGCCACGTGCTGAGCGTTGGCCTGCCACCTTGGCCCTGGGTGCCCCTGCCCACCCTCCGGCTGCACCCTTCTGCATCACTCCTCCACCTTGAACACAGGAACAGCCCAACCCACAGCAAGACCCTGAGGACCCCCAGCAAGCAGAAGCAGCAGGCTCATTCCCGTGTCCCCACCAACATCCCCGAGGGCCCGTCCCTTGCCTCTCAGCCCAGCGGGCCGTCACCACTGGCCTGCCCTCAAGTGCTCAGAGTTCCCAATCTGAGAATCCCCTGCCCTCCAATTTGGAGGCTAGAAGCCCCCTTCCCTTTGGGGCACAGCGCCTGGCAGCCCAGCCTTCCAGGGAGCAGCAGGGAACACCTGAAACCCCAGCGTGCTCCTCCATCCCCAGCTCACCCTCTCCTGATACAGACCCATATCCTGGCCCCAGAGGACAGAGACCTCAGCTCAGGCAGCCAATGCTCCCCTACCACCCACCTGCATCATGCCCTCTCCTCGGGGCCTTGCTGGCTCTGGTCTCCAGGTGTGGAACAGGGATGCTGGGAGTTGTAGAACTTGGTGCCCGGCGCCACCTCTGAGTACCAGGAACTGAAGTGGCATGGATAGTTCCCCTGTTTTTTTTTCCCTACTTCATTATAAGAAGCATTTACTAGGCAGGGCCTGAAGATGAAGACTCGGGTCTGATGGAGCAGAGAACACCCCTAGACGTCTACTCAGGAATATTGCAGGGCAAGGCAGGGGACTGCCGTGAACGTGGTTCTCAGTCCAGAATAGGGCCTAGTACACAGAAGGCTGGAGAAGCTCATGGGGGAGGTGGACAGGTCACCCGGAGGCCTTTTTGGGTCCTCAGCTGCCGGCCCCACCCCCATGCAGGGTCTAGGAGGCTGGGGTAGCACCAACCCCAGATTTGACATGGTCAGCCCCACACCTCTGGGGGGCCATGGAGGGAGGCAGACTAGGATCTTAGAATGCCCCTGGTTAAGCACCTCACCTGCCCACCCCGTTTCTCGTCTAGAAAAGGAAGAGCCAGACACGCTCATGTGATTCTCGGGCCCACTTGAGAAAGAGGAGAGACCCACAATGGGCCACCCAGAATCCTAAGAGTCAAGGGCCAGGCTAAGCCCCAGCCACACGTTTGGAGCCTATGGAGGGTTCCCTGGGGCCCAGAACAGGGTGGGGACAAAGCTGACCCCTTGAGTGACACATGGGCTAGAACCCCCACTCAGCTGTTCGCTCTCCCTGGCACCACCCCGAGATCTTTCTCTCCCCCAAACCCTTCCTCAGAACTCTGGGCCAGCGCACAGCTGCCTACCCAACCTCTCCTCATGGGAACTCAGGCTTCTGCCTCCAGGCTGCTCAGGTCGACAGGGCGTCACCCTCGCCACCTTTCTCTCACCAACTCCCTCCCAAACCCATCAGAAAGAGCCAAGGCCCCAGTCAAGCCACATTCAGAATCCCCTCACCTCTCACCCGCTCCTGCTTCAGCCTTGGTGCAGGCCCCCTCCTTGCTCACCCAGGTCTTCCTCTTCACTGCCTAAGACCCCCAGAAGTTTCCTTCCAGCTCAGGGAAAAAGCCGGAGTCCCACAGGCTTCTTTCTGATCGTGTGGACCCCTCCTGCAGGCTGTATCGCCCCAGGTTCTCCTCCGCCAGCATCCTCACTGCTCCTTCAACATTTAGGCTAACTCCCACCACAGGGCCTTTGCACATGCTCCTCCCACCTCCCTCCCATTTAAAAGGACACCTCCTGACTCCCCATCCCTTCTACCCCACTGTGTTTTTGTACCAAAGCCTCTTCTCCTTTCAGCAGGTTGTGTAAGTTACTGATCTGTTTCAGATTAGCAAGGGCCTTTGTTTTGTTCTCAGCTGTGTCCCCAGAGCCTGGCACAGAGTAGGCGCTCAATAAATATCGGTTGAATTAAATTGATATGCGACTTGCTCTCGGCACCTCCTTCAGGGGGCTGTGAAACAAAGGATGCTGCCTGCCTGCCTCACCAAGGATCGGTGCTGGGTTCATCGTCACTCCACTCCCCTCCATCTGGGGGCTTCAGTCCCGAGCATCCGAAGTCAGAGCCCGTGATGGGAGCCTGCAGGACTGTGGCTGCTAGTTCGTTCCCTGCATCCTTCCCTTGCCCTTAACAGGTACCTGGCCCAACAATCCTTCAGCTTGTCCCAAACCTTCTCCCTTTGTCCCGAGTCCCTACCTATCCTCTGCAGGGAGCAAAAGACCCTGGGCTCTCCTCTCCCAGCTCCCAAGCTCTCCAGCATCCTATGGGGACCAACTGTATCTCCTTCCCCCGTCCTATTTCCCTAGGGCAGGGGTCCCCAGCTTCTGAGATCTAATGGCTGATAATCTGAGGTGGAGCTGGTGTGATAATCATAAAGTGCACAGTAAATTTCATGTGCTTGAATCGTCGCCAAACTCCCCTCTCCCATCCCCCATTCATGGAAAAACTGTCTTCCACAAAACAGGTCTCTGGTGCCTAAAAGGCTGGGGACTGCTGCTCTAGGGCATCCTTCATTGCTGGGCTTCTGAATGGAGCTTGTCCCGCCACCCCCACCTCCTGCCCCTCGCTCCTGCAAGCTGGCTCCTGCCCCAGTGGGCCCAGAAGCCTCTCTCTCTAGGGTCCCTGAGGACCTCGGGTTGCTCAGCCTGAAGGTTATTCCTGCGGCTCCCTCTGAAATCCCGCTTCCCAGAGCCTCTGGCTCGCCATCCTCCAGGCACCGCCACTGCCTCCTCACCCCTGGTTCAGGCTGCCACCCCAGCTAGCCTTCTCCCAGCTGCCGGGGGCTGCCTCCCCTCCCCCCAACACCCCCGCCCCACTAGCCATTTCCTGATCATCTGTACGCTACACAGGGTTGTTGTTTCTCCTGTTGACACCCAGTACCTCCTTGGCAATGTGCTGAGCCTCATCTCTTGCTGGGGTGACTGAAGCTGCCCCCGACCAAGCCTGGCACCCCCATCCCACCCCCATCTCCCCATCTTGTAACCCCCTCCAGTCAGTGGAAAAGCTGCACCTGCTCTGCCCTTAAAACCCTTCTCATACGCCGTGAGGGGGACCCAAGCAAAAGTGTCTGAGATTCCCTCTCAAAACACACTTGTTCAGGTCTTGGGGCTGGGAGAGAGGGGAAGTGAAATTTTGAAGAAATTTCCCCCCCAAAAGTCCAGAAGGGCTTTCCTTGGGCGGGGGGGATGGGGGAGGAAGGAGTGATCAGGGACCAAGGGTGGTGGGCACAAGGGTGCAATTCACCTGAAGTGTACTCATCGACCTTTTTGAACCAGGAAGGTGTGTCCAGGCATGGCTCACATGTTCAGAAATTAACCGCAAGCTATTTTAAGCGCCCAGATGATTTTGCAGAGAGCCTGCCCATTTCCCCTTGAGAAGCAAGTTGCTAGGGCCAGGGTTCTCAAAATGGGTCCCCTCCCCGACACACCACCCCCTACCTCCGGAGTACCAGCAGTTCCTGGGAACTTGTTAGAGATGCAAATCCCCAGCTGGGGCCCAGATCTGCAGAACTGGAAACTCTGGGGAGTGGAGGGAGGGGGTGGCCACCCCAGTGTGCACGCAGGAATCCCCTGGGGACCTCACTAAAATGCAGACTCTGATGGTTAGTCTGGGGTGGGCCCGAGTGTCTGCATTTCCGACAGGCTCTCAAGATGTGATAGAGAAAAGGGGCTTCCCAGGTGGCTCAGTGCGTGAAGAATCCACCTGCAATGTAAGAGAGGTGGGTTTGATCCCTGGGCTGGGAAGATCCCCTGGAGGAGGGCATGGCAACCCATTCCAGTATTCTTGCCTGGAGAATCCCAGGAGGATTCTGGAGCCTGGTAGGGCTGCGGTCCATAAGGTCACAAAGAGTCAGACACAACTGAAGCGACTGAGCATGCACGCATCCAAACAGACAAAGCAGGTCATTAGATAGCTAATCCTGCTAGGGGATTGTAAGTAGAAAGATATGGGAGACCCCTGTAAATTAATGGTTACTCAAGAAAGCAGATTTGCTTAACCACAAAACTAACCAGGCTTGTGTAGCAACATAACCATGTAACAGAGGCTCGAGACTGACCCAAAACAATAAAACAATGGTGACATGAGCCCCACCTCCTGTCCAGAGAGCTCAGTAAGTTACCGATTCCTGGGACAAGCTCACTGCACACAAGAAGAACAATACTTTGCGGCCCTAGCTTGACCACATGGGGACAAGAAAGCTCCCCTGCCCACCCTGGAGAAGGAGCTGATGATAGAAGCATGACGTCTACCCAAGAAAGACAAAGGAGGTCTTCTCCCCCTCCGCACCCTTCCTTTGATTATAAAACTGCAGCTCAGTTAAATTCTCAGGGTGTGGCATTTCTCACCCACCTGCTTGTAAAGCCTTGCTAGTGTCTTGTTCTAATCAATCATTTCTTATTTATCACTGCCCCACTCACTGAATTCTGTTCTTTGCTGAGACATAAAGGACTATGGTACCGGAGTCCTTCAGAGCCCCCAAGATGACACCCAATTGGTTTCAAATGCTGATGCCAAGGCCCAGGACCACACTGGGAGTAGCAAGGGTCTAAAAACCAGTCGCGGGGAGGGGAGTTGACAACCAACTACCTTCTGCTTGTTTTCTAGATGCACAGCTACATCCGCTCCTCAACCTACTGCTGCCTACCCCTATGGGCGCAAAGTAACCGGGAGAGGCTAGGGGGTAGGGGGGCAACTGCTCACTCTCTGATCTTTTACATAAAGCAAAGCCAGCCCCTGTCTAAAGGAATCTCCCTCAGCCCGACCCCTGCCCGAACCCTAATAACCACCTCCCCACACCTCTTCTGCAGATGGATGGCCTCCAGCTGTGATTGGAGAAAGTACCAGCATTCCCCCCACACCCCAGCCAAACCAGCAGGGGGCTTCTCTTGTGGCTCAGCTGCTAAAGAACCTGCCTGCAATGAGGGAGACCTAGGTTGATCCCTGAGTTGGAAAGATCCCCTGGAGAAGGGAAAGCTTACCCACTCCAGTATTCTGGCCTGGAGAATTCCATGGACTGTGTAATCCATAGGGGTTACAAAGACTTTGACATGACTGAGCGACTTTCACTTTTGGAGCCAAATCAGCAGCTCCTTGGTTGGGCCTGGTTTCTCTGCCCTCTGCCCCACCCCGGCGTCCCACCCCACTTCCCCCAACCCCCAAGCTAGGTCAAATCTGCCCCCACCCCACTTCTCCATTGTATTAGGCCTCTGGCCACCCTCAGCAGTCTGAGGCAAGGCCCTGGGTCATGGTGGGGTTTGTTTTGTTTGGCAGGGCCCTGTGTGGCTTGCAGGGCCTTAGTTCCCCAACCACACTCTCAGCAGTGAAAGTGCTGAGTCCCAACCGCTGGATTGCCAGGGAAGTCCCCGGTCGAGGTGCTGAGGGGATCTCCGAGGCCCTCAAACAAGACACAAGACACACTTGGGAAGGGGGCTGTCTGCATCCTTTATCTTGAGGGGATCAGCGGCCCTCCAGGGCCCGGTCTCGGGCTATGACCGCCTCCTCGAACTTGATCATCAGCGTGGTGCCCTTGTGCCAGTGCGCCGTGACCTTGGCGGGGAAGCCGCTGTGCGTGAGCACCGCCTCCACGATGCCCGCGGTGAAGCTGGCACAGTTGAGCGTGCTGTTCTCTTTGGGCACGGAGATGTAGGTGTTGATGAGCGGCTCGCGCTCGATGATGTAGAAGGTGCGGGCGTCGTCGTTGGCCTGCTCCAGCTTGTCGGCCTCCTTGCCGAAGAGCGCCTTCCACACGGCGCCCTTGACGAAGAGCAGGGCGCCCAGCACCTTGGTTTCGCGCCGGGCACCCTTTTCGCGAGCCACCAGCGCATCGAGGATGCGGGCGCCCACCTGGCGACCCAGCGCGGCCAGGCGCGCCTGCAACTCCGCCACTGAGAAGACGCGGCTCTGGCAGTGCTGAACCAGCTCGGAGAAGAGCAGGGCAAAGGCGCTCAGGCTCACCTCGGTGCGTGGCCGGGCCAGCGCGCGTTCCAGCAGCGCCGACTTCCCGCGCGTGAAGCGCGCCTCCATGCCGCCGCCCTGCAGGGAGAAGAAACGTGGGTGTCAGAGGCGGGAAGGAGACCCCCTCCCAACCACCCCCCCGTGTGTATGCCATCGCTGATTTCCCACGTGGGAAGAGATGAGAAGAAAAGGAGAATCTACCCGCGTATAAAGCATACCTCCCTTATGAGGCTTATACACTTGTCCAGGAGAGGGCTTGGGAGGGAGGCAAGTGGAGGGCTTCCCTGGTGGCTCAGATGGTAAAGACTCTGCCTGCAATGTGGGAGACCTGAGCTCGATCCCTGAGGAGGGAAGATTCCCTAGAAAAAGGAATGGCAACCCACTCTAGTATTCTTGCCTGGAGAATCCCAAGGACAGAGGAGCCTGGCTGGCTACCATCCATGGGGTCGCAGAGTCACGACACGACTGAGCAAGTAACACTTCCATTCTCTGATAGAGAGGAGAGGTGGGAGGAGAGACACACGGAAGGAGGCACTCGAAACCACCCCAACCCGAGTTCCAGGTGATCTTTGTGCATTAAAAGCATCGCCCTGAACCCTTCAAGCCGGTGCCAGTAATGAGATGTGTGCATGGGGAGGGGACGAGGGTGAGGGGCCGTGAGAGGACACGCTCCAGCAGCAACAGCGCTGACTTCCCAGGGTGAAGTCAGAAGAGAGAAGAAAGGGGATGTGGCGAGACTCAGGGCCAGGAGGGTCTGGGGCCTTGGGGAACAAGGAAGGCACATGGAGCGAGCCAGGAGAGGATGCTGGCAACCCTTCTAAACCCGCAGCCTCGGGCACACCGAATTTGTCAGGCACGAAGCATGCCTCTTGGAGTGGACCCGCGTTGGTAAAAAGACGGGAGGGGCAGCCAGAGAAGGCGCTGAGAGCCCCACCTCCCCACCCTCGTGCTTTCCAGAAAACTAGCTGCACTGTGGGAAGCAAGACGGAGGGGGCGGACTATCGGACCCGGGGTGTTAGCGGAGCCAGGAGGGGGCGCCGTGATCCTCCCGCTCCAGAGCGAGAAGCCATCAGTGGCGGGAAAGACCCGGAAGTGGGGCTGTGGGGAGAAAATCCCTAGGGGATGCTGAGATAAACACACTGGATCTGCGACGAGAATGGCCGCGGATGGGGGATGTCAAGGGCCCGGAGTAACACACACACACACACCCACCCACCGTCAGGAGGGGAGCTGAGAGCCCCGACCCCCCACTACGCAGGGACGGGACCAGAGGCCGGAAGGGTCTGGGGAGGCTGAGACAGGGCCCCAGCTAGGGTCAATGTGGAGGATGAAAAGCGGACCGGAGGGAATTTTAGGAACTCCAGGACGTCCCTGCCCCGCTGCGCAGCCGCCTACATGGAGAGGGCCCAGCGCGCGACATGCGGGGTTGGTAAGCTAAGCCACGGAACGACCGGGATCCCGTGACCTCGGCGCGGGTGTGGACCAGACAACGGAACCGGGGAGGAGCCCACCCTCCTCGCGCCCCCACCCCCGGCGGATGGGACGAGGTGGGGGATGACCGGGGATTGCGAACACCGAGACCTTGGCCCAGGACCCAAAGACCCGCGGGCAGGGGTTCGGGAAATGGACTCGGCCCGGGCCGGGGAGGGGTCGCGGCGGGCGGGGTCTCACCCGAACCTGCGGCCGCCGATTTGGCCGAGCTGCTTTACGGCGTCGTAAAAGGGGGGGCGTGCGCAGGCGCAGCGACGGGCGTGTGGGCAGGGCGCGCGAGGCGATTCCGGAGAGCGGCCGCAGGGGGGCGCATGTGTCCGTGGAACCCGACTTAAGGGCGCAGGTACACGGGCAGGGGCCTCGCTGGCCTTGGTTGGCCCACAATCAAGGGGACAGGGGCATGGGTCATCCCCTGCTCAGAGTGCACGTCTGATGGTAAACATGGGTCTCTGTGTCAGGCACATGTGCGTCTGCTCATCTTGGGTCACACATACGCTCACCTTCCGGACAAACATGTCCATGTGCATGCCCATGGGCACAAGTTCTCTGAGGGGACGTGCGCTCCTGAATACATGCTTTATGGACAGATAACATACCGGAGCACAGTACCGTACTCAGGGGCTCATATATCCGTGAGGCCATGCACACTTAGGGAGACATTAATGTCAATATCTTGATTCTCTGTGCACCGATGTCTAACAGAAGCACGAAGACTACGTTTGGAGGAGAAAAGAAAGAGGAGTTTTATTTTTTTGCCCGGCAAAGAGGGAACGCAGCTGCCTGGAGCCTCAAGACCATTCCCCAGCCTCCAACACCATCCCCCGCCCTGGGGAATCAGGAGAACTCTAATAGGTGGGGCTTCAAGTCCGGGGGTGCGGGTTGGTGGCAAGGATCAAAATGGTGAAGGTCTTGCGTTTTTCTTCTTCCTGCATTATTTCAAAACAGTCAGAGCTAGTGTCAGGTGGCTCAGAAGGTAAAGAATCCGCCTGCAATGCGGGAGACCTGGGTTCAATCTCTGGGTTGGGAAGGTTCCCCTGGAGGAGGGCACGTTAACCCACTCCAGTATTCTTGCCTGGAGAATCCTCATGGACAGAGGAGCCTAGAGGGCTACGGTCCATGGGGTCGCAAAGAGTCGGACATGACTGAGCGACTAAGTACACAGTGTCAGGCAACCCAATAATTGGGTCCATTGCTCTCCGGGTTATTGACCCGCGACCTGCTTTCTGAAATGCAGAATGCTGCAAGCGGTGATTTGCTACACGGGAGTGTAAAACAACAGGAACAGGATGTAATTCACAGAGTGTTAGGTGCTGGGTGTAATTCACAGATTCAGAGAGTGTTAGAGGTTAGCCTTGTGAAGGACAGAGTTACAGACACTACAGATTAGTAACATTTAAAATAAAACTAGGATTAATTAACTCTTTCAGGCCCGTTTATGCTACTTTTCTAGTCTGTTCATTTTTCCCTACATTTTCCTTGTTATCAGAAGAAAACCTTCATTTCTGTTTTGGTCCAAGAGCATTGCACCTCTCAGTCCACAAACATTTAGGGGCGCAGGGATTCAGTCACCCCTGGGTACAGGTTCATGGACACACAGGGATCCACTGGGTGCATTGGTTCTCACACCCCCTCCTGCCCCCAGGGCTCCTGGCATCAGGCCCACGTGTTCCCCACATGACCTTTCCCATTCTCCAAGTCTGCACACTTATGCACCCTCCCCCACCAGGTCCCAAAGCCCCCCCAGCCGTACCAAACAGACGGGAAAGCCATGTGGTCTCCCTTTGGGCTTTATCATGGTGAATCACAAAACGTGAGTGCAGAAACAAATGGACACATGCAGGGACTGCTCTGAACCCTCGGCGGCGCAATCAGGCACACTCGTGTTGACACGCACCTGTTCACGCCGGCATAGCGTGACAGGACACTCATCCACAATTACAGTGATACCTTCCCATGCACCCCACCCCCTCACACCTGCATCACACAACATTCAGCAGGACACATGCGTGTGTTTACGCTGACGGTGAAATGGGTGCCTGCGACACGTGCCACCGACACCCACACCTAGAGTGACATGCCTTTGTGGTCCCCACAGCCGCACACAGTGACACGAATTACACTCACGCCATGCCACAGCCCACACGTGTGTGCCTGTGAACAGTGACCCGGAAGCACACCACACTCACCATCAACATTCACCTATAACACCTTCCTGTGCGACACATTGAAATACCCACCCTCCTTGAAGAGCTTACGCTGACACACGCACGCACATGCACACATGCAATTCCACAACACTCATTCGCAAGACATGTGATTTTCTACATGTGGGATGAAGGGCAGCTTCAGACCAGCGTGGGTCCCCATGTTCCTTCTTCATGGAAGAAGTGCTGTCTTTCCTCCACGGTGCAGCCAGGGCTGTGAGATTTTCTCACTCACTGAGGTGTGGGACCTGCAGAGTAGGGGCGGGGGTGAAGGATGGAGACCAGAGATCAGACAGATCCCATTCTTGGAAAAGAACCTGGAGCCAAATTCGGTGGACCCCCCTCATTTGCTGCCCCTGGCCCCAGCTTACTTGGTTTTGACATCTTCAGTGTATTGAGGATTTCCTGTAATGTTTTCTTGACTTCATCTATATTTAGGACTGGAGTGGTGGAGAGACAGGAAAAAGCTGAGATGGGACACTCTTAGCTTTATTGGAAGCCTTTTCCCTGCCCGACCCCCAACCCGAAAAAGATGCCACACAATCCCAAAGTACTTGGAGTTCCCAGCAGCATATACATACTCCCTGAGTGACTCGGGGTGTGTTTGTGGGGGGGTGACATCCATCACCCCTCCAAACCTTGTGCTCAGGGAGGGCAGGACCCCTGCTGTCCCCTCCCCAGATTCCCCAGCACCCAACCCAGTACTGGGCACGGAGGTATATTTGCCCCAGGGCGGTCTGCCAGGGCACCTGTGGCCAGCTGCGTCCGTTTCGGGTTCCCTTCCTGGATTCTCGTCATGACTGTGTCAATGCTTTTCTTGGCTGCCATGACACTCTGTTTCACGTTGCCCCACTGAGTCTTCTGCTCTTCCTGGTACTCTTGCACCGAAGTGGAGACTAAGGGTGTGGATTGGAGTTGTCAGAGTCACCTTCACTCCCCCTACTCCCCCAACCCCGACCCAACTCTTCCCCTCACCGTTCCAGAGCTCCTCTTTCAAGACCACCAGCTCCCTGGACATCTCGGAATCTGTTCAGGATGTGTGGGGCAGGGGGCAAGAAAACCTTAGAAAAACTTTAGAATCACCCGAGTCCTGCAGTCGGGAGCAGCACTGGCCCTCCCCAGCTTCTGGGGACCCCTCCACACTGCCCCCAGCCCCTTCCTCCACCAACTGAAAGAAACACCCCACTCACTCTTCACCAGGACCACAGCTAAGAGGACCATGCAGGACAGAGTCAAGAAGGTGTTCAGACTCATCATGGCTTTAGGCAACCAGTGGTGTCCCTGGGCAGTGTCCAAGGGTGGCCTGGGCTCGGCTGGCACTGGGAGAGAGGTAGGACAGCTCATCTCCAGGGCCCAACACCGCTGCTCAGCCCATCGGCACTGACTCTACCACCACAGACAGCTCTTCACCTGCACCTACTGTTCTCAATACCATCAGCAGCTGTGCCATCGAACACCCTGCCACTAGCATGCACCCCAGCCGGCAGCACTAGCAGTTGTCCCTAGCACTGTCCCCATGATGCCCTCTTATGATCCCATCACCAGCATCAATACTTGTCCTTGCCAGCACTGTCCCTGTCAACAGGTCATCAGGACCTCATCAATACTTTCATCAGCTCTGTCTAGATGATCCCGTCCCAATCCACCAGCATCACTGACACCCAGACCTTCACCAACACCTCCACCAACACAGTCACATCATCCTCTTCATCATCACCTACACAGCTACCCCCCCACCACTATCACACAAAGCCTCGACACCACCACACCCCCACACCATTGACCCTGACCTTCACACACTGTCCTTTGTCCCTGCAGTGCCCTCCCTCAGATCTCTCCCAGGGCTGTGTGATAGGGGTTGGGGGGCAGGGGGCGGCTGCTTACCCTTATTCTTGGGTGGTGAATGACTGCCTTTTGGCCGGTTCTGGTTTTTGAAGGTAAAAGTGATGTTCTCATAGTTAGGGTCATCTGCAGCTGTGGGCAAGTCATTTAGAGGCTTGAGGAAACCTGCCCGGAGATCTGGGGCAGGGGTGAGTATGGGAGAGGGAGCTCAGACATCTTGGTTTACTGAATCCTCCACACAACAGATTTCTCGGGGCAAAGATAAGGAGTAGGGAACTCTGATCTTCATCTTAGTGCGTGTGAGCCTTTGGGTTACACACACACACACATTTTTTGGGGGGAGGGAGGAGCCCTCCAACCTTCACTTTCAGCTCCTCACTCCTCCCATCCCAACCTCTCCCCTCTCGCCCGAGATGCCTAACCTTCTTTATTGCCTGAGGATCCCCGTCTCTTGTCTTTGAAGGCTACCGGCTGCATCTTGACCTGGTTTATGTATATTTCCTCAGTCTCTATGGTCCCCGGCAGCAAAGTTGTCTTCATACAGCCCCACCCACAGGAAAGTGTCTGGGGAGATGAGGAAATCTCTGCGTTGAGGTAGAGGAGAGGAAGGAAAATGTAGGCTTCCTGCTTTCAGGGATCCAGGAACCCCCCACCCTTGGGGCATCCTCACCCCAACCCCGGCTCAACAGGAGTCTTAGGCATCCACCTGCCGATGCAGGAGACACAGGTTGGATCCCTGATCCGGGAAGATCTGGCAGTTAAGCCCCTGCACCACAACTATTGAGCCTGTGCTCTAGAGCCCAGGAGCCACAACTACTGGAGCCCACAAGAGAAGCGGCCGCTATGAGAAGCTCTCCCACCGCAACTGGAGAGCAGCCGCCACTCACCAATCAGAGAACATGCACAGCAACAAAGACCCAGTGCAGCCAAAAAGAACATGTTTTAAAAAGAAGATCTTGTTTTAAAAAAAGAACAGTCACAGCTTAAAAAAAAAAAAAAAAAAAAAAGAGTCTTAGGAGACCAGAGATCTCAGGAGGGACAAGAAGAGATTCACACAGACCCAGAAACAAGATGGTCAGCAATTTGTGGTAGAGGTGTTAACTAACGCCCTGTTGGTAGATCAGATGACAAAGATTCTGCCTGCAATGCAGGAGACCTGAGTTCCATGGGGATCGTCATATTGCAATCGAAAAATGTATCAAGTCAACATATCGTACACCGTAAACTTACACAAAGTCATGGGTCAATTATATTCAATAAAAATAATTTTGAAAATAGGATAGTCAGGAACTTTACAGGAAGCTCTCCGTGTGTGTGTATGTGTGTCCACCTGGATGAACCTCGTCCTCCCATCTCTTGCTCTCATGGGAGATACTATGGCACCCCACCTTTGGGGGCAAGATCCCTAGGTCCCCACACCTACCTTCCCTCTGCCCTAGTCCCCCCCCTTAGCTCCACCCAGAGAAGTTCTACTTCTCCAAGGCCCTTTGGAGAAGAATGGATATGAGGCAATAGGGCTAACCACTGGAAATCCACTCCCACATCTGGGACTGAGGCCAGATGTCACCTTGACCTAACCCAGAAGCAGTTCCCCTTCCACCTGGAGACCCCCGGCAAAGGAACACTCAGAAACACATTCACACTCATCCACACATCAGCTCACCTACCCAGACCCACACACACACTTGCACACTCACACTTCTGAATACCCCCAATTGCACATCTGTACGTGTGTACATATGGCGTGGTCATTTGCATGCTTATATATATTCATGTGTGCACACTGTCTCCACTCTGTCTAGGTATCTTTAAAGCTTTCCTTGTGTCTATCTGACCTTGAAAACTGGGGATTAAAATGAGGCTAAGTATACAAGGAATTTTCTCTTTCAGTCTAGAGCACTTGCCTTCTGTTAGAAGTAAATATGATGTGAAACACATGTGGGTTTTTGGCAGATATTTTTTCCTCCTTTTTTTTTTTTTTTTGGCTGCACTGACCTAGATCTTAGTTCCTGACCGGGGATAAAAACCCATGCTCCCTGCATTGGGAGCACAGAGTCTTAACCATTGGACCACCAGGGAAGTCCCCAGCAGGGTTCTTAAAAATTGAAATGTAGTTGACTTATAATATTATGTTAGCTCCAGGTGTATGGCATAGTGGTTCAATATTTTTGTAGATTATACTCCATTTAAAGTTATTACAAAATAATGGGTATATTTCCGTGTACTGTAAAATATATCCTTGTTGCTAATCTACTATATACATATTAGTTTGTATCTCTTAATCTCTTGCCCTTATATTGCCCTTCTTCTCTCGCCTCTCTCCACCGGTAACCACTAGTTTGTCCTGTCCGTGAATCTGTATCCATTTGGTTACGTACATTCCTTTAAAAATTGTTTTTAGATTCCACACACAAGTGATAACATACACTAACATGACATACAACTATTTGTATCTCTATCTGAGTTACTTCACTAAGCATGTGCCTGTGTACCTGCTCAGGTGCTTCAGCCATGTCCTATTCTTTGTGTCCCTATGGATTGTAGCACACCAAGCTCCTCTATCCACGGGATTCTCCAGGCAAGAATACTGGAGAGGGTTGCCATGCCTTCTTCCAGGGGATCTTCCTGATCCAGGGATCAAACCCATGTCTCCTGCACTGTGGGTGGATACTTTACCCACTGAGCCACCTGGGAATCCCACACTAAGCATAATACCCTCTGAGTCCATCCATGTTGCTGCAAATGGCAGAACTTTATCCTTTTTGATGGCTGAGTAATATTCCATTGTGTGTGTGTGTGTGTGTGTGTGTGTGTGTGTAGATACCTGAATACTTCCAGTTGCACGTCTGCTCATGTGTACATATGGCATGTCCAAAAGTCATCTCCCAGCTGTTGATCAGGGGGCAAGAGCTTTAAGGGGAATTTTAGGAGTGTATAGGTGGAGGGAGGGGGCTGTGTACAGAAACAGTACCTCAGCTCTGACAATCATCCTGAAGTTGCTTATGCAGTGGTCTGATCAGTGTCATCTTGATTGTTTTAAGTGCACTTAATCTTCAGTTCCAGGGTTGGATTGTTCCCATTTCCTTGAGGCCAGTTCTTGAAATTGTGTAAGATGTGGCAGCTTATGTCATGGCTACAGTCTGGTCATCATGTAGTTAGTTTCCCCCACCTGGGGGGTTTGGTATCCGCGAAACAGCTCCAAGCATATGACACAGTATTATCTATAGCCCTTGAGGAGGGACTAAATGTCCTTGACTTAGTTTAATGGTTTATTATTATTTTATTCTGTTTGATCATTTTTCTTTGTTTCTGCACTTTTAAATTTTCTTTGATTAAATTTATTCTTGGATAAAATTTTTCTGTAGACAAGAGACAAGCAGAGGACATGGGGGGAGGTGGCGTCTGTCCTGGGAAGGCCCATAGGGTCCCACTCTGTTACACTCCCTTTGGAAAAAATTAGATTAAAACTTTCTATGTGTGAGAAGTGAGTATGTTTTAGGTTTAAAATATGTGATTAAATTTTAAGTAACTTTGGGCTTCCCAGGTGGCACTTGTGGTAAAGAACCTGCTTGCTAACATAGGAGATGTAAGACACACGTGTTCAACCCCTGGGTCAGGAAGATCCCCTGGAGAAGGGCATGACAACCCATTTCAGTACTCTTGCCTGGAGAATCCATGGACAGAGGAGCGTGGCAGGCTACAGTCCACAGGGTCACAAAGAGTAGGACACAATTGAAGTGACTTAGCATGCATGCAAGTTTGGAATTACCCCCAAGAACTGGCTGGTGAGGACAATGTTCTCTTTCCTGAAGTATTACCAATCTTGGGACTTCCTCACAGTCAAGTGATTAAGACTCTGACCTTCCACTGCAGGGGCTGTAGTAGATCCCTAGTTGGTGAACTAAAATCCCACATGCCACACAGTGCAGTATAAATAAACAAATAAATTACTGCCGGTCTTGTCTGCTCAAGGAAGATCAGTTTAACAATAATTACATGCCAGCTCTTCTATCTCCTCTTACAAAGAAGTCAGTCGTTGAGAGACGTGGCCTCACCTCCACTGATGATACAATAGCTGAAAAAAGATGGACCAATGGGGAACTGACTCTGCTCTGATGGACAGGCATAGGGGGCGGGTCTGCAGCATTGCACATTTCCCTGACTAAAATGAGGCCAAAACCAGGGTACAGCCCTCTGGACTTGGAGAAAAAGGTAGCCCCAGAACTGAAGACCCACAAGCAACGGTGTCATGGTGGCCTAAGAGGACTCCATGGGGTTGGCTGACCCGATGCTTTCATGGGGCAACAGTCTGAATTTTCTTTAAATAATGATCTAGGTCCAGCCAATCAAAGACCAAGATGTAGCGCAGAGCGGGTGGGCAAAGGAGCCAGACTCAACCAATGAAACCCAGGCCTGGGGCTTTTGTTGGGTTAACCAGGTGAAGGGGCATTCTCTCTTTCCCACTTCTGTCAGACTGCCGGGATATAAGCCTGGAGCTACGGCAGGGAAGAACTTGCCTAAAAGTGAGGTCAACAGTAAGGAAAGCAGACATGACAAGGAGTCGAGTCCCGGAGACATTGTCTGAAACCCTGGATTCAGTCATTCCTGAGTCTGTTGTTCTGAACCTGAGCCTCTCATTTAGGTAATCCAGAAAATGTCCTTTCATTTTAGCTCGAGATATATATATATATATAAAAATGAGACAAAAACTTTTAGATAAACTCTATTAAAAATAATTATATTTTAATAGAATATTATTATCTGTTATTATAATCTAAAATAATCTCTTAGGATTGGAATAACTTAAATTTCTAGAGTTGTACTAAACTAAATAATAAAAGTTTGTTAAATAGCTAGGTCATTTCTAAATAAAATAAGATTTTAAAACATTAATTACTAAACATTAACCTCCTCTTACGAAGTTTTTCTTACAGAAAAACTGAAGAGATTTTAAACTATTAATAAATATATAATGTATAATATATTTATGGTATATAAATATATATTTATATATCATAAATATATATTATGATATGATATAATAAATATAGGAGACGGCAATGGCAACCCATCCCAGTACTCTTGCCTGGCAAATCCCATAGACAGAGGAGCCTGGTGGGCTGCAGTCCATGGGGTCCCTAGGAGTCGGACATGACTGAGCGACTTCACTTTCACTTTTCACTTTCATGCACTGGAGAAGGAAATGGCAACCCACTCCAGTGTTCTTGCCTGGAGAATCCCAGGGACAGTAGAGCCTGGTGGGCTGCCATCTATGGGGTCACACAGAGTCAGACACAACTGAAGTGACTTAGCAGTAGCAGCAGATTGAGGTGGGGTCTGGGGGGCTGGCAACCAACAATCTTGGCTACTATAGGGGGCTGTTGTTCAGTCACTCAGTCGTGGCCGACTCTGCAACCCCAGGGACTGCAGCATGCCAGGCTTCCCTGTCCTTCCCTATCTCCGGGAGTTTGCTTAAACTCATATCCACTGAGTCCATGATGCCATCCAATAATCTCATCCTCTTTCGCCCCCTTCTCCTCCTGCCCTCAATCTTTCCTGGCATCAGGGTCTTTTCTAATGAGTTAGTTCTTCACATCAGGAGGCCAAAGGATTGGAGCTTCAGCTTCAGCATCAGTCCTTCCAATGAATATTCAGGGTTGATTTCCTTTAGGATTGATTGGTTTGAGATCCTTGCTGTCCAAGGGACTCTCAAGAATATTCTCCAGGTAACTAGCTAGTGGGGCTGAGTCTCTATTCTTCCACTTGCTAGCCCCATTCCGTTTTTGGCGTCCCATCTTCAAGTCTGGCTGTTATTTTGTCCTGGATTGGCTCCAGAACACCTATTGGTGCCGCCAAATGGAGTAAAATCTTAAAAAAAAGAATATTCTCCAGCACCAAAGTTCAACTCTCACAGGGGGCTCTGCAGTTAGCAAATGAGGAAAGAGACTTTTGAAGTCTACACTCTGGGACAGGAGGAAGACTGTGTTGGAACTGAGAGCTCAAAAGAGGCCCTTCTTGGGGTCCAGATACAAGGGGACAATTGTAGGTCTTAAAGACAGAGGCATTCACATGAGAGTCTGGGGACAGTGAGGGGCAGGATGGGCAAGGAACTATGCTTGCCCTCTCTGGTCCTTAACACATTTCTGACTCTGTGATCCCACTCCAACCCCAAGGCCAAAGTGTTTTAAGGGGGAGGACCTGGGAGGGGAATCCCTGGATTGGCATGTAGTGGATTCCATGGGCACCAGGAGTGTTCGTGATCTCAGTTCTCGATCATTGCAACCAGTGGGGGCGGGGTGGTGTACCACCATGGGGGGTGGTTGTCAGTGGGAAGAGTCTAAATCATCCTGAAAACCAGAAACCCACCCTGTCACCCATTCTTCAGCCTCTGGAGTGTGCTGCTGGGGACTGTGCTATTTAAGTCTGGGGTCCCTCTTAAACCTGGGCACCAAGTGTTCTGAAGTCTCTGTCTGCATCTCTCAGGGACTGGATTTTAAGACTCCTGGGTTAGGGTTCTCAGGAAACTGGACCTTGAATCACCTGGATTTGTGCCCCCAGTGGTGCTGAGTATTTCTCTTCTGGGGCATTGACTCCAGACTGAGACCAACGTCATCCAGGCTGGGATGGGGACTTGATGTTGAGAGCACGAGAGTCCATCCAAGGCACACAAGAGTTCCTGTGTCCCTAGTTCCCTCCCCACAGTTGGCATGTGTGTGTCTATAGGGCGTGGCGTCCTTGTGTGACCGTGGTAACTGGGTTGTGTATTTTGTGTGCACAAGGCATGTGTCACTGTGTATATAGGTGTAGCATGTGTACCTAGGTGGTGTATTCACCTGTGTGTCTGGTTATTTATTCAACGGACATTTCCTGAACACCTTCAATGTGCCATTCTCTCTTCTAAGCAGGATATACCAAAGAGCCAACAAGTCCCCTACCCGTGTTGTCACATTTGAATGTTCATGAGGAATAGGAACGAATGTCCCTGTTGCAGGTGGGGAGTGAGGGATGGAGCTCAGGTCTCTGGGTACAGCGATGAATAGGGATGCACCCTGACCCTGAGGCTGCTCATGACTTGAGGCTCTGGAGCATATGTGGGGTAGGGGTTGGTGGGGGTGGGGTGGTTCCTGTCCTGTCCAGACCCAGATCCCCAAAGAGGCATCATTGTGGGGGGAGAATAACCCAGCAACTTCCCAGGAGGCCTAGGACCCTCGTGTGGCCGTCAAGGTGGCCTCAAAGGTAACACTACGGGACTTCCCTGACGGTCCAGTGGTTAAGACTCCCCAGCTTCCACTGCAAAAGGCACGGGTTCCATAACTGGTCAGTCAGGGAACTAAGATCCCACATGCCGTGCAGAGAGGCCCCCCACAAAAATAGTCTAACACTGTCTTCTCCTTTGACGAAGACCATGAGCCTTGAGTGTGGATGTCATTAAAGGAAGTTAGGGCCCCATTTTCAAAAATAGAAGTTGCGGACAACAAGGGAGGAGGGCGGAATGGGGAGAAGAAAAGTTGCGGTTGCTCCCCCACCCTCTCCGGTGCTGATGCACCTTGCTCTTTTTGGAGACGCCAGCTCAGTCACCCACACCCCACAGAAGACACAGCTCAGGGCCCGGGCCCTCCCCATCATCTCAAAGAGGTTTATTTCCAGCCGGGGCCTGGCCCGGCCCCTCAGAGATATGACCCGCCCCCAAATGCCTGGCCACGCCCCCCAGGCCTGCACCGCGCAAGCGCAGTCTTAGGCTACTGGATCTGCAGGCGGCAGCAGCGAGCTCCAGTCCAGTCCATGCCAGCGCACTGGCAGTGGCACGTGGTCTCAGCACGTACGTCCCACGAGCCACAGGCGGAGCCACACGTGCAGCCAGTGACAGCGAAGCCTGCGAGGGGGAGCAAGGAGGAGAGAGCTTGGACCCCGAACCAGAAGCTTTGAGTTTGCGCTTCCAGGGGGCTGGCAGCGTGGGTGGCAGGGATGCTGGGGGCCTGGACACCAGTGTTCCTGAGGAAATGGGGCCTGGGAGTTGGGGGAAGGGACAAGGCCGGGAGTGCAGACCAGGATATTAAGGAATTAGAGGCTGGGACTCCTAAACACAGTGGAGGGGGATATGGGGTGCTGAGAATAGAGCCGGGAGACTGGACAACGGAGTTCTGTACCTACCTGAAGGGCAGGTGACCAGGGACCCCCTAGAGGTGACACTCCGGCAGTCCAGGCCAGTGATCCTTACTGCCCCAGGAACTGCGGGAAGGGGTGATGCAAAGTAACTGTGAGACCAAGCTGCCCCAACCCCCTTCTCATGCTGCCTAGGCCCTGGTGGTTTGGAGATGGGCAGAGGGTCAAGAAAACGCCCCTGGGGAAGGCCCAGTAGGTGGGGAACTCCCCACCTCCAAGGATTCTGTCCTGAGTGGGCGTTTTTGAGGGAGGAGGGTTTTGAGCTGTAGTTAGAGGTGGAAACCAGTGGAGATTGGCGTTGGGTTGGGTTTGGGGTTGAGATTTGGTTGGGGTTGGGGCTGGCCTGATGTTCGCTCCATGTCCGGAATCAGAGAGGCCCCTGAGGGCCTGGCTGAGGTTGGATGGGAGGGTTCTCACCTAGGGAGGTGGTGACCTCCTGGATCTTCTCACTGATGGCTTTATCTATGGGGCACAGCGACTGGCCACACACCAGCAGCCCCAGGACTGGGATGAAGAGGAAGGAGAGAGCCTTCATCCTGCAGGTGCTGCAAGAAAAAAAAACAAGAAACCCCCAGCTGGGTCTACCCCTCCCCATCCTGGGGAAGCTCAGACCCACAGAGCATGTGGAATTGGGAGCTGTGGGTCCCAACTGAGGATGGGGCTGGAGACCCAGCTTTGCCCCTACAGGCAGGAGCAGCTGTCACTTACCCTCTCTGTGGACTCAGCAGGCCAAATTTTGAACACTAATTCTGCGCCCCTGCCTCCGCTCCCTCTTTAAGGCTGCCGGCTGTACAGCTTCCTGTCTTGGCTAAGACCCTTGGCATCCTGGGCCTCCCTTTCCACATCCGGGGCTAAGAGGAAGCCCCCGGGGTAGAGTCCAGGGACCTAGTAATGCCACAGACTCCGCCTTCCAGAGCCTTCCCTGCCCTCATCTAGGCTGGGGGCTGGTCTGGAAGATAGTACCTGGTGGAATAACCATAGTCAGAAGAGCAGAGAGAGAAACCAGCTTATGTGGAGCGGTGGGAGGGCACACACACGTGACCAGAGCCATGTCCTTGTGTAAGAACTGCATGCTGGGCTTCCCTGGTGGTCCAATAGTTAAGGATCTGCCTTGCAATGCAGGAGACACCAGATCGATCGCTGGTCCTGGAAGATCCCACATGCCTCAAAGCAACTCTGCCCGTGTGCCACAACCCCAGAACTCACATTCTGCAAATACTGAGCCCTCGAACTTAGAGCCTGTGCTCCGCAACGAGAAGCCACTCTAATGAGAAGCCCAAGCACTGCAACTAGAAAGTAACTCCCACCTCACTGCAACTAGAGAAAGTCCAAGTGCAGCAATGAAGACCCAGCCCAGCCAATAGACAAATAAATCTTTAAAAAAAAAGAACTACATGCCATGTTCATTCCCAAATGCCTATCACAATAGAAAATAAAACCATGATTTATTTCTTCAAAGGAATAATGGACAACTGAAGTTGTCAAACTATGGCCCATGGGCTAGATCTAGCCCACCATCTTTCTTTTTCTTTTTGGCTACACCATGCATCATGTATGGCATAGTTCCCCAACCAGGGATGGAATACCGGTACCCTCTGCAGTGGAAGCTCGGACTCTTAATCACTGGACCACCAGGGAGCTTTGCCCACCATCTATTTTTGTACAACCCATGAGCTAAGAATGGTTTTTACATTGTTTTGGTTTGTTTTTGTTTCCAACATGGATTTTTTAAATACTGTGGTAAAACACACATAACATAAAATGTACCATTTTCAAGTGTACGGTTCATCGGCACTAAGATGGAGCAACCACCGAGGCAGACACGGGACTGTTGTGGCCAAAAGCAAAAGGATGCCAGCAGCCACGAGAAGCTGGAAGAACTCCAGAACTGATTCTTTCCCAGAGCCTTTAAAGGGAGTGTGGCTTGATTTCAGTCACACACGGTGTTGTGTAATCATCACCCCTGTCCATTTCCACAATTTTTTTTAATCATTCTAAACTGACTTTACCCATAAACACTAACTCCCACTTCCTCTTCCTGAAGTCCCTGGTAACCTCTAATCTACTTTCTGTTCCTATGAATTTGCCTATTTATACCACAAATAAGTGGAATCCTAGGATAGTTACCCTTTTGTGCCTGACTTATTTCACTAGCATAACATTTAAACATTCATCCATGTTGTAGCATGGATCAAAACCTCATTCCTTTTTCAGGCTAATATTCAATTTATGTACACACTGGATTTTGTGTGTCATCCATTTGTTGATGGACAGTTAGGTTGTTTCCACCTTTAAAAAAAAATGTTTCTTTTCAATGAATTTTTTTTTTTTTTGGCTGCATTGGATCTTTGTTGCTGCACACAGGCTTTCTCTAGTTTTGGTGAGCGGGGGCTACTCTCCAGTTGCGGTGAGTGGGCTTCTCATTGCAGTGGCTTCTCTTGTGGAGCATGGGCTCTAGGCACGTGGGCTTCAGTACGTGCGGCACATGGACTTCACTGCTCCATGGCATGTGGGATCTTCCCCGACCAGGGATCAAACCTGTGTCACCTGCATTAGCAGGCAGATGCTTAACCACTGGACCACTAGGGAAGTCCTGTTTCTACTTTCTGGCTATTGCCAAGGATATTGCTCTGAACTTGGGACCACAAGTTTCCTTCAAGTGACTGCTTTCAATTATTTTAGGCTTAAACCCAGGAATGGAATTGCTGGGTCCTTAAACCCAGGAGTGGCATTGCTGGGTCCTTAAACCCAGGAGTGGAATTGCTGAGCTTCCCTGGTGGCTCAGAGGTTAAAGCCTCTGCCTGGAATGTGGGAGACCTGGGTTCAATCCCTGGGTTGGGAAGATCCCCTGGAGAAGGAAATGGCAATCCACTCTAGTACTCTTGCCTGGAAAATCCCATGGAGGGAGGAGCCTGATAGGCTACAGTCCATGGGGTTGCAAAGAGTCGGACACGACTGAGCGACTTCACTATGGTGACTATAGCAATTCTATGTTTAACTTTTCGAGGGACTGCCAAACAGTGTTTACATTTTTAAATCATTGACAGAAACTTAATATTTAGTCCAGAGTGCACATCAAATTTTCTCAAATCACAGGCATGCCCACTTTTGAAGATACCATCTATGGCTGCTTTTACGAAGTCACTCACAGAGTTGAGAAGTCATGGCAGTGTCCATAATGACCCACAAAGCCGACTGCATTTGCTGTCTGGCCCTTTACAGAGAGGGCTTCCCAGGTGGCACTAGTGGTAAAGAATCGGCCTGCCAATGCAGGAGACACAAGAGACGTGGTTTCGATCACTGGATGGAGAAGGTCCCCTGCAGTAGGAAATGGTGACCCACTCCAGTATTCTTGCCTGGAAAAGTTCCATGGACAGAAGAGCTTGGCAGGCTATGGTCCACCGGGTCACAAAGAATTGGATGTGACTGAGCACACCTTTACAGAAAAAAACTTTTGCCCACCCAATAGCCATGAGTGTGAATACATAATGGACATATGAATTTCAGGCAGCTACATGCAACAATCTGGGTGATTTCCACCAACCTAGTGGTGAGCAAAGGAACCCAGAGATAAAAGAGGACATATTACATCAATCCATCTATTTTAAAGGCCCCAAAACTAGGACTTCCCTGCTGGTCCAGTGGTTAAGACTCAATGTTTCCAATGCAGGGGCTGTGGTTTCAATTCCTGGTCAGGTAACTAAGATCCTGCATGCTGGGATGTGCTGCCAAATAAATAAAAAGTTAAAGAACGCAAACCAAAACAAACAAACAAAAAAAAACCACTAAAGCACAACTGGTCTGTGCTGTTGGGAATAAGAATGAAATTTTCCTGGAAGTAATGAATAGAGATGAGAAAGGAGCAGAAGGAAGGCTTCTGGAAAACTCGTGAAAATTTTCAGCTGTACATGTGTATTTGCACATTTTTCTTTATGCATATTATATCTCAATAAAAGTGTTGTTTTGTTTAGTTTCCAAGTCCTGTGGGACTCTTTTGTGACCCCATGAACTGTAGCCCACCAGGCTCCTCTGCCCATGGGATTTCTCAGGCAAGAATACTGGAGTGAGTTGCCATTTCCTTCTCCAGGGGATCTTTCTGACCCAGGGATCGAGCCTGAGTCTCTTGCATTGGCAGGTGGATTCTTTACCACTGAGCCACCAGTGTGTAAAATGGCTGTGTAAATACAACAGTGTTCACATGGCCAAAGTGTAGATTTATTGAGCACTTACTAGTGTGGCAAAGATGCTAAACATTGGGCATCCAGTAAGGATCAAAGGGACACTCCTGCCCTCTCAAAGTCTGCCCTGTCACAGAAAGACAGACACCAAGAGAGCACTCAGTCAGCCTCAACCTCCACCTGTCCTTTTCTCCCTGAAGCAGAGAAACCCAATTCTAGGAGGATTTCTGACACAAGAATAGAAGAATAGACCTGAATAGACATTCCTCCAAATAAGACATACAGATGGCCAATAGGTACATGAAAAGATGCTCAACATCGCTATTAGAGAAACGCAAATCAGAACTACAGTGAAATATCAACTCACACCTGTCAGGATGGCCATCTTCAAAAAGACTGCAGATAAAACTTGTTGATGAGAATGTAGAGAAAAAAGACACTGTGTACACATTCGTGCAGTCACAATGGAGAACAGTGTGAAGGTGCCTCAAAAAACTGAAAGTAGAACTACTACATGATCCAGCAATTCCACTCCTGAGTATATATCAGAAGACAATGAAAACACTAGTTTGAAAGGATACATGCAATCCTTGCTGTTCATTGTGGCATTATTTATGATAGCCCAGATATGGAAGCAACCTAAGTGCCCATCAACAGATAAGTGGATAAAGATGTGGCATATATATACACACATATATACACATATATGGCGATGGCACCCCACTTCAGTACTCTTGCCTGGAAAATCCCATGGATGGAGGAGCCTGGTAGGCTGCAGTCCACGGGGTCGCTAAGGGTCGGACACGACTGAGCGACTTCACTTTCACTTTTCACTTTCATGCATTGGAGAAGGCAGTGGCAACCCACTCCAGTGTTCTTGCCTGGAGAATCCCAGGGACGGGGGAGCCTGGTGGGCGGCGGTCTATGGGGTCGCACAGAGTCAGACACGACTGAAGCGACTTAGCAGCAGGAGCAGCGTACACATATATATGTATGATGGTATATTACTCAGCCTAGAAAATATTATGCTTAGTGAACTAAGACAGAGAGGGACAAATACTGTATGTTATCAGGATATATGCAGAATCTAAAAAATACAACATAGTAGTAAATATAACAAAAAACAAAGAGAACAAACTAGTGGTTGCCAGTGGGGAGAGGGAAGGAGGAGGGGCAAAAGAGGAGTAGGAGATTAAGGGGTACAAACTACAATGTATAAAATAAATAAGCTACCAAGATACATATTGTACAGCAAGGGAATACAGGTGACTTCATAATAATTATACAGGAGTATAATCTATAAAAATTTCAATTTTTTGAAATTTTACAATTTAAACTTTTTATTTACAATTTAATTTTACATATTTACATATTTAAATTTTACAATTTACAACCATGTTGTACACCTGAAACTAAGGCAAAAGTCATTTTTTGAGTGCTCTGATTTTTTCAAACCCTTTAGTCTCAGAACTTTTCAGATAAGAGCTTTTGAAGGAAGCAAAAGAAGTGGGCAGCTCTAACTACAGGAGAGGTGAAAAACAAGGACAGTGGGTAGAAGCCCCTGGGATTCCCTGGGGACTCAGTTGAAAACCCCTAGCTCAGTAGCAGGAAAGAGGTATACATGCCCTGATAAAAGAAAGGTTCACATACGGAGGTCTGGAGAAGTCATTCTGGCTTCTACATAAGTTAGCTTGAATTTTATGCTAGCTAAAATAGCCTGCTTGTGACCTATCAAACCTACATTATATACTTGCTTTAATTATTAAAGAAACGGGCACACTGACCAGAAGTCAAGAATGTCCATGTTCAAAATAAAGATTAAATGCCTCCCTTCCTGGGACATCAATGCTGGTCCTCCTTTGGTGATAAGACTCCCTTCCCAAGCTCCAAGGCCATACTGGCTGACTATGCACATTCTGGTCTTGTTTCTTTGAAACTTTGAAGGAGTGTCTCTCTGACTTGTCTGACATTCTTTGCTCTGACAAGACACAAAGTGAAAGTCATTCAGTCGTGTCCGACTCTGCAACCCCATGGACTGTATCAGTTCAGTTCACTTCAGTCACTCTCTGACTCTTTGAAACCCCATGAACCACAGCACGCCAGGCCTCCCTGTCCATCACCAACTCCCGGAGTTCACCCAAACCCATGTACACTGAGTCGGTGATGCCATCCAGCCATCTCATCCTCTGTCGTCCCCTTCTCCTCCTGCCCTCAATCTTTCCCAGCATCAGGGTCTTTTCAAATGAGTCAGCTCTTCGCATCAGGTGGCCAAAGTATTGGAATTTCAGCTTCAACATCAGTCCTTCCAATGAACATCCAGGACTGATCTCCTTTAGGATAGACTCGTTGGATCTCTTTGCAGTCCAAGGGACTCTCAAGAGTCTTCTCCAACACCACAGTTCAAAAGCATCAATCCTTTGGCACTCAGCCTTCTTTATAGTCCAACTCTCACATCCATACATGATCACTGGAAAAACCATAGCCTTGATAGACAGACCTTTGTTGGCAAAGTAATGTCTCTGCTTTTCAATATGCTGTCTAGGTTGGTCATAACTTTCCTTCCAAGAAATAAGCATCTTTTAATTTCATGGCTGCAATCACCATCTACCATGATTTTGGAGCCCAGAAAAATAAAGTCTGACACTGTTTCCACTGTTTCCCCATCTATTTCCCATGAAATGATGGGACCAGATGCCATGATCTTCATTTTCTGAATGTTGAGCTTTAAGCCAACTTTTCCACTCTCTTTCACCTTCATCAAGAGGCTCTTTAGTTCACTTTCTGCCATAAGGGTGATGTCATCTGCATATCTGAGGTTATTGATATTTCTCCTGGCAATCTTGAGTCCAGCTTGTGCTTCCTCCAGCCCAGCGTTTCTCATGATGTTCTCTGCATATAAGTTAAATAAGCAGAGTGACGATATACAGCCTTGACGTACTCCTTTTCCTATTTGGAACCAGTCTGTTGTTCCATGTCCAGTTCTAACTGTTGCTTCCTGACCTGCGTATAGGTTTCTCAAGAGGCAGGTCAGGTGGTCTGGTATTCCCATCTTTTTCAGAATTTTCCACAGTTTATTGTGATCCACACAGTCAAAGGCTTTGGCATAGTCAATAAAACAGAAATAGATGTTTTTCTGGAATTCTCTTGCTTTTTCTATGATCCAGCGGATTTTGGCAATTTGATCTCTGGTTGCTCTGCCTTTTCTAAAACCAGCTTGAACATCTGGAAGTTCACGGTTCACATATTGCTGAAGCCTGGCTTGGAGAATTTAAAGCATTACTTTACTAGCGTGTGAGATGAGTGCAATTGTGCGGTAGTTTGAGCATTCTTTGGCACTGCCTTTCTTTGGGATTGGAATGAAAACTGACCTTTTCCAGTCCTGTGGCCACTGCTGAGTTTTCCAAATTTGCTGGCATATTGAGTGCAGCACTTTCACAGCATCATCTTTCAGGATTTGAAATAGCTCAACTCAATTCCATCACCTCCACTAGCTTTGTTCATAGTGATGCTTCCTAAGGCCCATTTGACTTCACATTCCAGGATGTCTGGCTCTAGTTGAGTGATCACACCATCGTGATTATCTGGGCCATGAAGATCTTTTTTGTACAGTTTTTCTGTGTATTCTTGCCACCTCTTCTTAATATCTTCTGCTTCTGTTAGGTCCCTACCATTTCTGTCTTTTATTGAGCCCATCTTTGCATGAAATGTTCCCTTGGTATCTCTAATTTTCTTGAAGAGATCTCTAGTCTTTCCCATTCTATTGTTTTCCTCTATTTCTTTGCATTGATTGCTGAGGAAGACTTTCTTATCTCTCCTTGCTATTCTTTGGAACCTTGCATTCACATGGGTATATCTTTCCTTTTCTCCTTTGCTTTTTGCTTCCCTTAATTTCACAGCTATTTGTAAGGCCTCCTTAGACAGCCATTTTGGTTTTTTCATTTCTTTTTCTTGGGGATGGTCTTGATTCCTGTCTCTTGTACAATGTCACGAACCTCCGTCCATAATTCATCAGGCACTCTGTCTATCAGATCTAGCCCCTTAAATCTATTTCTCATGTCCACTGTACAGTCATAAAAGATTTGATTTAGGTCATACCTGAATGGTCTAGTGGTTTTCTCCACTTTCTTCAACTTCATGGAATTCTCCAGGCCAGAATACTGGAGTGAGTATCCTTTCCTTTCTCCAGGGGGTCTTCCCAACCCAGGAACCAAACCCAGGTCTCCCTCATTGCAGGTGGATTCTTACCAGCTGAGTCACAAGGGAAGCCCAAGAATACTGGAGTGGGTGGCTTATCCCTTCTCCAGTGGATCTTCCCAACCCAGGAATTGAATGAGGGTCTCCTGCATTGCAGGTGGATTCTTTACCAACTGAGCTATGAGGGAAGCCCTGACAAGACATAAAACTGCACTGAAAAGCCATACCTCTCCGGAGCACTTCCTCAGAGTAATCTGAGAGGCTGTCTTCTGAGTTATAGTCCTCAGTTTGGCTCTAGTAAAGCCCTATTCTATTCTTATTATAGATGTTTATTGATTATTGTCATCAACAGTCCCTTAATTATCTTCTATGAAAAAATATGTTTTATTTATTTATTTTATTTGGCTGCACTGGGTCTTAGTTGCAGCGTGCAGGATCTTTAGTTAGGGCACGCTAACTCTTAGTTATGGCTTATGGGATCTAATTCCCTGACTAGGGATCAAAGCCCGGCCTCCTAAATTCACAGGGGGTCTAAGCCGCTGGACCACCAGGGAAGTCCCACTTAATTCTCTTTTTAAAAAATCCTTTCATTCTCCCTGATTTCTGCCAACAAAACTGAGCTCTAGTGGCTGTAATTTTACATCTAATACTACCGAATAAAATTCTAGAACCAGGTCTTTTAAAAGCACAATAGGGCAATCACCCACCTATAATTTTTAAAAATAGATTTTGTGTGTAATTTCATAAAATAAAATATGTCTATCTTAAATGTTCAGTTGGATGCATTTTGACAAGTCTATATACCTGCATACTGCATCAATGTTTTGTTTTTCCCAAGTATTGGGTTTTATTTTTAATTGTGTGTAATTGACATACTGCAAAATTCACTCTTTTTACTGAGTTCTATGAGTTTTGACAAATGTGTACAGTTGTGTAACCATCATTACAGTTGTGTAAACCAAATATTTATAATTCAAATTATAATTGGAAAAAAAGGAGTCTCCCAAAGAGCTGAAGGTAATATGTGTCCTGAAGTCACAGAAAGGAAGGATTTTTCTGCCCCAAACAACTGTTTTTTTTTTTGTGCTCTGCAGATCCCCTGAATATTTGCAAGTGTTACCAGCTTGTTCTTGCCTCTGTTAATATACATCTGCCCTTGAAGTAGTTTTGAAGAAAGAGGCCTGTATCACTTGGAAGACTGGAAACTGTTGCCACTTCTTGTGAAACTGACTTGCATAGGCAACCCACGATTCTGACTGGTTACTCCCTTCCCCCGATTCTGACTGGTTACTGCCTTGCTACATAACTTGGCTAATGCATGTAGCAATGACAGGTAGCCCTGCCAATCAGAAATGAATCATTGACACTTGCTTCCTGTCCCACATGAATGACAGAAGATAAAAGTAAAAGTCTTGATAATTACTAGAGAAATGCAAATCAAAACCATAGTGAGATACCTCATGCTGGTCAGAATGGCCATCATCAAAAAGTCTACAAACAATAAATGCTGGAGAGAGTGTGGAGAAAAGGGAGCCCCCCTATACTATTGGTGGGAATGTAAACTGGTACAGTTCCTATGGAGAACAGGATGGAGCTTCCTCAAAAAACTAAAAATAGAGTTGCCATAACAATCCAGAAATCCCAGTCCTGGGCATATATCTGGAGAAAACTAGAATTCAGAAGGATACATGCACCCCTATGTTCACAGAAACACTATTCACAATACTCCAGAAACAATCTCAATATCTATCCATCAACAGATGATGGATAAAGAAGATGTGGAATATATATTCTGTTGACATATATATGTCAATTGAATATTACTCAGGGATAAAAAAAGGATGAAATAATGCCATTTGCAGCAACAGGGATGGACCTAGTGATTCTCATACTAGATGAAGTAAGTCAGACAAAGCAAGACAAATACTATATGATATGGCTTATACATGGAATCTTAAAAAAGATACAAATGAACTTGTTTACAAAACAGAAACAGATCCACAGACACAGAAGACAAAATTATGGCTACCAAAGGGGAAATTAGGGAAGGATAAATTAGGTTAGACTTAATATACACACAGTACTATTATAAACTAGATGACCAACAAGGACCTCCTGTATAGCACAAGGAACTGTACTCAATATTTTATAATAAGTTATAAGGTAAATGAATCTGAAATATATATGTGTGTATATACATATGTTCAGAGAAGGCAGTGGCACCTCACTCCAGTACTCTTGCCTGGAAAATCCCATGGATGGAGGAGCCTGGTAGGCTGCAGTCCATGAGGTCACTAAGAGTTGGACACGACTGAGCGACTTCACTTTGACTTTTCACTTTCATGCATTGGAGAAGGAAATGGCAACCCACTCCAGTGTTCTTGCCTGGAGAATCCCAGGGATGGGGGAGCCTGGTGGGCTGCCATCTATGGGGTCGCACAGAGTCAGACACGACTGAAACGACTTAGCAGCAGCAGCAGCATATACATATGTTATATATCTAACTGAATCTCTGTTCTGTACACCTGAAACTAACACAACATTGTAAATCAACTGTACTTGAATAATAAAAAATAATATAATTTTAAAAGAATAAAAGATAATGGTGTGGGGGCAGAACGGAAAGCCTGGCCAAAGCTTCTTGAGAGCCCCCCACCACGTACCCCATTTCACAGATGGGAAAACTGATGTTGGGTGAGACTGAGTCACTTTCAAAGGGAAGGTTTCAGACGCAGATTTGTTAGGTGCCAAGGTGCTTAGTCTGTTTTTTTGGCTGCAGCGTGGGTCTTGCAGGATCTTAGTTCCCAGACCAAGGATTGAACTCATGCCCCCTGCAGTGGAAGCGTCTTAACCACTGAACCGCCAGGGAGAACCCTCAAAGTCCTTACTTATAACCAAGGCATTTTCCCCCCATATCATGAGGTGGGGGGAACACATGGAGGACAAAGTAAGGGGCAGCCTAGCTCTTGGGGCCCCGCTGGCCCAGCATGAGCTGTCTCTCCAGCCCCTTTGTGCTGGGCTCCCCCCCCCTGCACCCACCCTGCCCAGCATATCCAAACAAGAGCAGATGCCAAGGAGTTTTAAGGATGCTGGGGTGGTGATGTCCAGCCCCCTTCCTGGGAACCCCAGCTCAGCCATTGACTAGCTGCATAGCTTTGAGAAAGTGGCTAAAACACCTCTGGGCCTCTGTTTTCCCTTTTGTAAAATGGAAGTATTCTCAGTGACTACCTTACACGGCCGGGGTGATGATTGACTACTCCTCCTCCCGCAGCTTTACCAAGATAAAACTGACATGTAGCATTGCCTGGGTTTAAGGTGTATAACGTGATGATGTGACATGTGTATGTTGCAAAATGACTACCACATAAGGTTAGTTAACACCTCCATCATCTCCCATAATTATCTTTTTGTGTGTGTGGTGAGAACACTTAAGACCTACTCTCTTAGCAACTTTCCAGTACACATACAGTGTCACTTGTAATCACCGTGCTGTATGTTAGGTCCCCAGAATTTATTAATCTTCTAACTGAAAGTCTGTCGCCTTCGAGAAACATCTCCCCATGTCCCCATCCACCCAGCCCTTGGTCACCACTATCCTGTTCTCTGTTGTTCTGGCTCAGCTTTCTTAGATTTCACAAATAAATCTTTAAAAACAAAATCAAACTCATAGAAAGAGATTGGCGTTTGCCAGGGCCTGGGAAGTAAGAGAAATGGGTTAAGCCTTGTTGAAAGGTACAAACTTCCAGTTATAAGAGGAGTAAATTCTGTCTGGGGGTGTAATGTACAACATACGGATGATGGTTAACAATATTGCATATTGTGTATTGAAAGGTCGCTAAGAAAGGAGAATTGAAAAGTTCTTGGAAATTCCCTGGCAGTCCAGTGGTTAGGGCTCCACCCTTTTACTGCCAAAGATACTGATTCAATCCCTGATCCGGGAACTAAGATCCCAGGAGCTGGGCAGTGTGGCCAAAAAAAGACATAAAACTAAAAATTTCTCACAACACACAGGACAACTATGTGAAGAGTTGGATATACTACCTAACCTTATTGTAGTTATCGTTTTGCAAAGTATTGTCAACACAAATAATCAATAAATCATCTGTGTGCATGCCAAGTCACTTCAGTTGTACCTGACTCTTTGCAACTCTGTGGACTATAGTCTGCTGGGTTCCTCTCTCCATGGGATTCTCCAGAAAGAATACTGGAGTGGGTTTCCTACTCCAGGGATCTTCTTCACCCAGGGATCAAACCTCCATCTCTTACATCTCCTGCATTGGCAGGCAGGTTCTTTAACCACTAGTGCCACCTGGGAAGCCCAAGGCATCTCTAATAGAAATAGAAGAGGTTTTTTTTTTTTTTTTTTTCTAATGCCACCCAGCTTTTGGGATCTTAGTTCCCTGACCAGGAATCAAACTCGGGCCCATAGCTGTGAGAACACAGACTCCTCACTACTTGACTGGTACGGAAGTCCGAGAGAAGAGTTTTATTTGCGCCAAACGGAGGAATATAGCCCAGAAGACAGCCTCTCTGATGACTCCGAGGAACTGCCTCAGAGAACCATGATTTTAGCTCTGTTGTATGTCTTGTTAAAATAAAGAACATCAAACAAGTCAGGGAGACACTCCTTCAAAGTTTCAAAGAAACAGACAGGCACATGCACAGCAAGTCAGTATGACCTTGGCACCTGGGAAAGGAGTCTTATTACTGAAGGAGGACCAGCGCTGGTGTCCCAGGAAGTGAGGCATTTAATTTTTATTTTGAATATGGACATTCTTGACTTCTGGTCAATGTGCCCTTTTCTTTAATAATTAAAGCCGAAGTACAATGTAGCTTTGGTAGGCTACAAACAGGCTGTTCTAGTTAGCATCAAGTTCAAGTTAACCCAGGTGGCCCAGTGGTAAAGAATTCCGCCGGCCAATATAGGAGACACAAGTTCGATCCCTGGGTCAGGAAGATCCCCTGGAGAAGGAAATGGCAACCTGCTCCAGTATTCTTTGCCTGGAAATTTTCTTGGATAGAGGAGCCTGACAGGCTACAGTCCATGGGGTCGCAAAGAGTTGCACATGACTGAGCACACATGTAGAAGCCAGAATGACTTCCCCAAACCTCAATAATGGGAAGATTTCTTTTATCCGTATATATGTATTAAATCACTACTTTGTACATCGTAAGCTTATCTCAACACAGCTAGGGGAAAAAAGTAGATTCCACAGTTACGTAAGGTCAGACAGTATTTGTCTGCTCCCTCTGACTTATTTCATCCAGTGTGTAATTTATGTGAATCTACGTAGGCAATGCATGATGAATGTTTTATAAACATCTTTTTTGTTCATTACTTCCCCAGAATTTCCCCAACTGCTGACAGGGATCAAAGCTCCGAGTGGTCACTGAAGGTGGAGGGGTCCTCAACCCAGACTTCCTCTTCCTGTCCCAACCCCTCAACACCTCAGCCCTGGGGACTCCATCTTGGCCCCACAGGAATGGAACTTTCCCACTCTTGGGGCTATTTCCACACCCCTAGGAGCCTTTTCACAATATTCTTAGCAGGACCTGTTGGTTAATTTCTGTTTTCAGATTTTGAGCAACTTTACAGAAAAAAAAATAAGGAAGCTTGCTTTGCTTCCTTGATGTCTACTGGGTTCCTCAGAAACCCTCAGCTCCTCCCCTGAAGGCCTAGGGCACTTCTTGCTCTGCCAGTGTCCCTGGCAGGGGGCAGAGGGTCACCATCCCACCTCCACCATCCTTGCTCAGCTGGCAGCTCCAGACCCTCACTTTTTTGTTCTTTTTAAAAGCAGCTTTTGTTGTTCAGTCACTAAGTCATGTCTGACTCTTTGCCACACCATGGACTGCAGCCCACGAGGCTCCCTTGTCCTTCACTATCTCCCAGAGTTTGCACAAACTCATGTCCATTGAGTTGGTGATGCCATCCAACCATCTCACCGTCTGCTGCTCCCTTCTCCTGCCCTCAATCTTTCCCAGCATTAGGGTCTTTTACAATGAGTCGGCTCTTCACATCAGGTGGCCAAAGTATGGGAGCTTCAGCTTCAGCATCAGTCCTTCCAATGAATATTCAGGATTGATTTCCTTTAGGATTGACTGGTTTGATCTCCTTGCTGTCCAAAGGATTCTCAAGAGTCTTCTCCCAATACCACA
This sequence comes from Bos javanicus, assembly GCF_032452875.1. Taxonomy (NCBI): domain Eukaryota; kingdom Metazoa; phylum Chordata; class Mammalia; order Artiodactyla; family Bovidae; genus Bos; species Bos javanicus. The sequence goes on along the minus strand of NC_083874.1, from coordinate 16,218,800 downwards.
GTTGGAAAGCATCAATTCTTCAGCACTCAGCCTTCTTTATGGTCGAACTCTTACATCCCTATATGACTACTGGAAAAAAACATAGCTTTGAGAAGCAGCTTTATTGAAGTATAATTTACACGCTACAACATTTATCCATTTCAAGTACAGGACTCGATGGTCTGCAGTAAAATTTCATAGGGGTGCGCAGCCATCACTGCAATCCAGTTCTGGAACATTTCCATTGCCCTTAAAAGGAATTCTGTGCTGCTTTTCAGTCCCTGTCTATTCCCAATCCCATCCCTAGGCAACCACTTTCTGTCTGTGAATTTGCTTATTCTGGACATTCCATATAAATAGAATCATACACTATGTGGTGTTTTTTTTTTTTTAGGATTTTTTGATGTGGACCATTTTGAAAGTTTTTATTGAATTTGTTACAATATTACTTCTGTTTTTCATGTCTTTGTTTTTTTGACCTCGAGGCAAATGGGATTTTAGCTTCCTGACCAGGGATGGAACTGTCACCCCTGAATTAGAAAGCAAAGTCTTAACCACTGGACCACCAGGCAAGTCCCCCAATATGTGTTCTTTTGCATCAAGCTCCTTTCACTTAGCATAGTGTGTTTGAGGTTTATTCATGTTGTAACAAGTATTTTGGGCTTCTCTGGTGGCTCAGACGGTAAAGAATCTGCCTGCAACGCTGGAGACCTGGGTTTGATCCCTGGGTTGGGAAGATCCCCTGGAGAAGGAAATGGCAACCCACTCCAGTATTCTTGCCTGGAGAATTCCATAGACAGAGGAGTCTGGTGGGCTACAGTCCATGGGGTCACAGAGTCAGACACGACTTAGCAATTGAGCACACTTTTTTTTTAAGTAGAGCAAATTCAAGACCACAAACCTTTCCCTCCTGTCATTTGGGGGAGATAATACTTTAGAAAAGCCCCCTGCCCAGCATAGCATGGACTGAGAACCATCGTCTGCTGTGATGTGTTCCCAACTCCCCCCTCCAGAACATCAGTGCTCACCACCCCAGGGGTGCCCTCCTGACCGTCCCAAGCCCTGCTGCTCACCTGAGGAATTCCCTTCTCACTTTGTGGGGCTCTCCTTCTTAGTACATCCTGGGAACTACACCGCCCAGGCCAGAGCCAGACCCCTTTTGGGTATTCAATAATAATAATGTATTATTACATCAAGACTATATTATTATAGTATATATTAATATCACATCCATATATTATTATCACTGTGGCAGCCAGGAGTTCCTAAGTGTTGCCCAGGTTATACTGTGACCCAACAGTGACTCTGGCATCTGTTTGCACCCGAGGCCTCCCTGATGAGCTCACGTGTTCAGTTGTCTCCTGGGGATCCTGGGGACCTAAGCCACACCCACAAGTAATAGGTAAAAAGCCTTAGGTTGCTACTTTCCCTACAAACCAACTACAGTTGTTTTTGAGGGACAGTCCTTTCAAGAAGGGTTCCAGGGACTTCCCTGGTCGTCCAGTGGCTAACACTCCATGCTCCCAATGCAGGGGATCTGGGTTCAATCCCTGGTCAGGGAACCAGATCTCATATGCTGCACCTAAAGACCTGGTGAGGCCAAATAAATACGTATTAAAAAATTAAGAAGAAGAAGGATTCCAGCTGATTCCAGTGTGAGGAATGACAGGGATGAAAATAATCCTCAAGAGTTATTGGCAATAGATAGGTATATAGATTGGAGTAGGAACTGGCAACTCACTCCAGTATTCTTGCCTGGAAAATTCCACAGACAGAGAAAGCTGGCGGGCTACAGTCCCTGGGGTTGCAGAGTCTGACATGACTGAGCATGCACACACACAGTTACATGAAAGTGAAGTCGCTCAGTCGTGTCCCACTCTTTTGCGACCCATGGACTGTCGCCCACCAGGCTCCTCTGTCCATGGGATTCTCCAGTTAAGAATATTGGAGAGGGTTGCCATTTTCTTCTCTGGGGGATCTTCCCGACCCAGGAATCAAACCCAGGTCTCCTGCATTGCAGGCAGATTCGTGACCATCTGAGCCACCAGGGAAGTTTTAAATATGGGGGGGGGGGGCGAGATTTAGGAATTCCCTGGCTATCCAGTGGTTAGGACTCCTTGCTTTCCCTGCATGGCCTAGGTTCACTCTCTGGTAGGGGAACTAAGATCCTGCAAACCTCCAGACACCGCCAACAACAAAAAAATAATAATTAATTTAAAAAGGGAGATGGAAGGAATTCCCTGGGGGTCCGAAGTTCAGGGGGCAAGTTTCAATCCCTGGTAGGGGAACTAGGATCCTGAACGTCCCCAGGCAGAGAAAAAAAAATTTTTTTAAGGTGTAAACTTGCAGGAACCCAGGACTGCTAAAACCTTTATGCGGAGAGTTGTTGGGAATCACAGACCTCCCGCCTTGCCCTCACCCCAGCCACCGACTGACCGTAGGGACATGACATCATGGAGTCCCTGACGTAATGCATCATGGAACGCATAAAGGTTGGAGTTGACTCTCCTGAGAGGGTTTTGAGAATTTTGTGCAACGCGTGGGGCACTTGGCGTGATACCTGGGGGCGTGGTCAGGACTGACACTACTGGCTGCTCTGGTCCTTGGTGGGTGGGGTCCGTGAATATTCTTAGAATAAAATGCCCTTAGGTGGAAGATTTTACACCATCATTTACGTACAAATAAGGGGCCGAGGCCGAGGCGATTTAAACAGAGTTTCGTTGACGCTGAGAACTACGGAGTAACTCATGACCTACTCTCCCTCCTCCATCCCCCCTCCCCGCGGCCCGCCACCGGCGAGGTCTCTAATTAGTGTCACCCAAATTCCCGGTTACAGACGCTTTTTGATCTTTCGATCAAAGCAACCGGCAAGTTGAGCCACAGCGCCCCCTCGCGCTCAGAGAGTTTACCTGCCTAAGCGGGCCCCGGAGGGAATACCGTGACTTCCCAATTCAGTTCAGTTCAGTTCAGTCGCTCAGTCGTGTCCGACTCTTTGCGACCCCATGAATCGCAGCACGCCAGGCCTCCCTGTCCACCCCCAACTCCCGGAGTCTACCCAAACCCATGTCCCTCGAGTCGGTGATGCCTTCCAGCCATCTCATCCTCTGTCGTCCCCTCCTCCTGCCCCCAATCCCTTTCTGCATTAGGGTCTTTTCCAATGAGTCAACTCTTCGCATGAGGTGGCCAAAGTATTGGAGTTTCAGCTTCAACATCAGTCCTTCCAATGAACACCCAGGACTGGTCTCCTTTAGGATGGACTGGTTGGATCTCCTTGCTGTCCAAGGGACTCTCAAGAGTCTTCTCCAACACCATATTTGAAAAGCATCAATTCTTCGGCACTCAGCCTTCTTTATAGTCCAACTCACATCCATACATGACCACTGGAAAAACCATAGCCTTGACTAGACAGAACTTTGTTGGCAAAGTAATGTCTCTGCTTTTTAACACGCTGTCTAGGTTGGTCATAACTTTCCTTCCAAGGAGTAAGTGTCTTTTAATTTCATGGCTGCAATCACCATCTACCGTGATTTTGGAGCCCCCCAAAATAAAGTCTGACACTGTTTCCACTGTTTCCTCATCTATTTCCCATGAAGTGATGGGACCAGATGCCATGATCTTTGTTTTCGGAATGTTGAGCTTTAAGCCAACTTTTTCACTCTCCTCTTTCACTTTCTTCAAGAGGCTTTTTAGTTCCTCTTCACTTTCTGCCATAAGGGTGGTGTCACCTGCATATCTGAGGTTATTGATATTTCTCCCGGCAACCTTGATTCCAGCTTGTGCTTCTTCCAGCCCAGCGTTTCTCATGATGTACTCTGCATAGAAGTTATATAAGCAGGGTGACAATATACAGCCTTGACGTACTCCTTTTCCTATTTGGAACCAGTCTGTTGTTCCATGTCCAGTTCTAACTGTTGCTTCCTGACCTGAATACAGGTTTCTCAAGAGACAGGTCAGATGGTCTGGTATTCTCTTCTCTTTCAAAATTTTCCACAGTTTATTGTGATCCACACAGTCAAAGGCTTTGGTATAGTCAATAAAGCAGAAATAGATGTTTTTCTGGAACTCTCTTGCTTTTTCAATGATCCAGAGGATGTTGGCAATTTGATCTCTGGTTCCTTTGCCTTTTCTAAAACCAGCTTGAACATCTGGAAGTTCAAGGTTCGAGTATTGCTGAAGCCTGGCTTGGCCAGTTCAGTTCAGTTCACTCAGTTGTGTCCAACTCTTTGAGACCCCATGAACTGCAGCATGTCAGGCTTCCCTGTCCATCACCAACTCCCAGAGTTTACTCAAACTCATGTCCATCGAGTCAGTGATGCCATCCAAACATCTCATCCTCTGTCATCCCCTTCTCCCCCCTTCAAACTTTCCCAGCATCAGGGTCTCTTCAATGAGTCAGTTCTTTGCATCAGGTGGCCAAAGTATTGGAGTTTCAGCTTCAGCATCGGTCCTTCCAGTGAATATTCAGGACTGATTTCCTTTAGGATGGACTGGTTGGATCTCCTTGCTGTCCAAGGGACTCTCAAGTCTTCTCCAACACCACAGTTCAACAGGATCAGTTCTTCTTGAGCTCAGCTTTCTTTATAGTCCAACTCTCACATCCATACATGACTACTGGAAAAACCATAGCTTTGACTAGATGGACCTTTGTTTAATATGCTGTCTAGGTTAATCATAGCCTTTTTTCCAAGGAGCAAGCATCTTTTAAATTTCATGACTGCAGTCACCATCTGCAGTGATTTTGGAGCCCCTCAAAATAAAGCCTCTCACTGTTTCCATTATTTCCCCATCTATTTTCCATGAAGTGATTGGAACGGATGCCCTGATCTTAGTTTTCTGAATGTTGAGTTTTAAGCCAACTTTTTCACTCTCCTCCTTCACTTTCAAGAGGCTCTTTAGTTCTTCACTTTCTTCCATAAAGGTGGTGTCATCTGCATATCTGAGGTTATTGATATTTCTCTGGCTTCCCAGAGCAAGGTTTAAATGTTAAATTTTGGGGACTTCCCTGGTGGTCCAGTAGTTATAACCCACCCTTCCATTGTGGGGAGATGCGGGTTCCATCACTGGTCAGGGAACTAAGGTGCTCCGCGGACAAAAATAAACAATTTTTTTTTAAGTTAAACTCTTAAAACCATCTCCCTCCCATTGTGTCTCCCACCAGTTGAAAGGCTTCCCTGCCAAGTCTGTGAAGGGAGCCTCGCATCCAGGGCATGATGTCTCAGGGGTCCGAGATGACCCACTTTCTTCCCTGCATCCTATCTACTCAAGGGCCTTGCACGTCCATCTTTCTGCCCTGTTAGGAGTTTCATGTAAGTTTTAGTTGTTGCTATTGGTGTTGTTTAGTCGCTCAGTCGTGTCCGACTCTTTTGCGACCCCATGGACTATAAGGCTGCCAGGCTTCTCTGTCCATGGGATTCTTCAGACAAGAATACTGGAGGGGGTTGCCATGCCCTCCTGCATCTCCTGCATTGGCAGGCAGATTCTTTCCCACTTAGCCACCAGAGAAGCCCTGTAAATCTCAGAAGAAATGCTGAATTGGAGGGGGTTTTTGCTTCTCCAAGGCCCCACCTGCAAAACTGTGTGTGTGTGATTTTTCTGGTTAGGGTGTCTTTAGATTTCTCCGAATTCTCAAAAGGAGAGGTGACCTCTGGACTTCCCTAGCAGTCCAGTGGTTAGGATTCCACACTCCCTATGCAGGGGGCAAGACTTCAATTCCCGGTTGGGGAACTGGGATCCCGCATGTTGCACAGCCTGCCCCCACCAAAAAAACAAAAAGGATAGGTGACCTCAAAATCAGGGCCAAGTCTTCGGTGGGTGGGAAAGGAGGGGCCAGGTGTCCCATTTCTGCCCACACTCTCTTGGTCCCAACCTCAGATGGGCCACAACTCCGATTACAGGTGGGGTAGTGCTCTACCTGGAGGGGGGTGGTCACGATATTCAGCTTATCCTCCCATCAGGGTCCCCTCCCCAGGCACCATCCCAGCTGAGTCCCATCACCCACATTACACTTGGACCCCACCTGACCCTGCTGAGACCCCTTCTGCAGTTTCCCATCACTCCAGCAGGGGTCATATTCAGCGGTCATATTCTTACTCAGGCCCCAGGTGGCTATTAGACCTTGACCCCTCAAGACCCTTTCCCACTGGCTCCATTCTGCTGTCTTGCTTTTGCCTCCACACACCCCCTCCCTTCCCAGGTAACACCTCTTCACTTTCTCTTCACATTCTCTTAAGTGCCCCCTCCTCCAGGAAGCCTTCCCTGACTGCCCCAGGCTGAGTGGATTATGGTGTCCTCAGGGATCTCTTAGCCCCATGTGATACAGACTTCTGACCAGGCTATGTGTCTGTGCCCTCAGAGGAAAGGGGCCTCATAGCTCTTATTCAGGCTGTAAAATTCACATCTGATTTTAGCTAAGGGTTATGGACTGAACTGTGCCCCCAGAAAATTCGTATGCTGGAGTCCTAAGCCCTATGCCTCAGAACGTGACTCTATTTGGAGATAAGACTTTCAGAAAGATCACTAAGTTGGGAGTTCCCTGGTGGTTCAGTGGCTAAGACTCCATGCTCTCAATTCAGGGGGCACAGGTTCCGTCCCTGGCTGGGGAACTAGATCCCACATACTGCAACAAAAGATTCTGTGTGCTGCAATTAAGAGTCGCTGCTGCTAAGTCACTTCAGTCATGTCCATCCGACTCTGTGTGACCCCATAGACAGCAGCCCACCAGGCTCCCCTGTCCCTGGGATTCTCCAGGCAATAACACTGGAGTGGGTTGCCATTTCCTTCTCCAATGCATGAAAGTGAAAAGTGAAAGTGAAGTCGCTCAGTTGTGTCCGACCCTCAGCGACCCCATGGACTGCAGCCTACCAGGCTCCTCTGTCCATGGGATTTTCCAGGCAAGAGTACTGGAGTGGGGTGCCAGTGCCTTCCTCGAATTAAGAGTCGGTGCAGTCCAAAAAAGTTTTTCTTTGACAGTGTCAGTCAGGGAGAATAAATCAAAGGGATGATCCAGAATGGAGAGAAGTGATTAAAAAAAAAAAAAAGATAATTAAGTCCAAATGAGGTCACTAGTGTAGACTCTAAGCCAATACGACTGGTGTCCTTAAGAGGAGATTAGGACACAGATACGCACAGAGGCAAGAGCATGTGAGGACACAAGGAGAAGACAGCCATCTATGCGCCAAAGAGAGGGGCCTTTGAAGAAATCAACCCTGCCAACACCTTCATCTTGGACTCCTGCTCTCCACAAATGGGAGACAGTAATTTCTGTTGTGTAGGTCACCCGGTACGTGGGACTGGGTTGTGGCAGCCCCGGCATTACTAATCCACCCAGTAAAGTCCCTGATAAGTCCTGCAGTTAGGAAGCCCTGTGAATACCCTGCCGGAAATGGAGAGGAAGAAGCAGGAGGAGCTCCAACTCTCTGGGATGGGAGCTGGGCAGGCATCGTTTGCCGTGCTCCTGTCCTCACACAAGTGCCAGTTCTGATCTTAGCAAGCGGAAAAGACTCCTGATCTGTGTGGCTGCAAGTCCCAAGGAGACAGTGCCAGAGGGCTGGGGAGTCTGTCTGGTCTGTTGACACTCTGCTACTGACGGTCCCATCAGAGTGGCCAAGAGAACCATCACTGGTTCCCAGGTTCTGGAAAGGCCAACCCAAGATGTTGGCTGGAACCTGGAAGCTAGTAGATCTTGGAGTCCATGTTCACCTTAAGAGTGTGGAATGCCCTCTAGAAGAACAGGGTTGGGTGGGGCCTGAGGCACAAGGTCAGGGGACGGGACCCAAGGGAGGTGGGCCCCATATGGCTCCCTTGGAAAGAAAGCAAGGTGGGTGCCAGCTGGCAGATGGGAGTTTATTTCTCTGGAAAGGGATGCAGCAGGTCAGGCGGGAGTCAGGGCAGGGAGACACCCTCTAGCTTCTGGTCCAGAGTCTTCAGATCATCCAGGAAGCGGGTCGGGGTGAGGATGTGCGAGGAGCCTGGACGGGAGGGAGTGGCTGCGAGAGTGGCCTTGGCCCCTGACCCTTCCACCCAGAGGGTCGTTCAGGAACACCCTGGCTCTCAGGACTCAGGAGTCTCACCTCCTGGAAAGGGAAGGGTCCACTCCCAGGGGACCCCATTCCTGGGAAGCCAAGCCCTAACCCTTCTCACCTAGGGCTCCCAGATGCCAGCCCTGCAGAGGCTCCAGGGTTTGGGGACCCAGAAGGCGCACAGCTATCAGTTCCCCAGGAACCCACAGGCGGGAGAGTCGGGCTCCCAGCCCCTGCCCACCCCAGGAGACCCCAGTCTTGGCCACTCACCGATGAGCACCTCCCACTTGCCATCAGTGGCCCTGGTAACTTCGTAGGCGGCCCGCATCTCTGACATGGCCACACCACCCACGATGTAGACAATAAGCCGGGGCCCTGCCCGGGCCTCCACGCCTGCCTTGTTCTTGTGCCAGTGGCCGAAGCGGGCACTGTGTGAGGAAGGCAGGCGGAGGTCAGACTGGGTAGCAGATCACCCCTTCCCCAAGCCTTACTTCCTGTGGGTCTGGGCGTGTCCCTGGCCTCACCTGACGGCAGCCTGGGAGCTGGATGTGGGGGCAGGGTCAGACACAAAGGGCCACAGCTTCCGGTCCAGCCGGTCTTCCACAGCATCCTAGGGCCGGAGAGGGAGGCTGAGGAGAGGGGCCCGGGCAATGAGGCCCAAGGTCTGGAGCCTCCTCCATCGGGTATGTTCCCGGGCCAAGATCCTGGCAGACAGGGGCTGCCACCTGTACCTCCAGCCCCTTAATGACCCAGGACCCGGCCTCTTAGCTTCTTAAGGACCCTGCTCCTGCTCAGCTCCTCAGGGACCCAGGAGTGTGGACCTCCAGCCCCTGGAGAAGCCAAGATTCTGAGCCCCTAACCCCTCAGGAACCCAGAGGTCTAGGCATCCAGGATCCATAAGGATAAGGGGGTCTCCAAGCAGGCAGAGATGCCAGAGATGCCATACAGACGGCAGGAAGCAGGAAGCCAGGTCCCTGGCCAGGTCTTTTAGGCTGCTGCTGCTTTTGGCTCCCACAGTGGGGCTGGGGTTGGTATGGGCAGGGCAAAGCGGGACCCAGGTGGCGTCCTGGGGGGCAGGAGTGAATAGAGGGGGACAGAAGAGGGGACCGTCAAGTGGAGAGAAGATGAAGCTCTTCTCTCTGTATGCGCCCCTGTTCCTCCAGTGTGGGATGGGGTTGCCCCCAGACCCCAGGCAGAGCCACGGGGATGCCCGTAATGAGGGATTTTCTCTTAAGCCCTGGGGCTTAGGACAGTGAGCAGGGAGGGGGCTGAGCATGGCCTGGATCGGGGAACTCAGGTCCCACCCCTACCAGCGGTACCTCCATCACGTCCTTGATGACCGGGGTCCAGCGAGACAGCTGATAGGTGGGCTCTGAGCGCTCCCTCCGCTCCAGTCGGCTGGTGGTCCCAGAGCTCTACAGGTGGGGCGGGTGGGGTTGGTGGGGGAATTAGGGAGAAGGAGGCAGGTCACGGATGGGGCTTGTCGGGCTGGGGGAGGTTGCAGACAGAGCGAGGAAGGAAAACAAGAGGGAGGGAGGAAGAAATACACAGGTGATGAAACCAAGACGAGACAAAGAAGAAGATCAGGACTGAGAGAGGTGGGGACTCACGACGGAGGACACAGAAACAGGGGGACTGAGAGGAGGTGGACAGGGTGACAGACGGGGGCGCCTGGGAGAGAGGCAGAGGGCAGGCAGGGGGAGAACACGAGCGGTGCCTGCAGTCGAGCGGCAGCGGAGGCAAGGTCGAGGGAGGAGGGACGTGCTGAGAGCCGAGCCCAGGAAGCTGCTGAGTGTGTTCCGGGTGGACTGGAGGCCCTGAGACCTCCAGGAGCCCAGGGTCCTCTGCTGGGGACCCAGCTATCGACCTGTGGGACGTGGACCACACGCCCCACACGGCAGCACCACTAGGACTCGGGCTCTATGCCTCATGGCCTCCACTTCTCCTGTGACTCTGAGACTCGGAACAGCCCTGCTGCCCCCCAATCCCCAGACCCTACTCAGGGCTCCCCGTGCTCCCAGAACCACATCACGCCTGGTGTGTCCCCGCCCTGGTGATGTGCCCTCTGACCCCAGTCACCCCCCTCTGACTCAGTGCCCTCTCCCTGCCCAGCATACCCCAGGGTTGGTGACAGTGCCCCCCAGCTGCTCCAGGTTCCTGATGAGGTTGCTGTGTGCCTGCACATTGGCGTGCTGAATCAGCTTGGCCAGATTCTCCTCGCTCACACCTGGAGGCGGCCGGAGGGCGGGGCTTATGTGGAGGCTCACAGGGTGGTGGTGGGCAAGGGGGAGGGTGGAGAGGTGGCCACACAGGCTTCTGGGTTGAGGGGCTTGGGGTGGGGGCATCCAGCAGTCGGGACACCCTGGGGACCGGGGGAGCCACCTACGCTCACAGAGGGGGCGGATTCCTCATGTTAGAACTCTGGATGGGAATCCTAGAGGAGGTGGTAGATTGGAGGAGCCTCTGGAATCAGTTGAGGGGGCTAAATTTGGAGGAGCCCTAAAAATAGATTCAGAGGGTCTCCATGCCAACGGAGGCCAATGAAGGGTGGCCCAAGGTCCAGAGCGGTATCTGCGGGGTTTGGCGTACCTGGTGTGTGGGGGCATCTGCGGGAGTGAGAGCCTCCCACAGTCACCAGAAACCGTGGTGAATGATGGTATACCAACCTCTCCCGCCTCTTCAACTCCAGGCCCCCTACCTACCATTCCGTAGCAGGATGTAGAGCAACAGAACCCGGATCTTGTCGTAGGCTGGCACTGCAGCGTCCAGTAGCACCGGTACAATCAGCTTCATGGGGTCCTTGATCTTCTCACCCTCTGCGTCCGAGCCCATGGCTAAGTCCTGGGGGCCATGGGGGTCAGACACCACGTGGAGGGATGGGGCAGGGCAGGGACATCCCCATGGGCCTCGGCAAGACCTCTGGGCTTCATTTTGCTCTACCAGTCTCTGAAGGTTCTACACACTGTTCACCGTGAGGTCCCACCCCTCACACAGGCCCCTCCTCCCCATAGGCTTCACCCTCTAGGAGGTTTAGCCTCCTCCCCTACAGGCCATACCTCTCACACAGGCCACACCCCTCACACAGGCCACAACTCTCCACAGGCCCCGCATTTCCAAGGGTGTGTGTGTTAATTCGGAGAAGGCAATGGCACCCCACTCCAGTACTCTTGCCTGGAAAATCCCATGGACGGAGGAGCCTGGTAGGCTACAGTCCATGGGGTCACTAAGAGTTGGACACGACTGAGCGACTTCACTTTGACTTTTCACTTTTATGCATTGGAGATGGAAATGGCAACCCACTCCAGCGTTCTTGCCTGGAGAATCCCAGGGACGGGGGAGCCTGGTGGGCTGCCGTCTATGGGGTCGCACAGAATCGGACACGACTGATGCGACTTAGCAGCAGCAGCAGCAGTGTGTTAATTGCTCAGTGGTGTCGGACTCTTCATAACCCCATGGTCTGTAGACCGCCAGGCTCCTTTGTCCATAGGATTCTCCAGGCAAGAATACTGGAGTGGGTTGCCATTTCCTTCTCCAGGGGATCTTCCTGACCCAGGGATCGAACCTGGGTCTCCCTCATTGCAGGCAGATTACCGTCTGAGCTCCTTGGGCCTGCCCTCCCCACAAGAAACTGCCTCTTCAAGGGGCTGGCCCCACAGGCCCCACGCCCACACTCCAAGTCTCTAGAGGAGACAGATCCCACACCTCACACAGGCCACACCTCTCCAGAGGCCCCAGCCCATACCCAGGTCCTACCTTTTTCCAGGCCGGGCCACCCCCCACAAGTCACAGACTGCCCCAGAAATGCCTCTCCACTCCCAGCCCAGCCCATACAGACCCCACCCCTGCCCAGGGCCCACACACCTGCTCCACGCTGCACAGCTTCTCCACGCAGCCCTTGAAATGCTTCATGCAGTCATCAGCTAAATGCAGGTGTGTAGAGTACTGCAGGGTAGGCGTGGGAGTCAGGGGTAACAGAGACTGAGTCAGGATGGAGACAGGGTGACAGTTGGAGGCACGCAGGTTCCTGGTCCCCGCTTATCGCTCACCTTGTTCAGCTCCTTCTGGTACTGTGGCATCTTTTTCAGGATATGAGACAGGTCTTTGATGTTGGCCTGGGAACAAGGCTGAGCATGAGGCCAGGCCCTGCCTACCCGAGGCCCCCAGTCCAGGCTGGGGCTCCAGACTGAGGCCCCGCCCCTCCCAAGTGGCCCACCCTGCCCCGGGCCTGCACCCTACACACTACAGCCTACCTTGTCTGTGGTCAGCCTCTTGCTCTCACAGAAATTCTTTAGGAGCTCCGTGACCTTCCTGGCAGTGAGAGTGGGCAGGGGGTAGGTTGGGGACTGGTGCCAAGACGGTCATATTGGGGCAGAGTTGGGGGGTGGGGGAGTCACATGGCCCAGGGATGCCAGCCAGGGGACACAGGCCGCGTGTGAGCCCACACTGGAAAGGCATGGGGAGGCCAGCAAAGGGGTGTGGCTCGTTGACAGGCATTCATGCAGAATGGGTCCATAATGGGAGGGAGGGGTGGGGACCTCGTGCCAGAGGGCCCCCAACCCCGGTGCCCCCCGCGAGCACACGCACGCGCATGCACATACTTGGACACGTCCGCAATGTGCATGTGTCGAAGCTCCACCCACAGGTCATCATCCTCGTCCAGCAGCACCGCCTTCTCCCGGGCCTCACTGAGCCCGGTGGTCTCGTACCTGGGAAAGCCAGACATGAAGGTTGTGAGCGCTCGCTGAAGCCCAGGGACCCGGGTCTGCAGTGACAGCAGAGGATAAGTTTCAGGGTCTGCCCACCTGTAGGTGTCCTGGTCGATGTCCAGCAGGTCGTAGGCCATGGCCTGGAAGGTGAGCTCATGCAGCAAGGGGGACACGGGGTCGGCCGCCCGGTCCATGATGAGCAGCTGTGAGCGAGTCTTCTCAGGGCCCTGGGGTGCAAGGGGTGGGCAGGGGGATGAAGCCATTGACCCTGACCCTGGCTGGGGCCTCCCTCCACCTCCCCAGAAAGCCCCCTCACCTCGCCCAGGTTGGGAGTGTCTGCCTTAAAGGCGTTCAGCTTGGCTAGGACGGCATGGGCCAGCTGTGCTGTGTCCTCTGGGCCCCTGGGGATGGGGTGGGCAGACACGGGGTGGGTGCCTCAGGGTGTGGGGTTTGGGAGGGCCAGTCGGCACAGACTGGGAGTCAGGGATGGGGTTAGGGATGGGAGTCAGGGGTCAGGGTGAGGACTGGAGCTGGGGTTGGAAGAGAGGTGCAAGGTTGGAAGCAGGATGGGGTCAAGGTCAGGGCGGCTTCTGGCTGGGGACCCACTTGCGGTAGCGGATGGCCGGGTACTCTTGCAGAGTGGCGCACAGGGTGGCGATCTGCTGGGCCAGTGCCTCCAGCTGCCGTGCTCGCTCGCCCGCCCGGAAGGGGCAGTAGAGGTTGTAGGTGCTGTGGGGGGCATCCAGGGAGAACACCTGCGAGGACACAGAGCCGCCACCGCTGGAGGTGCGCCCCTGCCCAACTCCAGCCGCGGCCATGTGCCACTCCCCGGGGCTTCCTCCGGTCTCTGGAGCCTGCTTTGCAGGCCTGGGGCAGCCCCCTGACTACTGTTTTGTGGAATACCCCAGCCCCCTCTGCCTTGTGGGGGAAGACAAGCAGTGAGCTGCATGCTGCCCCCCTGCTATTGCCCAGGAAGACGGAACTCCAGGTGACTTCCGCTAAGAGCTCATTCCACCGGTTGTTAGCTGCTTTCCTTTCTGATTCAGCACCCTCTCTGCTTATCACCTTGCCTATTTCTGAGGGAACCTGGGATACTTGGTGACGAAGCCCCACTTCCTACCCAGAAGTGGGCTGGGCTATACCTGAGCTTCGTATGGGAGGAAGGCAAGGTGGATCTCTTTCAGCGTCTTCACCACCTTTGCCAGACGGGAGCGACCCAGCTCACTGAACAGGGGCTCAGGGCAGGCTGGGAATGGGCAAGACGGGGCATCAGGCCAGGGCAGCCCTCACACCCCCTTACCCTGACCCCCACACCACACCCCTACCCGGCTCTCCTCACTCACTGTCGGTGAAGAAGACGTGTGCTGCTTTGTAGGTGAAGGTCGGGGTCCCCCGGAAATCTGCGATCAGGGCCTGTACCGACTGGGGAAGGTGGATCACTCTCCAGGCCTGGCCAAGTACCCTTAGACAGACCACCCCTGACCCAACCTCCCAGCCACTGCCTGCCCCTCATACACACACAGACATGTATGCCCGCACACACGCATCCACACACACACACACACACACTATCATAGGCACCTTCTCCGTGGGGCTCAGCAGATAAATAGCCTCCAGGCTGGGGATGGGTTCTCGTCTTTTGTTGATGTCCTCCACAACTAGTAGGAACAGAGAAAGGGGACATGTGTGGATGGCACTGGGGCCAGGGCACATGCAGAGTCGCACACTCAGGGAGCTGGACACTTGGGGTGCAGAGGCAGGAGGGGATATGCACACTCCCTGAGGGTCCTGAGCTTCAGGGGACACATCCATGGATCACAGGACTAAGAGCTACGTGGGCAGGGCTCTGCACATTCGGGATCACACAGTCATCGCCTCCTGGGGATCGACTTTTGAGAGTTACACATTCTCGGGGTCACACGCTGAAAGCCCCACATGGGGTTCCACACAAAGGGGTTGCACAGCTGGGGAGGCTGACCCCTTAGGGGTTGCAGCTAGGGAGCCCCTTGCGTGGGAAGTCTGACTATCTAGGGGTTGCCATATCAGGGCTGTCTGTAAAGGAAACCGCATCCTTGGAAGTCCTGGACAATTTCAGGGGATCCCACACTCTGGTCCCAGCTGGGAAGCCTGGGGTTGAGGTAGCCACTCACTGGTGATGCCCTCAGCCAAGATGTCTGACATCTTGCAGCAGGACGACAAGATGCGCATGCTCGGGTGGTCCATGATGAGCACCTGTCCAGACGGATGGAATGGACAGAAAAGAGGGTGGGAGAGGTTGAAGCTGTCCCCAAGAAGGGGCTGGAGCCACGGGCAAGTCTCTCAGCTTCATGAGCTGATTGAACAAGAGGACCCAGGACCCTACCCAAGCCCAACCCAGACCCACCCACGTGACCTCTGTGGACCAGCAGCCTCCTCGGGGAGCTGGAGTGGTGGGGGGTGTCCCACATTCAGGGCCCCCTGACATGGGTTTGGACAAGGCATTCTATATCCCCCCTACCTTCCACTCTCCATCTTTCTTGACGCTCCGAATGACTCCGCTCAAAATTTCTGCAGGGAAATGAGGGGTGGGTTCAGTATGTGGAGTCCTCTGGCCCCACAGTGCCCCCCAGTTTTCTGGGTCCTGGGCTGGACTTCCATCAGAACTCCCATTTACTCCTCCCCTCAATCCTTTGAGGTAGCTCCTGAGGTCACCCCCAAATTATAGTCAGGGCCACTGAAGTTCAGAGAGGAGAAGGAAATTGCCTAAGGACCCTCAGCACCTAAGTGGCAAGTGCCTGGAGCATAAGTAATAGATAAATATGCTTTAGATAAACGAATAACTGGAAAGCCACGACTCACATAACAGGTCTACCTGCCTCCAGAACTGGGCTCTCCATCCCCCTATATACTGGAGTACTCCTGGCATGTAGATTTCAGCCACACCCTCATTTCACCTCCATCGTTTACCCTGAACCAGAATGCAGGACCCCTGGATCCCTGTCTGAAACATGCCTGGCTGTGATCATCCCATTACCCAATGTCCAGCCTCAGTTTCCTCATTTGTAAAATGGAATCAATGGCTCTCCTGTCTCTCCATCAACCCCTTCATAGGAGGAGGCTCCTTTTTCAGTTGGGGTTTGGGGAGTTTGAGCCACACTCGGCTCTGCCTAGTGGAGGGAGTGGGCAAAAGGGCCAGGGCGGCCCCGCCCAGCAAGTGTCTTGTCCACTGTTATCAGCACTGCCAGGGCGGAAGAAGACTCTGAGGCCGGAACTACCGGGGGTGGGGGAGGGGACGACCTCCACCCACCCCCCACGAAAGAACCAGGCCCGCGAGGCCTGGATGCCACGGTCCCCAGGCTGCAAGGGACTCCTGGGGGCCGGGCAAAGAGGAAGGCGTCCCCCGCCCTTGGATCTGCATTGGAGCCTGGACGCGCATCCTGAGCACTCTCACCAGCTGGGGTCGCTGACCAGCGCACCCAGGCCCGGCCGCGGTCCGCAACATGGGGCCCCAAGAGTCCAGCCCGCCGGACTTTGCCCGGCTTAGAGACGCCGGAGCCTGGCTGTCCAGCGGTGCCCTCCCCACGCCCATTCTTTAGGGGGTCCAGGAGTCCATGCCCAACGCCTGTCTACTCCACCCTTAGTCTGATTTCTTTCGGTCCCCGGAGTTTAGTCTCCCAACTTTGTTCCGCTCCCTCAAGGGAGAGCCAAGTCCCCGCCCACCCCCTCGAGGGTCAGGTGCTCGACATCCTGCCAGGTCCCCAACTCCCCGCCGCTAGACTCCCAGAGTCCGTGCGCCCCCGGCCCCCCGCCCCCAGGGGGCGGCACTCACTTTCTCCTACCACCGCCTTCAGCCCCGAGGGCGCCATCTTTCCCTAGGGGCGCCGCCGCTTCCGGGTCTGTCCCAAGGTGGGGGCGTGGCCCCGCGCGTCATCCACGTGGCCCCCGCCCTGCGGGTCCAGGGCACGCCCCCTGCCCACCTGGCCCCGCCCCTCCACCGGTTGTCGGAGAAGTTGCGTTCCCTGCTGAAACGACAGGCGAAAGCGTCCCTGCAGACATCTTCAAAGTCGCCGGAGGAGCACGGCCCGACGACACGTTCAAAGACGTGAGCTCAGACACACTTCCCTAGCTTGTGTGCAACGAGAAAGTGGGATCGCAAGGCAATAATAACCCCTTTATCTTCCCCAGGCATAGTTCCACCCCGGCAGAAATTTCTCCCCTGGGTCTAAAGGATACTGTGTATGCCTACTTGGAGCTACGGGACCACAAACCCGTGATCCACTTACCTTCTGTTCCCGAGTTTAGTAGCAGCAGTGGGCTTGGGCAACACTTGATAAGGAGGCCTGGGGGAAGGTTGGAGCTAAACCAGCAATTATTGGGTGCTAGGTTCTCAGTCCGGAGAAGGCAATGGCACCCCACTCTAGGACTCTTGCCTGGAAAATCCCATGGACAGAGGAGCCTGGTGGGCCGCAGTCCATGGGGTCGCTAAGAGTCGGACAAGACTCAGCGACTTCACTTTCACTTTTCACTTTACTGCATTGGAGAAGGAAATGGCAACCCACTCCAGTGTTCTTGCCTGGAGAATCCCAGGGACAGGGGAGCCTCGTGGGCTGCCGTCTATGGGGTTACACAGAGTCGGACACGACTTAAGTGACTTATCAGGTTCTCAGTCGGGGCTTCTCTGGTGGCTCAGATGATAAAGAATCTGCCTGCAACACAGGGGTTCGATTCCTGGGTCGGTAAGATCTCCTGAAGAAGGAACTAGCAAATCCACTCCAGCATTCTTGCCTGGAGAATTCCACGGACAGAGGAGCCTGGAAGGCAACAGTCCATGGGATCACAAGGAGTCTGACACAACTGAGCAGGTAACACACACATACAGATTCTCAGTCGACCCTGCAGAGGCCCTGATGGGCAGCGCAGGTTGGACAATGAAACCGCAAACTCGGACTGACCCTTGTCCAAGGCCGGGTGATGAATAGGCCTATTGCAGTCTGAAGCATGAGTTGGTCCCAGGAGGTATGCTAGTCACAGCCTTGCTGATGCACACGTGAACTCAGTGGCATGTTCAACCGCTTGCACACATACATACACACACATCTCAATTTACACTCGACTTGAAGTATTAGGGCCTGCCCCGGCTGTGTGCCAGCAAAGGGCTGACACCTTATCACACAGCAGGCACAGTCCAGCATCACCTTCTCCTTTTGATGAGGATTTAAGGTGTGACACTCGTGTGTGGGTACAGAATCCTGAGCTGGCTCAGTCCTGAACACGTGGTTTTATTTGGCTGTGGTTTTTTGAGAGTTTAGCCAAGTGCCAAGCCCTGTGCCACTTTCACGGGATGGGCATGGGACTGACCATAATGAGTAAGACCAAAAAGCCTGCCAGGCACACTTAAAGTTGAATGGAGGAGGAGGGGAGAGAAAATGATCAATTATGCCTTAAGGAAAGAAAGTGACATGATAGCAAATTTGGGGGTGGGATGGGGGCACTCTATTGGGGGTGGTGCCAGAGGGGTATCCTGAGGGGATGATCTTTTAACCCTGAGCGGTATTAGGGAGCAGCCGTGCATAGAGAAGCAGGAGGTGAGATTGGAGGAGTGGCTGGAGTGAAATGAGGGGGGGATGCCCCCCTCCCCAACAGAAGCTGAGGTTGGAGGGGCCACAGAGACCAGACCCCAGTGGGACATGGCAGGACTAACCTAGCCCAATTTGCATGGGATTGAGAGGTTTTCAGGACCCAGGGCTTTCAGTGATAAAACTGGGACAGTCCTGGCCAAACCAGGAGGGCTGGCCTCTCTACAAAGGAGCTTGGGTTTTTCTTTCTTCTTTTCTTTCTCTCCCTCATCTTCTCTCTCTCCCCCTCTCTACCATCCTTTTTTCCCCTTTTTGTTTCTTAGCTTTATTACAATATAATTCACATACAATTTAACCACAGAGGGGACAATCAATGGCTTTTGCCATATTCACGGTTGTGTATCCGTTACCTGTCAATTTATTTACTGAAGTATTGTTGATTTACCATGTCAATTTCTACTTTACAGCAAATGATTCAGATATACATGCACGTTGTTTTTCATATTCTTTTCCATTATGGTTTATCACAGGATATTAAATAGTTTTGTGCTATACTCTATATAGAAGTTTTCATTTGCTAACCCCAAACTCTTAGTCCATCCCTCCTCCACACCTCCTTGCATTTGACAACCACAAGTCTCTTTTTTGTGTCTGTTCATCTGTTTCTGTTATGTAAATAATTTGTGTCGTATTTTAGATTCCATACCTGAGTGAAATCAGATGCTGTTTCTCTAACTTACTTCACCTAGTATAATAACCTCTAGGTCCATGTTGCTGCAAATGGCATTATTTCATTCTTTTTAATGGTTGAGTAATATTCCATTGTGTATACGCACCGCATCTTCTTTATCCATCCATCTGTTGATTCTCCATTTGTTATCCATTCATCTGTTGTTTCTGTGCCTTAGCTATTGTGAATAGTGCTGCAATGAACACTGGGGTGCATGTATCTTTACAAGTTAGTTTTGTCCGGATGTATGCCTAAAAGTGGGATTGCTGGATCATATGGTAGCTCCATTCTTAGTTTTTTGAGGAACCTCCAATACTGTTCTCCATAGTGACTGCCCTATCTTACATACCCACCCACAGTGTAGGATGGTTCCCTTTCCTCCACATCCTCTCCAGCATTTATAAGATTTTTAAATGATGGCCATTCTGACTGACATCACCAGTCAAGTTTAGAACATCTCCATGGTCTCATGGTATTCGGGTTTTCTCCTGAGGACAGTGGGGGCCAAGGGAGAGTTCTGAGTGAGGGAGGGAGGAGACCCCTGTGGTTCCTGGGAGGAAGGATGGATTGTAGGGGCAATGGGGAAGGGGGAGGGAGCTGGGACCACCTCTAGCGTCTCTCTTGGTCTGTCCTCTGGTGGTGAGACTCTGTAGGGTCTGGCCTCACTCTATCAGGTGAGGATAATCAGGTCTTCTGCTGCTATGGGCTCAAGGGTGTGCTAACCACCCCCTTGAAGGAAAAAAAAAAAAAGTATGTTACAGCCCTTACTCGCAGTACCTTAGAATGTGCCCTGTTTTGGATATATGGTTTTTGCAGGTGCAGTTAGTAAAAGATGAGGTTGTGCTGTGGTAGGGTGAGTCCCCAAAGCAGTGTGACTAGTGTCTATGTCTTAGGACAGCCGTGTTAAAACAAGTACATGATGGGGATGCCTGTGATGACAAAGGCAGAGACAAGTCCTGCAGCGACAAGCCACAGGACATTAAGGACTGCCAGCAGCCACTCGAACCCAGGGAGAGGCAAGGAAAGAGTCTCTCCTCCGCATGGCCCTGCCAACACCTGGATTTTGGACTTCTGGCCTCCAGAACTGTATGACAATAAATGTCTGCTGCTCTAAGCTACCTCGTTCGGCACACTTCATTAAGAAGTCTGGGAACTAATATGTCTGGGGAGGAGCAGGACAGCACGTTGGCATTTGGGGGTCATGGGGCCACGGAGAAGATGTGGACAGGGGCTCCAGAGGGCAGTGGTCTGTCTGGGGAGGAGGACCAAGCTTTACAATCGGGCAGAGGTGGTCATGGTGCGGCCCCTTTGTCCTGTGAAGAAACTTTAACTGGTTTCCAGAAAGGCATGCTGGGGAGGGGGTGGGGTGCACTTGGGGTCCTCCCAACAGCACCCTCCCAGGGCACTGATGGGGAGCCACAGCTGCTCAGGGGACGGGGTGGGGTTTCCTTCTTGCCTCCCTCGGCAGGACTGTAGCCTCTCATCCCTAACTGGGACTGGGGGAGGGGGGGTCAAATGGGAGGAGACAGGCCAACTTGGCGTTGGTGATGGGGAGACAGGTGGTCCCACAACTTCCAGTTTTTTGGGGGGATGAGGTGTGGACAACCAGACCTGGGGACAGTAGTAGAAAGGATGGCCAGGAGACAGAGGTGGAGCCAGGCTAGCTGGTGGTGGTTCAGGTGTCCTTGAGCTTCCTCTCCTCCCACCACCTGTGGATGGCAACTGCCTTTCCAGCAAATACGGGTGGGCAAGGTGGATGCAGATCTCACCTGAGCTGTCCCATGGTCCAGTCCTCTCCCAAGGGGGTCCAGTCAACTCAAGCTCTCCACTGTGGGGACCCTGCACTCCACCTGAGTCCTTGAGGCCCAGCAGGTCCTAAACCCAGGTCACCCTGCCTCCTGCCCCCACAGCAGCCCCGGCCTCACGCTGCAAAAACAATTATCTGGATCATCTTTATGGGGCTTAAGCTTGGGTGGGAGCAGATGGGGCATGAGCTGGGGATTTGGGGCTGGGTATCCACTACACACACCCCGCCCCCCTCCATATCCCAGTCTCTTAAAAAGCCTTCTCTGGCCTGGGGCTGGGGCAGAGGCCAGCGGAGAGGTGGACGGGATCCAGGGGAGGCAGGGGGGACAGGGACAACGATGGACCAGGAACAGGAGGATGTGGGCTCAGCCTGCGACAAGGTGAGCAGGCCCCACCCCCACCCCCCCCCAAGGGCCTGTGAATGACAAGACTAATTCATTTGTAGGGCACCTAATTAACAAGGAGTCTTCTGGGACCCCTGACCCAGTTGCCACCTAAGAAGGTGCAGGAGGGCACTTGAGGTTCTGAGTGCCTAATCCACCCCCCAGCGAGGTCAGGGCTCTCAGTGATGACCCCATGGAGGGAGGGGGTTGGGATAAGGGAGCGGCCCCCGGGATGGTCCCCTGGCTAGTGTCCCAGTCCCAGGCCACCCCGCAGTCAGGCCCCTATGTAGGACGTCAGCCCTCTCTCTTGGGGCAGCGCTGCAGTCACGTGGCACTGCTGGTGGGGCCCCTGGGGCAGGGGCCAGGGCGAGATTGAGGAGGAGACTCATGTCTCATTTGGAGCAGCTCTGCAAAGCAGCACATCGGCGGGGACCATGGTGAGAGCCACAGAGAAGCCCAGAGCGGGCCCGGGAGCCAGGTGGAAGCTGGCTGACTGGGTTGATGGGTCTCCTGGCTGAGGGTGGGCTGGACTGAGCATATCTGTTCCCCAGGCTGGCTCCCCAGACCAGGAGGGCTTCTTCAACCTGCTGAGCCACGTGCAGGGCGGCCGGATGGAGGAGCAGCGCTGCTCGCTGCAGGCGGGGCCGGGCCCAGCCTCTGACAGCCGTGAGAGTGGGCAGCAGGGTGTGCAGAAGTGGCTGTAATGTGGGTGGCCGGGCATGAATGGGGCAAGTGGCCACCTGGGGGGCCTGTGGGAAAGAGTCTGAGAAAGTGAGCTGGTGACTGGGGACAGAGATGGCCATGGGTTGGGGGCAGATACCAGCATGCTTCTTGGAGGATGTGGGCTGGGGGGCTCCAGCTGGGCTGAGCTCCCCATGGCCTTGGCTCCACGCAGACAGCGGCCCTGCACCCGAGATGGACAGCCTCATGGACATGCTGGCCAATACCCAGGGCCGCCGCATGGATGACCAGCGAGTGACGGTCAGCGCTCTGCCTGGCTTCCAGCCTTTGGGCCCCAAGGTAGGTGATGTTCTGCCTGGGCTGAGGAGAGACCAACCAGGCTGAGGCCTTTAACCCTGCCTTCCACCCCCAGCCAGGAGTGCAAGGGGCCCCACCCCCACCTCTGTCCATCCATCATCTGGTAGGAGCACTCATCCTGAGTCCCTGCCAGTCACAAGACCCCGGTGGATCCAATACCCCGGTTCAGAGGGAGGGCAGAGGCCCAGACAGGGCTGAAAAGGGATCGAGGTCATGTCTGGGGCATGTTCAAGTCAGAGACATGACGGGAACTCACAGCTCCTGAGCCCGAGTGTCTGAGAGCTATGAGGAGGTAACAGAGAATAGACCCCTTCCTGGGAAGGCACCCCGAGGGTGGAGGACAGGTGAGCTTGTGCACAGGATGCATCCAGACCCCCACATGTCCACATCACACATACTTGCCCACAGCTTGGGTTCTGATCAGGACCCCAGTGAGGCCCCCAAGACCCACCAGCCCCAAAATACCACCCTTAATGTTGAGTAACCAAGGAGCACAGAGGCTCAGGGATGGTGGGAGCAGGTAAGGGGAGGGAGGGGAGGTGTGACTCAGTTGCCATCTGCCGCCTCCCTCCAGCGTCTGTGTCCCCCTCTGGTTGGCACTACCCTCGGCCCCTCTCTCTGGTTGACCCCTTTGTATCAACAGGACGGAGTGCAGAAACGAGCTGGGACCCTCAGTCCCCAACCCCTCCTCACCCCCCAGGACCCAGCTGCTCTCAGCTTCCGTCGGAACAGCAGCCCCCAGCCCCAGACACAAGCCCCCTGAGGACCTGAGGTGTCCTGGGCCCCACTTGGCCCCTGAGAGCCGACAATAAAAGCACTTCCATGAGCAACAAAGAACCGTGTGTGTGTTATTCTTCGGGGCAGGCTGGAATTCCGGCACGGAGAGACCTCAGGGGCTCTGCTGGGCAGCACGAAGGAGTTTCTCCTCCCGCTGCTTCCGTATCCTCTCTTTGAATTCTTCTAGCTCCCGGCGCTGGGGAGGTGAAATGGGAAGGAAGGAGAGGCAAATGCACCTCAGGGCCTGGATCTTGTTCTCAGCCCACCTCCCCTTAACCCCCCAGACCGTGGCTTCAGAGTTCCTATCTACAATGAAGCCTGTGCCAATTACAACCCCAGATTAGCTTCAACCTTCAGGGAGTTCCCTGATAGCTCAATTGGTAAAGAATCCACCTGCAATGCAGGATACCCCAGTTCAATTCCTGGGTTGGGAAGATCTGCTAGAGAAAGGATAGGCTACCCACTCCAGTATTCTTGGGGTTCCCTTGTGGCTCAGCTGGTAAAGAATCCGTCTCTAATGCAGGAGACCTGGGTTTGATCCCTGGGTTGGGAAGATCCCCTGGAGAAAGGAAAGGCTACCCACTCCAGTATTATGGCCCAGAGAATTCCATGGACTGTATAGTCCATGGGGTCCGCAAAGAGTCAGACACGACTGAGCAACTTTCACTTTCAGGGAGAGGGCAGTTAAGGAAATCATGTGTCCCTCCACCCTAGGTTCCCTGCCCACAGGAATCCAGGCCCCTCCCCACTCCGGTGGGAGGAAAATTACATGGCTTACCTGGTCCTCCTTCTCAGGGGGCCACAGCTCCCTCTGTAGGGACAAAGTCACAGATGGAGTCACAAGCCAGAAGCCTCCAGAGCCCCGCATCCAGGGCAGGGTCGGCTCAGGGAAGGCTGACCCTGTTCCCTCATACCCTTCCCCATTCCCTGGAATGAACCAGTGCCCACCTTGCGCTGTATGACATAGTCCTCAAACCACTCGGCCTGATTGGCAATCCAGAACATAGCCACAGGGAAGGTGAGGTAGATGGTCATCTGGAAGGGAAGGGGAGGGATGAGTAGTCAGGAATTACCATCCCCGCCTCAACCCCTACTGTACAGAGGCTGCTCAGAGTCGGGAAAACGAGACCAGAGGTGTTTCTTCAGGACCCTCCAGAACCCCAAAACTCCCAGCAAGGGTACAGAAGTCACACACCTTGAAGTCTAGTCCCAAGAATCCAAGAGTAACCCCCCACCCCCACCCCGAAAGCCCCCTCCAAGTCTGAAAGACTCTTTCTCAAAGAAACACAGATATATTGGCCCCAGGAGCAGAAGAGCTTCTACTACAATAAAGGCATCTCTCTGAGACCTCAAACCACTCCCAGCTAGATTCCAGAGCACCCTCAGATCCAGAACTCATTCTTCAGTCTAGGAGTCGGTCTAGGAGAAAGACGCACACCCACTTTAAACCCGAGAGCTCCGCCAGAGCCTGAAGTCTTCCTTCTTAGAGCCTCCTCCCCAGGTCACATCTCTCAGAGGGTTTTCCTCACACCTGCCCTCCCAGAGCCCCCAACCCAGCGCCCCCTTCTCTGCGTCTCCAACAGTAAAGGTCCCTTTCAAATCAATGGAGCTTTCGCCCCAGAGCCCCTCTCTCGGAGGCCTCCCTTTTCAGAGCCTTCTCATCCAGGAAGAACCCCGCGCCCAGCTTTCCGACCGCTCCGTTGCTCACTGACCCGAAACACCTCAAGCTTCACCCCCATGTTTCTGCTCTTAGGCTTCACAGTCGCTTCCGCCCAAAGCCAACCGTCCAACAAGACAGTATGTCATTGGGAGTCCGCGGGCTCCACTGCTAAAGCTGATTGGTCTAAGTAGCTTCATGATGACGTCATCTTAGGGCGCTCGCCAATGCTTCCGGTAGCTGGGGTGGTCGAAAGGAAAGTCAACAACACCTGGCGCATGATCGGGAGGAGTTCAGCCAATGGGAAATTAGTCTGGTTCGATATAGGAGGCCTTTAGGCGTAGACGTCAGCATACCGCGACTCCTGTCCGTGTCTGGGGAGCCTGGAAAATGGTGGTCATGGCGCGGCTTTCGAGGCCCGAGCGACCGGACCTTGTGTTCGTGAGTCCGCGGCGGGCCGGGGGTGGCATTCATAGGGGCGCCGGGGCTTAGATACCTCAAGGGATTGGGGCTTGGCCACTCGGGATATTTAGGCTAAAACTGTGCCGGTCTGAGAGCAGGAGGACCCTTACGGGCCGACTCGTGATGTCTGGACCAGGCTGGTCAGGAGCAAAGATCTGGTGCTGGAGCTCAGGTGACCTTAGTAAAGAGCAAATGGTCGAAGTTAAGGGCCTAGCATCCCAGACCTGGGGCGGAAATGGGAGCGCGCAGGGTGTGGGCGGGAAGGGAAACTCATGTAGCTAAACCTTGAGAGGCCTGGTGTTTGAAGTAAAAGCATGGTGAGTAGTCCAGGGCTGGTTTCATTGGTAAAATCTAAGTGTTCCGGGTAACGGTCCAGGTCTGGTCCTGAGCGTTATAGTTTCTGGGATAAAGGCATGGTGTCTGGACCGGGAGAATCTTGGGAAAGAAGTAAAGACCTGGTGATGTGGAGCTAAGTGGGCAACGGCCAGTAGAATACTGGAGAGTCAAAGTCTTGGTGTTTGGAGTAGAGGCGTGGCATTTTCACTAGATTGCTTCTTGGTGTCTCGAGTTAAAGGCTAGGGAACTTGTCCATACCTTTCTTCCTGAGATAAAGGATCTAGCTTCCAACTTCTGGGGCAGAGTTGAACTAAACTGGCTGGTGGGAGCCTGAGATGCCAAAGGTCTGGTGTCTGGGGAGTCATGCTCTAAGGAGGTTAAGACTTGGTGACTAGGGCAGAGGCCTAGCGTTGGACCAGAACCTTGGTGTCTGTAGAGTCTGGTGACCTGGGCCAGAAAGTGGATAGCTTGATTCGGAAGGCCAAGAGAGTGATATCTGGGTGATAGTTTCATGCCTGGCCTGGAACCCGGTGACCGAGGAGTCTGATAGTCTGGGTCACGTTGTAAGTCATCAGATTCTGAGAGGTAAAAGTCTGGTCCTGGTATCTGGGTGACTGGGCTCCAGTGGTGAGCAGTGGCATCTGGGACCTGGGTAGGGGTCCCAGTAGGAGTGCTGCTGTGCGCAGGCTCTGAGAGCAGGTCTGTCTTCTCCCCATGCCCCGGCCCTGGCAGGAGGAAGAGGACCTCCCCTATGAGGAGGAAATCATGCGGAACCAGTTCTCCGTCAAGTGCTGGCTCCGCTACATCGAGTTCAAGCAGGGGGCCCCCAAGCCCAGGCTCAATCAACTGTATGAGCGGGCGCTCAAGCTGCTGCCCTGCAGGTGAGATTGGCAGCAGCTGCCCTGCCTGCCTCCGCCCCCTGCCCCACCTTTTCTTATCCCATCACACCAGAACTGGCTAGTAGGTCCCAGGTCCCTCCTAGGTGTTGTGTCAGCGAGTAGACATCCCAGGAATCGCTGAGCACACCTTCCCTGATGTCCTGGCCATCCTCCCCAGGCCCCTGCTCCTAGCCCTCGTCTCATAGGGCAGAGGGAAGGGTCCCGGGAGTCCATAAAAGCTGACCAGTCACTGCCCCTCCCTCCAACTCCCAGCTACAAACTCTGGTACCGCTACCTGAAGGCCCGCCGGGCACAGGTGAAGCATCGCTGCGTGACTGACCCCGCCTATGAAGATGTCAACAACTGCCATGAGAGGGCCTTTGTGTTCATGCACAAGGTGGGGAGGGGCATGGCTGGGCCAGGGAATGAGTAGGGAGGTGGGGCTCAGAGTCCACGGAGGTGGACAGAGCAGGGGTGGGAATTCTGTGACCTCTGTGCATGCCGGCCTGAGCAAGACTTAGTTCCAGGGACACTGGGGTTCTGGGTCCTGCTGCAGGGGACATCCAGCATCCTGGGGCCCAGTGCTGAGGCTGGCAGCTCAGCCCCTCCTCTCCCCACCCCTCCAGATGCCCCGGCTGTGGCTGGATTACTGCCAGTTCCTAATGGACCAGGGACGTGTCACGCACACGCGCCGAACTTTCGACCGGGCCCTCCGGGCATTGCCCATCACCCAGCACTCTCGTATTTGGCCCCTGTACCTGCGCTTCCTGCGCTCACACCCCCTGCCTGAGACTGCTGTACGGGGCTACCGGCGCTTCCTCAAGGTGAGGCTCCTAAAAGGGCAAGACGGGGCCAGGTTCAGGCAGGTGGGCCAGTTCCCCAGGTCAGGACTTTCCAAAAACGGGCTCGCTGGGGGCACTGTGTGCCCTGACAGACAGGAAATGGGAACGTGGCTCATTGAGACAGACAGGGTTTTGTTTATGAGTTCTGTGTTCGATCTCCAGAGAGTTTGTGAGCATCTGCTCCACGTCAGGCGCTGGGATACAGGTGCTGGGGATAGCGTGGCTAAGACCGTCCGTTTGCACGGAGCTTTCAGTCTCACCTGGCAGACAAATGCTTGCGACCTGACTGCATAAACCAGAGTAAATCTGCAACCGTGAGAGGGCAGGGAACAGGAGATAAACACATAACAGGCAGGGCTGAGAGTCGAGGGGCAAACAGTATGGAGGCCTCATGCGGTTTCCCCAAATGTATAGTCTCTTATGCATCGTGAAGTCCTTAGTGCAGTGCTGTTTTAGGTAGGGGGCTTGGGATGAAAGCAAGGCCTGGTCTGTGCAGGCTGGACCGCTGGTGTCTGACCCAGACAGTGAGGGCTGGACCTGGACTGGTGAGGGCTGGGGCTGAGACTGGAAGTGCAGCGCTAGCTCCTGCCCAGAACAGTGGTGGGTGGCTGACCGGAGGTGGGGTGGGAGGGGGCATGGTGGTGTGGCCCTGTGGCCCCACTGACAGCCGGTGGTGTGTGGGTGCCCAGCTGAGCCCCGAAAGCGCTGAGGAGTATATCGAGTACCTCAAGTCAAGCGACCGGCTGGATGAGGCAGCGCAGCGCCTGGCCACCGTGGTGAACGACGAACGCTTCGTGTCGAAGGCCGGCAAGTCTAACTACCAGGTGGGCCCTGGGTGCTGGCCAGGCGGGAGGGCCGGCCCCTTGGGGCCAAGGCTGACCTTCCCTCACCCCGCAGCTGTGGCACGAGCTCTGTGACCTCATCTCCCAGAACCCTGACAAGGTGCAGTCTCTCAATGTGGACGCCATCATCCGCGGGGGCCTCACCCGCTTCACCGACCAGCTGGGCAAGCTCTGGTGCTCGCTGGCTGACTACTACATCCGTAGCGGTCACTTCGAGAAGGTGCCTGGGCAGGCAGGGGTCTGGGAGCGGGGCGGGGCCTCCCTCCAGCACTCAGCCTTTGGGGACACCTGTGGACGTGCATATGAGCAGAAACATGTGCCAGTGTATTGCTAGTGCACACTTTTGCACGTGCCTTCCTGAAGGTGGGGCGAGGCAGACTGCCAGCGAGCGCACCCACCTTGAACCAGCGAAACCTAGTTTTCCATGGTGGTAGCCTTGGACCTGTTTTAGCTTGGGTGTCCTCATTTGCTGAAGTTTCCTGAGAATGAACTTTTGAGAGTGACAGTTGCATTCCCACCTATTGGGACTCAGGCTGGAGTTGGGGTTTGGTGTGAGGGTCCCTCCTGAGGTGTTGGTGTTACCATCTGTTCATGTTGGCTGTTCTCCTTGTGACAGTGGAGTGGCAAGCTTGGGGATGGGGGCCGTGTGGGGGGGCTCAGAGAGGTCCCTGGAGGGGCTGGCTGGGGAGAGGGTGGGCCAGGGGTGATCAGAGCAAGAGGGTGGAGCTGGAGTCGGGGCCCAGAGTGGGCTGTGCAGGCCTGGGGGAAGGGGGAGCCCTGCAGGCCAACAAGGGGCCAACTGTGTCCCGCTACAGGGAGCTGCGAGTTAGCCAGCCATGAGCAGGACACAGGCCTGACCAGCTGTGCGTTCTACAAAAATACAGACCCTTCGGGCTGACACTTTGAGTGGACCACATAGGCCGGAGCTGGCAGCAGGAGACTGGCCAGGCAGGGGCAGAGTGAGGGGGCCTCCCACCACTTTCCTTTCATACTGCCCGTCCCCTCGGTTTGGGGTTTGGGGAATGACCAGGAGAATGTGTGCTGGAAAGAGGGGTCAGACTGGTGTGAGGGGTACTTTGTAGCAACAGCTGAGCCGTCCATGACCTGCTGAGGTTCAGGCCCTGGCAGGGTGGTTGGTCTCCCTTTTGGTCTAACGGGGGCTGGGCCATCATGTATCTCACTTGAGCCCCATGGTTACTGCATGAGGAGCTGCCACTCTGTTTACTGATGAGGAGCCGAGGTCCCCAGATCATCTGGTAGAAGAGGGGAAGGGAGAGCTCCAACCATTGTTGGATGCTGGCAGTGCTGGGCAGGCCCCAGGGAGTACCCTACGGGGATTCTGATCTGGGATGGGTGCTCAGAGGCCGGTTCTGTCAGATGCCTAGGGTCCCTGTGGTGGGCACACACGCCTCTCCCCTGCACTTTGCTTACAACCTCCTCCCCCACTTCCCTTCCCTGCAGGCTCGGGACGTGTATGAGGAGGCCATCCGGACTGTGATGACCGTGCGGGACTTCACCCAGGTGTTTGACAGCTATGCCCAATTCGAGGAGAGTATGATCGCGGCGAAGATGGAGACCGCCTCGGAGCTGGGGCGGGAGGAGGAGGGTGAGCTGGGGGAGAGGGGTCCCTAGTGACTTGTTGGGGGTGAGTGGGTCTTGGGGTCAGAGGCCAGCAGCAGGGGAGTGTGAGTGGGTGGGTTGCCAGGACTGGGGACACTTTTCAGTGGGGCTTGGGTTGAACGCTGGTGGGAAGGGAAAGCAGGGTACACAGTGAGGTGGAGAGGGGGCCTGGGCCAGAGCTTGGCAGGGAAGGAGGGCTTGGGGGGGGCGGTGGGATTGAGGGGTTTCCAGGGTAGCCTGGACCCTGCCCACGTGTGGGTTCACGGTGGCCCTGGGGCAGCTCGGAGAGGGAGTGCCCAGATGGACAGTGGGGGCGTAGGGTAGGGACCGGCAGTGAGCAGGAGGTGCCCTGGGTACTGTGAACTGACGCCCTCCGCCCTGCCCCGACTTCGCAGATGACGTAGACCTGGAGCTACGCCTGGCCCGCTTCGAGCAGCTCATCAGCCGGCGGCCTCTGCTCCTCAACAGCGTCCTGCTGCGCCAGAACCCACACCACGTGCACGAGTGGCACAAGCGTGTGGCCCTGCACCAGGGCCGCCCTCGGGAGGTGTGTGACGGCCCCGCCTCCAGAGCCTGTCTTGGCCCCCTCTCCTCCGAGGCCCGCCCCCTCCCCACCGGGTCCCCGCCCAGCCTGACCCAGCCCTTCCCTCCCAGATCATCAATACGTACACGGAGGCTGTGCAGACGGTGGACCCCTTCAAAGCCACCGGCAAGCCCCACACGCTGTGGGTCGCGTTTGCCAAGTTTTACGAGGACAACGGGCAGCTGGACGATGTGAGTGTGGGTGTCGCGGATGGACGTCTTATGGGTCCTCTGCCCCGCCCCCTTCGTGGGCGGGGTCTCAGCCTGGCCTCTGCCCGCCCCGCAGGCCCGCGTCATCTTGGAGAAAGCCACCAAGGTGAGTTTCAAGCAGGTGGACGACCTGGCCAGTGTGTGGTGCGAGTGTGGAGAGCTGGAGCTCCGGCATGAGAACTACGACCAGGCCTTGCGACTTCTGCGGGTGAGCATAGGCTGGCGCGGGGTGGGATGGGCAGGTGAAGGGTGGGATGGGCAGGCGAGGGGTGAGATGGGCCGGCGAGGGGTGGGATGGGCGCGCTTGGGCGCTGCAGGGTGTGCCGTCAGGGTTCAGGATGCCCCCTGAGCGCCTCCCCCTGCCGTCCTTGCCCCTGCAGAAGGCGACAGCGCTGCCTGCCCGGCGCGCTGAGTACTTTGATGGCTCAGAGCCTGTGCAGAACCGTGTGTACAAGTCTCTGAAGGTGTGGTCCATGCTGGCCGACCTGGAGGAGAGCCTCGGCACCTTCCAGGTGAGCCCCTGGAACAGGATGGGGGTGGGATTGCACCTTCCAGTGGAGCCCCTGGGATGGGGTAGGGGAATGCGACGCGCTCCCTACGGAGGGGAGGGGGGCTGACTCCCCCACCCGGGGCACACCGCCCTGTCCCCGCCCCGCAGTCCACCAAGGCAGTGTACGACCGCATCCTGGACCTGCGCATCGCCACGCCGCAGATCGTCATTAACTACGCCATGTTCCTGGAGGAGCACAAGTACTTTGAGGAGAGCTTCAAGGTACGGGGGTCCCACCCAGGTGTCAGGGACACTGTTCCTGTGCTCAGGCCGCCCCCACAAGGTACCACCCACTGGGCGGCTTAACCCACGGAGGTGCGTTTTCTTCGTCGTGGAGGCCCAAAGTCTGAGATCAAGGTGTGGGCAGGGTGGTTTTCCTCCGAGAGCCCCTCCCTTTGGCTTGTAGAGGTCGCCTCTTCATGGTGTTCTGACGTGGCTGCCTCTGCTGTCATGAGGATGTGAGTTGTATTGGAGTGAGGTCACCTTAACCATCTCATTTTAACTCAAGTTATATCTTGTAAAATTTTTTTCCAAATAATCTTGTTCTGAGGTACTGGGAGCTAGGGTTTTGACTTGAATTTGGGGGGACACAGGGACACAGGAATGGGGACACGGTGGGGGGGACGGTGTCGTACACACATGAGTGCCGCCTCTTGAGTGTCAGGCCTGCCCCCTGCCTGGGTGGTGACCTTTCTCCCCAGGCTTCAGTATCTGTGGAGCTGAGGATCTACTCCCATTTTCAGCCATAAAGTTGCTGAGTTAGCTTAGTGAGTCCTAGTCCAGCTCTGTCTAGGGTCCTGGCAGCCTATAGAGGGAGACAGGCCATGCATTGGCCGCCAGGCTGGGTTTTGATTGCGTGATCACGGGGAGGAGCAGGAGGGAGAGGCAGGCAGGCAGGCCAGGGGCCCGCTGAATGAGCCAGAAGGGGACATGGGCGTGAGGGGTCCTCCTGCTGAGGGCTCACACACAGCACCCCCTCGGGCAGGCATACGAGCGCGGCATCTCGTTGTTCAAGTGGCCCAACGTGTCGGACATCTGGAGTACCTACCTGACGAAGTTCATTGCCCGCTACGGGGGCCGCAAGCTGGAGCGGGCACGTGACCTCTTTGAGCAGGCGCTGGATGGCTGCCCTCCCAAATATGCCAAGAGTGAGGGGGGCCAAATGGTCTTGGGGGGTAGGGGCGCATCCCAGGCCCAACCGCTGATCTCTAATCCCACCCCCTGCTTTGTCCTGCCGCAGCGCTGTACCTGCTGTACGCGCAGCTGGAAGAAGAGTGGGGCCTGGCGCGGCACGCCATGGCAGTGTATGAGCGTGCCACCAGGGCTGTGGAGCCCGCGCAGCAGTACGACATGTTCAACATCTACATCAAGCGGGCGGCTGAGATCTACGGGGTCACCCACACCCGCAGCATTTATCAGAAGGCCATTGAGGTGCCCGCATTGGGGGTGGGGGGTGAGGGGGGAAGAAGAGGGTCTTGCAGGCAGGGAATCTGAGTGAGCCTGTGTGTGTGTGGCAGAGGGTAGGCTTACTGCCCAGGGGCCAGCCTGGTGTGCCCAGAGGGGTGTGTGCACCCCCGCCCCCATCCCAGCCTCCCTGACCGCTCCCAACCCCACCAGGTGCTGTCTGACGAGCACGCCCGGGAGATGTGCCTGCGGTTCGCTGACATGGAGTGCAAGCTCGGGGAGATCGACCGCGCCCGGGCCATATACAGCTTCTGCTCGCAGATCTGCGACCCCCGGGTAGGGACGGTCCTGGACCTGGGGAGGGATTGAGGGGTGGGAGGTTGTGGCCAAGCTGACCAGCTCATGTTCCTGCTACCCCCTCTGCAGACGACCGGGGCCTTCTGGCAAACATGGAAGGACTTTGAGGTCCGGCATGGCAACGAGGACACCATCCGGGAGATGCTGCGGATCCGCCGCAGCGTGCAGGCCACATACAACACACAGGTCAACTTCATGGCCTCGCAGATGCTCAAGGTGTCGGGCAGTGCCACGGGCACCGGTGAGCGGGCCCT
The DNA here is from genome assembly GCF_032452875.1 of Bos javanicus. Taxonomy (NCBI): domain Eukaryota; kingdom Metazoa; phylum Chordata; class Mammalia; order Artiodactyla; family Bovidae; genus Bos; species Bos javanicus. The sequence continues at coordinate 16,185,814 of NC_083874.1, read as the reverse complement.
TGCCATGGGTGCTGGCCTCCCAGGTCTGAGAGCATCAAGGTTCACCCCGTCCCCCATGCCTCAGGCTGGGAACCCCCTGGGGGATTGGGGCCTCAGGCTTACGTGGGGGGCACCCAGCAGCACCCAGAGCAAAGCAGGCACGGTCCCCACGGCATCTGACCCCCGCGTTCCCTGCCTCCACCCCCAGTGTCCGACCTGGCCCCCGGGCAGAGCGGTATGGATGACATGAAGCTGCTGGAGCAGCGTGCCGAGCAGTTGGCGGCCGAGGCGGAGCGGGACCAGCCCTCAAGGGCCCAGAGCAAGATCCTGTTTGTGAGGTGAGGGAGGGCGCCCTGAGGCTGGGGCTCAGAGCCAGCCAGCTCTCAGGAGGGAGGCACCAGGAGGTGGGGGGCCGCCGGGCCTGGCTGAGCAGTGTGGCCCCCTCCGCCCCAGGAGTGACGCCTCCCGGGAGGAGCTGGCTGAGCTGGCCCAGCAGGCCAACCCAGAGGAGATTGAGCTGGGCGAGGACGAGGATGAGGATGAAATGGACCTGGAGCCCAACGGTGAGGGGCCAGTGGGCCGGAGGGATGGAGGGTAGGGGTGGGACCCCCTCCCAGAGAGTGACCGAGTCCTCCTCACATCCCACCCCCATCCAGAGGTGCGCCTGGAACAGCAGAGCGTGCCAGCCGCTGTGTTCGGGAGCCTGAAGGAAGACTGACTCCCGCCCCTGCCCACTCTGCCTCTCCCCTCAATGAAGCTTGTGTTTGTACGTCCTGGTCTGAGCCTCCTTCCTGCCCCCTCCTGCTGCCCAGGTGCCTGAGGGGTTTGCCAACTCAGCGCCCCGCCCCCCCTCCACCCCTGGATTGGCTCATGTGGGAGGTGGGGCATGCTGGGCTCTAGGCCAGGGCAGGCACCCACCCCACCCTCACCCCACCGAGCCAGTTCTGGACTCTGAGAGGCCAGTCTCTCCGCGGCCTGAGGGCCTGATCCTAGAGGGGCCCTGTCCCGCTTCCCATCAGCAGGTAGACAGCACGCCACCTCGAACCCTTCCTCCCTGGGCGAGGGCGGCACCCTCCACCCTTGGGAGGTTACTAGTCTGAGAGCTTTGGAGGCAGGCAGGCCCTGACCACCTCTGCGATCTTAGCAAGGCTATTCTCTACCTGGACAGCAGCCAGGAGCCAGACCTCGGCCCTGGGCCACGGCCAGGGCGTGGTCCTTAGTCCTAAGCTCTGGGAAGCCATTATCGGGCTCTAAGCTATTAAAGGATTTGAAGCATTCAGGGACTTAATCAGATTTGTGCCCTTAACAGGCCAGGCAGACTGCTGTGGCACCGGCTGGTAGCAGGAGGTGACTGGGGATGCAGTCATGGGGACAGAGAAGTGAGTGAGCAGGTAGGCCTTCAGGAGGCAAATGTGCAGGATCAGGTGACCCTGGGGAGGCTGAGGTTCCCCACTTGAGCTTATGACTTAGCTCCTCCACCTGAGACATCCGGGGGCCACGCCAAGGCAGCAACATCAGACCTGGAGCTTGGCTGAGAGAAACAGGACCCCCTGGCCCAGAGGCAGTCACCGAGTCTAGAAACGTAGGCAGTGGGGTGAGGGAGAGAAGATCAAGTTTAGCAGTTGGCCAAGGACCAAATGACAGGAGGGGCCGATAATAACAGCCAGGCTGAGGAGGAAAATGAAGCCAGTGGGGGTGGGGAGGGCTGGCCGGAAGCCCCAGGTGCCCAGGAGTTCAGCTAAGAGGCAGCTGGGAATCGGCCATGGGGCCCGGGCAGGGGACTCATGCCAGACCTTGGCAGAAGCTGCACCAGAGCCATCGAAGGGGGGCAGACAAGAGGCTGGAGCAGGATCAAGAGAGAATTGGGAGACAGGAAATGGCGAGTGTGGGAAACCTCTCCTGCAGAGATGTCCCCAGCCCCCCAGCCAGCCTCGAGGAGATGGCCAGTAGTCTCGCTCTCTTTAAATTACTTTATTCAAGAAGGTGGGGAGGACAGACGGTTGGGGGGGACTGAGCTGAGCCCTGAGTCCCTGAACCTCCCAGCTCAGCCCCCACAGCAGGACGGGACAAAAATTAGGGGGTGGGGACTCCAGCCCCACCCAGACAAGGTCGGGGACAGACAGGACCCAGGAACACCGACTGACTGTCCTCCGGGCTGGTCCCCGGAGGGGGCGGCAGTCGGAGTACACAGGGCCCGGCCTGCGGACCACCCAGGATGGGGCTATTTGGGGGTGCTGCTGCCCTTCTTGGGAGTGGTGGGCTTCTTGCTCTGCCAGAGGTGTCCCTGGATGGTGAAAGCATCCACGCTCATGGACATGGTCTTGGCGGGGATCTGCGTGAAGCGCTTGCGGTCTGAGTTGTACTTGTAGATGCCCTCGACCATGGCTGGCGTGACCGTGCGGGGGCCATAGCCCGCCAGCCGTGACAGCTCCTCTGTTTCTGCGGACAATGTGTACAGGGCCCGGAACTGGCAGCTTGAGTCGCGGAAGAGGATCAGGAAGTGGTTGGCCTTGCTCTTCTCGATCTCCTGGTGGGCGGCAGACACAGTTAGCCAGGCCACCAGAGACCCCCCACCTGCCCCTGACCCCCTATAAAGCCCCGGCAAGGGCCTACCTCAAGAATGCGGTTCTTCTGTGGCTCATTCACCTTGCCTGCCAGGCAGCAGTGTGACAGGGCATTGTGGATGATGAACTTGTTGGACTTGGCACTCGGCTCCTTGTACAGCCGCGGACCTAGGGAGCAGGGCAGTGAGCAGGGACTGGTGGGGGCCGGTGCTCACCACCCCCCCACCCCCGAAAGTCCTACCACCTACCCGTATACTCAGGCACTGAGGCCGGGGAAGATGCGTTGCTGCCATTGTCCCACTCACGTTCGCGGCTGCCGGGCAGGCGGCTTGGGGACATGAGGCCAGATGGAGATGGAGCCCTGCGGGGGAAGGTGGGATGGGGTGGGGGTGCGGTCAGTGGTGGACGAAGTCAGTATGCAGTGAGACCCAGGAAGGGTGCGCCCAGGACAATGGCAAAGCAGGATGTATCCACAGATACCATCTGTGCTCCTAAGTCCCTGCAGGGCCAGGTCCCAGCCCTGGGCACGCTGAATACGGGAGCAGAGAGACGCATCCTCAGGTTCTGTCTCAGGTATGTGACCTTTCATCTCTGGCACCATATCACCATATGGCTCCTTGTGCCATATCACACTCCTAGGCATGCATTCACACACACACTCACACACACACACACACACACACGCACACTCCGAGAGGCATGTGGCACATGCACGTCCAGGCCAAACTCACCGAGACGTGGGCCTCTTCACACCAAGGTTACTGGGGCCCTCGTTGGCCACCGTGGACAGAGACAGGGTGGACTGGGAGTAGATTTTGCTGAGCCGAGAGCCTGGGAGCAGAGGGTGTCAGGTCAGGCACCCCCCACCAAACCCCCTTACCTCCACGTATGCCTAGGGGGCCTGACCTGGCCAGTTGGAGAAGGAACATGGGGGTCAACCCTGCCTAAGACCCTCACCCCACACTGACTATCCCCCGTCCCCCCTAAGCCAGGCTGTAGGGAAGCAGTGCCTGACCTATTAAGCTGCGGAGAGAACTCTGAGCCAGTACCCTTTACCCTGCTATGGCCCCCACATCCTTCTGGAAGCCTTGAATCCCCACACCGCAGCCCTGTGTATATACCCCAAGCCGCCCCACTTGCCCCCTGGGGGCCTCACCCAGCAGTCCACGGGCTGGGCTCCGAGCCAGGGCCGAGTCATCACAGCAACCAGAGCGTGGCCGAGGGGCCCTCCGACCGCCGCGGCCCGGCCCCCCACTCCCTGCTGCCCGGGGCCGCAGCACCTTATCAAGATCGTCCATCAGCTTCAGCTGGGCCCGGCGTTCATACTCCAGCCGTGTGAACTCCCCCCGCCGGGGGCCCACCTCCTCCTCAGCAGGGGCCCGGGCAGCTGGGGCTGGGATTGCAGCAGAGGCCGTAGGAGCTGTGGGTGCAGGGGGGCTGGGGGTCACCTCCTCCTGGACCAGCCTATGCACAGAGGAGATGGACACAGTCAGACAGGTGGCAGGGTTGCCGGGGGCAGAGGTCCTGGGCTGAGCTCAGCCTCACCTCGAGGCCTCCTCCCTCCGCTGCTCCTTCTCAGCCTCCTGCCACTGCTTCCTCCGCCGCGCCTCCTCTGCCCGCCGCTGCTGCCGTTCCAGCAGGCTGGCCCGCTTCTGGGCCATCTCGTCCTCGGGCTTGTCTTCATCCTGGGGGCAGGCACCAAGTGTAGCTGGCTGTCCCTCCCCTGGTTCGGCTGGAGTCTGTTTCGACCCAGCCTGCCAGTCACTCACATGTCCTTGAGTTTTTGTCATTGGTCTGAAGGCATTTGGTGGGTGCCTGCTGTGTGTGTGACCCCATGCTGGGTTCTGGGCACACAAAGGCCTCAACCCAGCTAGGACGCAACACTGGTGAGCACACTGGTGGGGCAAGATTTATCCTAGTCTGGAGATACCAGGAGAGGTTTCCTGGAGGAAGCAGCCTAGGAGAATGAGGTGGACTGAACTGGGTGGGGTTGAGTGGTGAGGAGTGCAATCTGGGGCGGGAACAGGAAGTGCAAAGGCCCTGAGACCACAGCAGGTTGAGCAGGTGTGGAGCAGGGAGGCCAGTTTATTCTAGGACCAAAGGGGAGCCACAGGAGGGTTTTAAATAGGGGAATGTGTGTTAGTCGCTCAGTTGTGCCCGACTGTGGCCCCATGGACTGTAGCCCGCCAGGCTCCTCTGTCCGTGGGATTCTCCAGACAAGAATATTGTTAGCGGGTTGCCATTCCCTTCTCCAGGGGATCTTCCCAACCCAGGGATTGAACTCCAGTCTCCTGCATTGCAGGCAGAATCTTCACTGTCTGAGCCACCGGGTAAGCCCACAGATGGGAGTGACAAGGTCTAATTTACATTTTAAATAAATGCTAACTGCTTAGTTCACAGTGGTCAGGGATTGGTGTGGTGAGGGGTGGGCAGTGGAGACCAATCAGGACGAGACTGCTGGTGTCCAAGTAAAAGGTGCTGGCCCAGGCTGGGGATGCCGACAGGAAGAAGAGTGATTGGATATGGGAAAGTTCAAAAGAGGAACTGGTAGGGCCATGCTGGGGGCAGTGGGGAGGAGAGGACAGGAGGGAGGGGATGCTGTGGAAGATGCCAGCTGCATCTGTTGATCTGCCTATTCCTGTTCACCTGTCCGTAACCCACCTACCCATCCGTCTACTGGGCCACCCCTGTCCATCTGTCTACCACTTACTTTGTATTCCCCCACTACCCACCGCATCTACATGTCCATCTGACCACACACACCTTGTAGGTCTGCCTCTCCCACCTGGCTAACCATCTATCCATTCTGTTCCCCTACCAGCTCTATCTGTTTGGTCATACACTGAGAAAGCCCCATCCATGCGACCACCTGTCCACCTGCCTGTCTGCCCATCCGTCCGTTCATCCATCCGCCCACCTGGCCCCGCCCCCACCTGCTCAGGTGCTCACCTTATAGAAGAAGCCCAGTCCGGTGCGGGGCTCTCCCTCTGAAGACGCTTCCTCCTCTAAGGAGTCCTCAGCCCCAGGGGGGCTCCCATCTCCCTCGTCCTCAGCTGCTGGCTCCTCCAGGCTGCTCAGTGGGATCTCGATGAGGCCGGGCCGTGCTGCGGGCTCCTCGGGGGGCGGCCCCTCGGCCAGGAGGATGGAGGAGCGCGTCTGCACCGGCACCTGGCTCGGCGAGAACTTGCGCAGATGGGGGAGGCTGTCCACGTCGTGTGGGGGCGTGAGCACCCTGGTCAGGGGCGCCAGCCGCAGCTCTGCTGGCCGCGCGTGTTTGGGGCTGCGGGGTGTGGGGCTGGGGCCGGGGCTGGGGCCCGGCCCGTGGCTGCGCCGGGCAGCTGGGGCGCGCCGGGCAGGGCTGGGGGATGCAGCTTTGGGGCCTGCTGTGGGACCGGGGATGACCCACGCGGCGGCAGCGGGAGTAGGGGCGACTGTGGAGGACTCGGGTGGGGCCAGGAGACGCTGCTGCTGGTCTGTGAGCCTCTGCATGTCCCGTTGCAGAGAGTTCAGCGCCGCACTCAGCTTGCTCACTGCCCGGTTATAGTCCCCCAGTCCTTCGGGGGGCACCGGGCCCAGTTCTGGTGAGAAGGTCACCGCCTTTGGCCGTGGGGATGGCTCACCCTGGCCCTCACCTGCTGGCCGCTCCCCGCCAGGGGCTGGGCCCAGCTCTGCCTCTGCTTCCCCACCGGCCTCCCGGGGCTGCACCTGCAGGAAAGCATTCTTGCCCAGTCGTTGGCGGTGCTTGGCAAAGATGGCCTCGATCCGTCGCTTCTGGGCCTCGATGGCCCGGCGTTTCTCCTCTAGCCGGGCTCCAAGCTCACTCATCTCCGAGCTCAGGGCCTCCGGTGCCCCCGGGGTGGCCACCGGGGACCCGGCCTCGACCTCGGCCTTCACCAGCTGCTTCTTGCGTTCAGCAAAGCTGGTCATCTTCACTTCAGAGTTGCTGGCTGCTGGGGATGAAGCTGCCACCTTTGGGGAGCCCTCAGGCAGGGCTGGTGGTTTTGATACCTCCCCAGCTGGGCAGGGAGCTGGTTTTGAGGGGCCCTCGGGGTGGGGCAAGTAGGCAGGTACTTTGGTGGGCCCGTCAGGCAGTGGTTTCGAGGACCCCTCCGGTGGGTAGGGGGAAGCCAGCGGCAGTTTGGAGGACCCCTCAGGGGAGTGGAGGTAGAAGCTGCCATCGGCAGCCCCATCTGGGAGCAGCCGAGGCTCGGCACTGTGGATGATCTGCAGGGCCTCCTCGATGGTAGGCAGGTCGCCAGTCTCCGGGGGTGGCTGCGCAGGGGTCCGGGCTGGCACAGGGCGCTGGGGACCCAGGCTGTCTGAGCTGACGGAGCGCAGTAGGACGGGGTCTCCCATGACAACATCCACGTCGCTGTCCAGGCCAAAGGGGGTGCTGAACGACACGGCCTGGGAAAGGGGACGGCTGGGCGGCCGGAGGGAAGGGTCAGCCCCTGGGACAGGTCCAGGCCCCTCCTGGCCCCTCTGACTCCACTGCCTGGGCCCTTTCGATGTGCTCACCTGAGCTGACGGTTCCAGGCTTTGCCGAGGGCCTCCATGTGGGACATGGACGGGGAGGACTTCAGCGAGCCTGGGGAGGGGTGATCAGTGGTCATTCTGGGGTCACTGGGGACCCTGGGTGGGGTAAGCTATGGGGTGTCAGTGGGTGAGTCACTGATAGGGCATTATGTGGATGGATAGCTGGGGGCCACGTGGTGTCACTAGGGGGTCCTTGTGAGGAGGTCACTGGGGGCCAGTGAATGTCACCAAGGAAGTCATTCAGGTACCAGACAGACCCAATGGAGGGGTCACAAGGTGCCCACATGAGGTCAGCAGGGGCAGTCTTTGGGTGTGTGGGGGGGGGCGGATCTCCAGTGACGAGCCATCCCCCTGCCCTCACCTGTGGATCCTCGGAGTGGGGACTGGGGGCCACCAGGTGACAGAAGTGGATGGCGGAAATTGAAGACAGGAGAGCTGCCAAGAGAGGTGTGTCAGCCAAGGGTCCCCCCATCCCCCGCCCCTCCCCCCTTGGGAGTGGAGACCAGAGTATCCCCCCAACACCTTCCCTCTAGCCAACCCAGCAGGAGGAGGAACCCGTCGTGGCTGGGAAGTCTCCACCCACCAGGGGATGTACCTGCTGCCGCTGTTCTGGGGAGTAGAGGCCTCTGTGGCCTGGGGGGAGGCAGCTGTACACAGAGCAGAAGGTCAGGCAGGGCTTGGTCTTCCCACTATCCCCCTCAACCTCACCCCACCCCAGGCCCAGGGCCAGGCCTTACCGTGACCATCAGGCAGATCCTTGACCTGCACAAAGTCGGGTTTCAGCACCTCGAAGCACATGAACAACTCAGCCAGCAGCACCATCAGGTTGACCTGGAGGCGAGAGGCAGGGTCAGCCGCCCGGACCCACAGCCCCGGATGCCCATGAGGCCCACGAGGTAGCCTTACCTTGAGGGGCGGTGGGACATACAGAAGGTCCTCCAAGGACAGCGGGCAGCCCCGAGGGAGGCGGGAGGCACAGAAATCCTGCACCAGCTGGAGGTTGTACAGGCTGTCCGCCACAGACATGGGGTCCTTGAGGCATACCTCTGTCGGGACAGGATGCCTGGGTCCCTGGCTCTCCAGGAAGGAGGACGGGGTCCCAGCACACAATATACACGGACACCTTCGACTGATGAGCTGAGCCGGGCCCCCTTCATAAGGTGGGTGTCATGACAGGCTGGCTGTCCCTCAGGTCTTTGCATCTACTGTCCCCACCGCCTGGAATGCTAGTCCCCCTAGAACTCAACTCAAATGGCTTCTGACTACCCAGCACCTGACAAAGTACCTAACATCCAGAATATTCCTCTAGATGAACTTATGGTTCATTCTCTCTCAACTAGGATGTGAGCCGCCTGAGGCCAGGGGCAGGTCCACGTTGTTTTGGTTGGATCTCTTGGTGCCTACAATAGGATCTGGCAGACAGTTTCTACTCTACTCACATTTGCTGCAGGACTGAATTATGGAATCACACAGTATGGCTCAGATGGTAAAGAATCTTCCTGCAATGCAGGAGACCTGGGTTCAATCCCTGGGTTGGCAAGATCCCCAGGAGGAAGACATGACAACCCACTCCAGTATTCTTGCCTGGAGAATCCCATGGGCAGAGGAGCCTGGCAGTCTACAGTGGGGTCACAAAGTGTCAGACACGATTGAGCAACTAACACACACTGAATTATAGGCAGCACAGAGACGTATAGACACTTGGGCAAGGTCACACAGCTCATTAATAGAAGAGAGATGTTCAAACTCAGGTCTGCCAATCCTGGGAGCTACACTTAACAGTCTCTGCGATACTCTGGGGACAGGAGCCAAGGCCTGGGTGCCAGGCTCGTCGGGACAGGATCTGGCTCAGACCCATTCACTCACCCTCAAGTCGCAAGAGCTGGGGACAGTAGCAGTGGATTGTGGCGGCCAGCGCAGCCCCACTTGCCAGGTCCTGGAGGCTGGTCACCGTCGGAAAGCAGGGGGCACGTCGGGCCACCGCACGGTCCTTGCGATATCGAATCTGCGGGTGGGAGCCGTGTCAGGTCAGAGGTCAGGCTGGCCTCCAAGTCCGTGGTCATGCAAGCTGTGTGGGGAGGCCTGGGGTTTCCACCACGAAGGGGCGTGAAGCCAGGGGGGTCCCAGAGCCAGTGTGGGAGGGGGGCCAGCCTGGAGCAGGGTGGGGAAGGGCAGCAGCAAGAGGCAGAGGAGGTGTCCGCGAGCAGCCAGGCCAGCAGCGGGGGCTGGGGGCAGGGACTCCTGAGACCCTGGGGTGGGGGATACATTACCATGGGGGGTTTGCTCCCCGACTCCTTCAAACAGAAGGCAATTGCGTGCTGGGGGGGAGAGGAGCAGCCGTCAGCGGGGCGGGAGGGGTGCTGACTTGCTGGGCCCCCAAGCACACCTCCGGGATGGGGGACGGCCCTGACCCCTGTCCTGAGCCCTGGCCGTCCAGCTCCCTGGCTGTGCTCTGGCCGGCTCTGGGGACCCCAGCACCTCCCAGCACGGAGGGACCCAACAGAGCAGCCTCTCATGCAGGAAGTCCTCCCCCACCCACTCAAAAGACCCAGGCCCTGGCTGGGGGAGGGCAAGCAGAGGAAGCAGGTAGGCAGGAGAGGAGCCCCTGACCCAGGCCCTAGGGTGGGGGGAAGGAGGAGGCCCTGAAGTGAGCAAAGGCAGGGGCTTCAGCCCAAAGCGCCCCCACCCTCACCCCACTTGCAGTGGTCACTTTCCCCTTATTGCACTTCAGGGATGGACACCCCACTGCCTCCAGAGCTGGGAGCAGGGAGCTGTCCTTAGGGAAGCTGGAGGCTCAGTTAGGAAGGTTCCTCTCCCCTCTTTTGGGTTTGAGGATCTTCCTCTTGGCCAGAAGGGTCTTCTCCCTGTGCCCTGGCTGCTGGGGTCAGGATCCATGTGTCTGATGGGCTGGGGTCCTCCCCTCAGAAGCCCCAGAGGTCTCCCCACCTCGGCTCAGGTGGACAAGCCTCTGGATTACTGGGAGGGGAGTCATATACCAGGGGAGAAGTAAGAGCAGAGATGACCCTCTTGCCTTGGTTCCCCAAAGGGCTTCCCTCTGTCCCCCAGGGCTGGGTCCCACTTCCTTTGCTCATAACTGGGAGCAGGGGAGAATAGGAGAGGGAGCGGGACAGGCAGGCAGAAAGAGACACACAGACAGCGACAAGCGGGGCAGGCAGACAGGGCAGAAAGACAGCCCCACTTACAGGAACCAGCTTCCAGTACCAGCGTGTGGGGCACTGATGCCAGAGAGGCAGAGAGGAGAGTGTGGCAGGAGTGGGCAGAGGCAAGGCGGCAGAGAGAGAGAGAGAGAGAGAGAGAGAGAGAGAGAGAGTGTCACTTCCACCCCGCCAAGAGCAGGAATGGCCTCGAGGCACAGCCCCGACCTACCCATCAAGCCCTCAAAGATCCGCCCCTCCCTCCTTCCTTCCATCCATCACCCCAGCCTCACCGAAGGCTGCGCTGGGGCCACCCCATCTGCAGGGGCCGCTGGAGTAGCTCTCTGGGCAGCTTCCTGCTCCGTCTTCTCCTGCAGCCGCCGGATGGTCTGCGGAGCAGGGAGACGTTAGCACTCTAGTCACTGGACCGGTCCTGGCCGCCTCCGGCTCCACCCCCCCCGCCACCCCCCCCCTCCCCGCCACCCCCCATCCCCCGCCCCATCTTGGCCCAACCCCCACCTACCGTGTCTACCCAGAAAAGGAGCTTGTGCTCCAAGCTGGCTAGGGCCAAGGGACCAGGCAGTGTCTTTGTCCACTCGAAGGCGAAGGCAACCATGAGGGCATCAATGACAGCTAGATGGGCTCCCTGTAGGGGCAAGGGCTGAAGGGTGAGCCCAGAGCACAGGTTGGAGGCCTCCAAGGGAAAAGAAACAGGAAAAACCTGGAGGTGGGAGGGGCTTACAGTGGGACGGGCTTGGGAAGCAGGCCAAGCTTGAAAGGGAAAGTTAAAGTCGCTCAGTGTCTAACTCTTTGAGACCTCATGGACTATATAGCCCATGGAATTCTCCAGGCCAGAATACTTGGAGGTCACAAACTAGGCCTTAGCGATCTGGCGCCCAGAGTAGCGCCTTTTGGGGAGGTGCCTGACTTGGTAGGAGGAGCCAGGGCTGATGGGCGGAGCCTTGGCGGGGGAGGGACCTTGTTTGGTGGGGCGGGGCCTGGCTGGGCAGGGGCGGGGCCTACCATGAGGATAGGCTGGTGCCTCAGGTCGGCCTCCTGCACCGGGCGCTCGGGCAGCGCAGGCACTGTGCCCCTCCGTGCCAGCAGTGCCAGAAGCGCAGAGGGGCTAGGGGGTGCTTCGAGCTGCGGCAGCGCCTGGCGCCAGGCCCGGCAGTACAGCTCGGCCGAGAGCAGCAGCCGTGTCACCGGGGGCTTCACATGCTCCTGGGCGTACTGATCCGTGTAGAAGGGCTCCCACAGCTCCGAGGGCACATGCTCTGCGGGGGCGGAGTGGAGGTAATGGCAGAGTCAGGGCACGGGGCACAAACCCCCATACTTGCAACCCCACAGACTAGGTAGCCTACCAGGCGCCTCTGTCCATGGAATTCTCCAGGCAAGAATACTGAAGTGGGTAGCCATTCCCTTCTCCAGGACCCAGGGATCAACCCTGGAATCGAACCCGGAACTCCAGCATTGCAGGCAGATTCTTTCCCGTCTGAGCCACCAGGGAAGCCCTTACATACAATTACATGGCCCCAATTAAAGCAGGGGTGGGTGGGGTGTGGGTTGGGGCAGGTCTGTACCAAGAAGGATGGCACCAAGATGAGAGAATAGGGGAGCTGGGCTGAGAGGCGCAAATGCAGAGGAGTTTCCCAGAGGAAGGGATGACGGAGTTTCTGGCAGGGGGCTCTGCATACAAAGGAGAGACGGTGGGTGGGACGGAGCACCAAGCCTAGAGGAGATGGCGGGCTCTTGGACCCAGAGTGGAAATGGAGGTCAGATAGGCGGGGTCTTGAAGCCACGCCTCTCGCCCTCACCTAAGGACAACAGTGACTCGAAGGGTTAAAGGACCTCCCCGGTGCTTCCCCTTACAGCAACCCTAGGAAGAGGCAGCCTGGGCACACGTGGTAACTCCGCTTTATAGATGAGGAGACCTAGGCACCAAGGCCACACAGCTGATCAAGGCTGGGACTGGGGGACTTCCCTGGTGGGCCAGTAGCTAAGACTCTGCACTCTCTTGGTCAGGAGCTAGATCCCACATGCCGCAACTAAGAGTTCGCATGGCACAACTAAATATCCAAACAAATAAATATTTAAAAAAAAAAAAAAAAGGTTGGGACTGGGATTCAAACCCAGGTCTCAAGGAGACTACACCCTTAGAGTGGAGGCTGGAGGTGGGATGAGCTGTGGAGCAGGGGGCTGGCTGGAAGGGCATAGAATGGAGGAGGGGACAGACTGCAAACACGTTGAGAGGGGTGAATGGCCTGAACTTGGTGACTGAAGGGGGGGTGGGGGTGGGGGGAAGAGAGGCACCCAGAGCCCTATCTGGAGGGGGAAGACAGGCGGGAGAAAGAGGGTGTTGGCTGAGATGGGGGTACAGGAGGGCTGGGGACTTAGAGGCAGCCATGGAAACTCTGAAAGAGAGGGGCAAGGTAAGACGAGGAGGCTTGAGGAAGCCCCAGGGGGAGGGGGGCAGTAGCAGAACCCCAACCAAGTAAAACCCAAGGGTGAGGAGGAGAAAAATAGAGCCACTAGGAAGATTCGGGAGGTAGAGGAGGAGGATCCAACTCGGTTAGATCTGCCCTCCTGGGCCTTCCAGGGAGGCCCCAAGTCTTATCCCAGTCAGAGCCGCTGCTCTGTACACGTGGGTTCTGCCTGTGTTGGAAGAATGCAAGAAGGCAGGATTGTACCGTTCAGAAACATTTGAACGTGACATACCAGGCCTTCCTCAGGTGCCTGAGTTCACAGCAGTGCTCCCCCAGGGTCCCGGCCCTCAGCTACAAGGACCCAGGCACCCTTGCCTTCAACCCCTCCCTGCCCCTCCCTGATCTTTCCCCACCCCTTAAACTCACACTTGACCTTCCCACTTAATACCCAAACCTTGTGAAGAGTTGGGCCATCTCCCTGACCCTTGAAGGAAAAGCTCTCCAGAGCAAGAGATTATATTATGTGAAGTCAGACAGAGAAACACATATATCAAACCCCATCGCTTGGAATATGTGGAATATTCCATATGTGGAATCTAAAAAAATGATACAAAGGGGCTTATTTACAAAACAGAAACAAGACAGAAAACAAACTTAGGGTTACTAAAGGGGAAGTGGGGAGCAATTAATTAGGAATTTAGGATTAACGTATATATAGTACTATGAACTAGATAACCAAATAGGACCTACTGCAGAGCACAGAAAACTATACTCAGTATCTTGTAATAACCTACACTGAAAAAGAATCTGAAAATGAATGTGTATGTGTGTGTGTGTTCAGTCGTTCAGTCATGTCCAGCTCTTTGCAACCCCATGGACTAGCTCATCAGCGCCTTTGTCCATGGAATTTTCAAGGCAAGAATCCTGGAGCAGGTTGCCATTTCATACTCCAGGGGATCTTTCCAACCCAGGGATCGAACCCATGTCTCTTGCATATCCCTCATTGACAGGTGGGTTCTTTACCACTTCGCCACCTGGGAAGCCTATATATGTATGTATAACTGAGTTTGCTGTTTATGTGAAACTAAACACAACATTGTAACTATACTCCAATTAAAAAAAAGAAAAAAGTTCTCCAGGTTCTCTTTCCTTCCACTCTACTCCCGATCGGATTCCTCCCCATCCGTTCCTTCCCTTGTAGCTCCCAGCCTTCCCAAGGCCAGCAGTGGCGTTCCAAAGCCCACTATCTTGCCTGGGCTCTCTGCCGAGCATCTCCTTCTTTGGGAAGTCTTCCTCCCTCTGGTGTCTCCCAACATCCTATCTCTTTCTCTTTCTCTCACCACTCAAGCCTGGCTGCCTGCCCCCATGCCTTTTCATTGCTGGGCTCCTGATAGCTCTGTCTGAGCAGCCCTGTCAATGGACATGCTCTCCCCACCTCCTTCCCACCACAATGATGGCTTCCATAGTCATCTGAGCACTGCCTCCTGTTGCAGCTCAGGCATTGCCCCTAATCCTTAGCATCCTTCTCCTTCTCTCTGTTCCCATCACAGTAAGAGAACACCATCTCTCCTTCTCTCTCCCCACCTCCAACATCCAGCCTCAACTCACCGGGGTTCAGCTCCTGGCATCCCCTGAAGCCAAACCCTCCTCCGTCTCTCTCTAGCTCCAGGTTTGTTTCCTGCTGTCATCAGCAAAATGAAACAAGTTTCTTTCCTGCAGGACTTGTCAGAGCCTTGAAGATGACAACTTGAGCTGGAGCTACCGATGGCTACTGTTTATTAAGGGGCTTCCAGGGTCAGGGGCTTACCAGGTGGTGCAATGGTAAAGAATTCACGTGCCAGTGCAGGAGACACAAGAGACGTGGGTTTGATCCCTGGGAGGGGAAAATCCCCTGGAGGAGGGCATGGCAACCCACTCCAGTATTCTTGTCTGGGAGATCCCAGGGACAGAGGAGCCTGGTGGGCAACAGTCCATACGGTTGCAAAGAGTGAGACACAACCCAAGCACACACAATGTTTATCAAGTACTTAGGTTATACTAGTGTGTCTTTGCCGAGGCACAACTGGCATTTGGGGCTGGATGATTTGTGTTTAGTGGGGCTGTAGGTGTGGGGAATTGGGGCAGGGAGTGCTGTTCTGGGCATTGTAACATGTTTAGCAGACTTCCTGGTCTCTCCTCGAGAGCTGACAAGAGCACTGTCCTCTCTAATAGTGACCACCAAAGATATTCCCAAACATGGCCCCTAAGTGACAAACTCATCCTCGGTTGAGAACTACGGCTCTATGCTATGTGTATTGGAGCACTTAATACTGTCCGACAGGAATAGAATACGAGCCACACAAGAAGTTTAAATTTTTCTATTGCACCGTTTAAAAAGCAGCAAGGAGTAACAAGACCTTATAATATATCTCACCCAATATATATATATATTGGTAATATATATCTTAGTAATATATCTCATCATATATATATATATATATGTCCAAAATATTATTTCAACATGTCAACATAAAAACATTATTAATGGGATGTTCACATTTTTTTTTGGTACCAGGTCTCCAGAAGCCACTGTGTATTTTACATTGACAGCCTTTCACAAGTCAGATCAGCCACATGTTGCTCTTGAGAGTCCCTTGGATTGCAAGGAGATCAAACCAGTCAGTCCTAAAGGAAGTCAACCCTGAATATTTATGGAAGGACTGATGCTGAAGCTCCAAAACTTTGGCCGTCTGATGCGAAGAGCCGACTCATTGGAAAAGACCGTGATGCTGGGAAAGATTGAGGGCAGGAGGAAAAGGGGGCGACAGAGGATGAGATGGTTGGATGGCATCACCGACTCAATGGACATGAGTTTGAGCAAGCTCCAGGAGATAGTGAAGGATAGGGAAGCCTGGTGTGCTGCAGCCCATGGGGTTGCAAAGAGATGGACACAAGTAAGTGACTGAACAACAATATGTTGCTCGTGGCTACCACGCTGGACAGCACAGCTAGTCTTTGGACCACCCGCCTTGTGTGCATCTGCTCCTGGCATTCCTTTTCTTTTTTTAATTGGAGGATAACTGCTCTACGATGTTGTATTGGTTTCTGCCACACACCGCTGATATGGAATCAGCCATAAGTATCCATATATTCCCCTCCCTCTTGAGCCTCCTCCCACCCCCCTTGCTCATGGAATTCTTATGAAACTTATCCATTGTACAGATAGGAAAACATAGACCCAGACAGCTAATATGACTTGGCCAAGATCCAAAGAGATAGTAAAGGGTGGAGCCGACAGGACCCTAGCTCCCTAGAGCATCACAGGGAGGTTCTGGAGGCCTGAGGGACTGCATGTAGCGCTTCCCAAACTTGTGTAAAGATGGCACCCTTCCTTATCTTATCTCTGAGCTCACTGTGGAGCCCACTAGCCTGCATTCTTGCCCAACCTCCTCAGGCCTGTGCCCCAGGCCACCAGAAAGACCCCATCCCCCTAGCCATTTTTCCCCAGAGGGGCAACTGCATAGCTGATCTCATCTTGTCAGTCCCCAAACACCTTCCCCAGCTCCCCAGGGCCCTCAGATCCCCACATGTGGCCTGAGAGGACCTCTCCAATGGCACCAGACTCCCTCATCGCCCCCAGCCACTCCTGGGCACGGCACAGAGAACTCCCTGTGGGTCTCCTCCCCCTAGAAAACTCCTACACACCCTTCAAGGTCCAAACGCTCTCTCCTCTAGTGAGCTGTCTGTCCCTTCTCCTCCCTTCCCTGGAAGACTTCTAGGATTTCCTCCCCTAGCCCCTCTGTAAGGGCTGGCAGCCCTCTTCCACACTGCTTGGACATCACCAGCTTTATCACTAGAAGAAGCAACGGTCTAGTTTCAGGTCCCATCGTCCTCTCTCCAGAGTTCATCCCCATCTTTTCTGTCCTGAGAGCCCAGCACTGGCCTGGCACCCAACAGGCATCAGTAGAGAGTTCCAGAGTTCATGGATCAAGCAGGGGTCTGCTCACCACTTCCTGCTTAGAGCCTGGGGTCTCCCCTTCCTCAGTCCCCCTCTGTTCAGAGAACATGGGTGAGGGGACAGACTGAACTTGACCCTCCGGGACCATATCACACAATTCAGGGGAGCTGAGTCAGTGAAAACAGAACCAGGTGAGTCAGGGCATCCTCCCAGAGACCTGACTTTTCTTTCTGCAAAATGTAATAGTAATTTCTCTTCTGTCCCCTGGACAGAGGACAAATAATATTATTAATAAAAATACCACTGGTCATGGCAGCAGAAATAGCAACATCCACTTAGTGTGTATAGTGGGCCAGACACAGAAGAATCCCATGGTCTGTCTGTCTCACCTTGTGAAAGATGAAACTGGGACCCCACTCACCCCAGCACTGCCCTGGGACTTAGTGGACAATTGTGAAATGGAAAACAAAGTGAATACATGCCTTCTTTTACAAAGGACTCAACAGAAGCTTAGAGAATTGGGTTAATTCGTCCACATTCTGGGGGAATGTGGCACTCAAACCCAGCTGATTCCCAAAGCTGAGTCCTCTGTGGCCTCATAACTTGGGATGGGGGGACTGGGGCAGGCTGGGCTCTCTCCCTGCCAAGCCTTCCTCTCTTCCTCAAGCAGGTATTTGGGGGTGGGTGGGCCCTAGAGTGGGCCCTGCCTGGGAGACTGCAGGGAAAGAGACTGGGAGAAAAAGACAGGCTCAGGCGGAACCAGGAGACAGATGGACAGCTGTCACCAAGACCCACACCCAGAACAGGTTGATCTGGGAAGGCCACTGAAGGGGGGATGGGCTGTGCTCAGCTGGTGCCAAGACCAGTGGGCAGGACCCGTAGGCGGGCAGGGCGTCCCCCCAGAAGGCCCAGACCTTAATTAACTCCTCTTCCCCATGGCCAGGCCCTGACTCCTGGCTCTGGCATGAGGCCATGACTGAAACTGCCCTGGGCCTCAAATCCTAGGGATGTACCCGCATCCTCCTCCCCCGTGGGGTGGCCCGAAGTCTCCACACATGTGGGTCTTGGGGAGGAAGTGGGACAAGGCCCCACACCTGGCCCCCACTCCCGGCGATCATGGATAAGCCATTTCCCTTCTGCCGGGCTCGCCCGCCTCCTGAGTAAAATGGGGCAATAAGTCACAGCTGCCAGCCGCCGGCCGGGGCCATGGAGGCGAGAGAGGGGCTTCCTGGAGCTCCCTTCGCGGCTCGCAGAGCAGGCAGGGCCGACGCCGGGTGTGTGTGTCCGGCCTGGACTGGGGCGGGGGTCCTCGCGGGCGCGTGATATAAGGGTGTAAAGGGTGGGGGGAGGACGTGCCAGAGGCGAGGCGAGGCTCGCCTGGGGGACACCACTCGGCCCACAGACCCTGCCCGGCTCACCTGGGGACCCGGACGCCCCGCTCGTGGCGCGGAGCTGGGCAGCCGGCCCCACCCCCACCGCGCTCCCGCAGCCGCGCGGGCAAAGTCCACCGCCCGGGCCGAGCAGGAAGCCCAGAGGCCCGGCGCCGAGGGGCCCAGGCCCGGGGACCCCCCCGCCCCCGGCGGCCGGCGCTATTGTTCCCACGGCCCCGGCCTCCCCAGCGCGGCGCCCCGCCCCCCGCACCTGCCGCCCCCTTCTTCCCCTGGCCCCGGTACCTGCGCCCCCGAATGCGGCCCGCAGCACCCACGCCAGGCTCGCCGCCGCCTTGGCCCGCGAGAAATCGTACTGGTCCAGCGACTTGATCTCGGGCACCAGGAAGGTCCTCCGCAGCGGCCCGGGCCCCGGGGGCGCCGCCTCCACCATGGCGGCGCGGGGGCTGCGGGCACCGGCTCCGCGCTCGCTCGGGCTGGGCTTCGCCGCGCTCGCACCCGGGCCGGGCCCGCTGCCGCCACCACAGCCGCCACCGCCGCCGCCACCACCACCACCACCACCACTGCAGGCGAGCCAGGTGCGGCCGCTCGCGCTCACGACGCTGCGTCGGCCCCGCCCCGGGGCGGAGCCCAGGTGCGCCCCGCCCCCGGCCCTGGCCCCCGACCCGGTCCCCTTGCCTCTCCCGGTCCCCTCGCCTCGCCCGATCCCTCGCCGCCGCAGGGTGGGGCGGGCCCAGACTGCGGTGGCGGCGGGGGAGGCTGCGGAGGAGTGTGTGTGTGTGTGTGCGCGCCCGCGCGCGCTTGTCTGTGTGCGCGCACTGGGGAGGATGAGGGACCCTCGGCTTGCGGGTGTGGGTGCAGGCACAAGTGTTGTTTCCTTAGATGAGAATGTGAGCTTGTCATTCCTGGCCCCGGAGGCAGCGCGCGCGTGGGTGCACCTGTTTCTCATTGTGTCTTGGGAGCGTCCAAGAACGGGTGTCTGTGTTCGCACGAGTGTATGGTCTCTGCAAGTGTTTGGGTGGTGCACGAGTGTCTTTGAGGGTGTCTGCATGTGCATATCTGTGTGAGTGTGTGACAGCGATTGTGTGTGTCCTTGATTTTCATGAGTGTTGTGTTTTCAAGGATCTATATTGTGTAGGTGCCTGTGTCCTTAGAAAACAGGAGTGTGTTTTGTCATTGTGCTTGTGAGTGTGCCTATTTGTGAGCATTTAAATGCACTTGTATTATGTATCAGAGTGTGATGAATGTCAATGAAGAAGGATAAGTGAAAAATTGAGTATGTGTATTTATAGAGTGTGACGGCTTGTAGCTGTGAGTGTGTTTCAGTGGCTGTTACTGGGTATATCTGCAAATATATTTACATTCATGTGTGGATTTGTGATGTCAACAGAATTGGTTGGGGGTGGGGCTCCAACTGTGTATAGATGGGGATTATGTATTTGTATCCAAGTGCATTTGTATATGAGTCTATGAGTGTGATTGTGTGCAATGGATGTCTATGGGGGGAGACATGGCAGAATGTGTTCTGTGCATATATGTGTATTTACATGTAAGTGTATTTGTGGATGACTGCGTTTGGGTATATGGTGTGAATCAGGGTGGTGTGACAGGGTGTGTAAATCGTGGAAGGGGATGTAATTGTGTAAGAATGTCCATTTCTTGGATGCATTTATGAGTGTGCGTGCATGTTAAGTCCTTTCAGTCCTGTCTAACGCTTTGAGACTCCATGGACTGTAGCACACCAGGCTCCTCTGTTCATGGAGTTCTCCAGGCGAGAATACTGGAGTAGGTTGCCATTCCCTCCTCCAGGAGATCTTCCGGACCCAGGGATTGAACCCATGTCTCTTGTGTCTCCTGCATTGGCAGGCAGGTTCTTTACCACTAGCTAGTGCCACCTGGGAAGCCCTTTATGAGTGTGTGCCTATTTCTGTAGGAACTGCAGATATGTGTGAGCAAATCTGTTTGTGGTATGAGCCTGATTGTGTATGTTGGCATGGAGGTGTGTGTGTATGTGTGAATATATGTGTGTGAGCTCAGATATTTGTGTACACAATGCAATTGTGTGGATGTTACTGGGTATACTTGTAAATGTCTGAGCGCCTATTGGTGGATATTTGTTTAATATTTGCTTGTGTGTTCCATAGTGTTGTTTTTTTTTTATGTCAACTGTGGGCCTCTTAACTGTGTGTAATTGTGAACACAGGAGTGTTTGTGAATGTTAGGTATTTGTGTAGGTCTAGATGCGTATATCGGAGAAGGCAATGGCACCCCACTCCAGTACTCTTGCCTGGAAAATCCCATGGACAGAGGAGCCTGGTGGGCTGCAGTCCATGGGGTCTCGAAGAGTCGGACACGACTGAGCGACTTCACTTTCACTTTTCACTTTCATGCATTGGAAAAGGAAATGGCAACCCACTCCAGTGTTCTTGCCTGGAGAATCCCAGGGACCGGCCAGAGGGGGTGGTGGGGTGGGGTGGTGGGCCTCGTGGGCTACCGTCTCTGGGGTCTCACAGAGTCGTACACTACTGAAGTGACTTAGAAGCAGCAGATGTGTATATCAGAGTGCAGTTTTGTGTGTATAGTAAATGTACGTATATGTTTGGGTTTATATGTTATCTGTTTATATGAGCATTGACCTGTATCACTGAGTGTATTGTGTGTATATTTGTGTGTGTGGAGCTGGTGTTTACCTCTGTGTGGATTTGTGGATATTGCACCTGTAACAGTGTGTGTATCTGGTTTCTGAATATAAACTGAGTGCCTGAACATATCTCTTTGTGTATAAGTGCTTTTGTGGGTGCCTGGTTGTGAACATATGGCTGTAGTGTGTGTGTAGGTGTATGTGTGTAAGAAGTCATACTTTGAATGGCTTTGTGGGTGAATAAGGGTATTTGTGCATCTGGATGCACTTTGGTGTCATATATAAGTGAGACTGGGTGGGTGAATTTCGTGTAAGGGAAATTGAGTCTGTGCATTTACAACTACAGAGGGGTTTCAGTCTATAAACACACACACAGAACAGTGTTTTCTTGACTGTGTAAAATTCTATGAGATGAAACTGACTACAGCAAGTCAGTCTCTTTACAACCGCCCCCCACAGGGGTCCCTGAGCCCCATCCTTTGTAGAAATTGCCCATCCGCTTAACATTCAAGGTACAGCGGTGCTTGAGGAGTGGGTCTCCTGGTCCAGAGCATGTTGAGGGGCAGGAGGTGGGTGTGCCTAAGGGAGGGGAGCTGGGGCGTGGGCCCTCCTGTCTGGATGTGCCCGTGCAGGAGTGGGTGTGGACGCACTCACAAAGGGGCCAGTGTGGATGTGTCTGAACACACGTGTGGGATGTGTGTGGCGCACGTGCCCTGGCCCCTATCCCAACCCCCCGCTCCTCCCGCCTGAAAGACATGGACGAGTCCCTTTTTCCTTTGGGCTTCAGTCCCTTTTTCCCTTGGGCTTCGGTGTCCCCATCTACAACACTGTCAGGGGATCCCGGGCTCCAGGGCTAGGGAGGTGACCTGGCGGGACGGGCGTGCCTGCGTGCCCTGCCCCTCCTGGGAGCGTGGTGTGTCCTGCCGGGACACACGTGTCTGTGCTTTCCCTGGGGAGGTTCTCACGACCTTTGCGGACCCCAAGGGCAAACATGGGTGAAGGCAGTGCCTCCCGCTTGTGGGCACTCTCCCGGGGGATGCATTATGACCACGCAGCCAAAGGCTTTCCCGCCTTGGGAGGCGCCTCCGCTAGCCCTCAACTGCCCGGGGGTGGGAGAGCCAGGGGGCTTCCGGTGGTGTAGCGAGCAGGAGCCAGTGGCCTCCTGGCGCCCAGCCCCCACACTGGGCGGACTGGAATGCCTGGCTGGGCTGGACCGCCCCACCCACGCCTGCTGGAAACCACGTCCCACCTTCCCCTCCGGGGTCTTGTTCCTGGGGCCCGGGCGGCTCCAGACAAACTGACTCTCCAGTGTGCACCAGGTGCCCCATCCTAGCAGCCCCCTCCCGCCCTGCCGGCTTCTTTGCTTCCAGCCTCCTTGCTCACCTGCAGGCCTGGCTCTCAAGCCTCTTAACTCATTCGATGGGCCCTGGTTATTAAACGGGGGTGGGTAGGGATGACTTAGAGACTTTGTAGGTCAAGGATTCAGAACTAAGTTTAGGGAACTGATGAACCCTGAAAAAGCCATCTGCAAAATTATGTATGTGCAGTGCACTTTCAGGGATTGTGCTAACAGATAACAATTTCTGAGAGTATGATATGCCCAGCACAGTCTCATTTAATCCTCACAACCACCCTAGCGTATTATCATACCCATTTCACAGACAGGAAAACTGAAGCCGAGCACCATCAAGTCAGGTGGCAAGGAGAATGTAAGGAGGCTTTGAGCCCAAGTCACCAGGATCCAAGTTGCATCTGCCTAACAAATATGCTGCCCTTCCATTCCAAGGCTGGCCCACATTCTCTACATATCTATGAACCTTCAAATAGAGTTGGGTGAGGCCTCTAGTTTTGGGGATCTCAGAGTGGAGGAAGAAGTCTGAGGTCCCTTTTATGTACCTGCAGCCTACATAGCAAGCTGTGGTGATGGGATTCAGGTATGGTCAGTGCTTCTGTCCTCCACATTCCCACAGTATTCCCATGGTGGTACCTCTGAAGTTTGGCCAGAGTAGAGGGAGATTATTATCAGACCTCCAGGGGCCTCCAGGAGACATTTCTAAAATATTTCAAAATAACGTCTTTTAAAACTAAAACACGATGGTGCATTGCCCAGGGTTGTCCCCGTCCTCATGACACTTCCATGCAGTGGTGATAAACAAATTCATTAAAGAGATCATTTCAGCAAGGGATGAAATAGTGAGACAGGAGTGAAACAAAGTGGTGGGGGGCGGGGCAGGGGGGGGAGGACCTGGAAATAGCCAGGGTGGGGGCTTCTTCAGTTTGAGACCAGGAGACTTTTTTGAGGAGGGGGAGATGGAGCTGAGACAGGATTGATGACCCAGAGCAGTTGGAGGGAGAGCATTCCAGGCAGAGAGAGTTGCCTGGGCAAAGGGCAAGGGGGGCGGGGGCGCGGGAGGCAGGTAAAAGCCTGGTGCTCAGGACAGGTCCCTGGAGCTGGTGTGAGTGAGGCAGGCAGAGGAAGATGTTAGAAAGTTTTGGAGTGCTCCTTAAATTCTCTGAAACGCAGATCTTTTTTTTTTTTTTTTTGTAATCAAAATGCAATAGAAATTAATTTCTAGGAAAATAAGATCGAAAATGAGATTGAAAAAGACACGCATGGGAATCCCCTGGCAGTTAGGACTTGCGAGCTTTCATTGCAAGGGGCATGGGTTTGATCCCTGATCCAGGAACTAAGACTCCACAAGCCATGTGGCATATGGCCAGAAAGAAAGAAAAAGATGTGCTTAGAGCCAGAAAGCAAGGAACAGCTGACAAGGATCAAGGACAAGAGGATATCCACAGGAGTCAACTAAAAGAGTTTCCAGAGGACAAAGCCAGAGCCATTTGAACAACAAAATTAATCAAGTATTGGGGGACTTCTGTGGTGGTCCAGTGGCTAAGACTCCAAGCTCCCAATGCAGGAGGCCTGGGTTTGATCCCTGGTGACAGAACCAGATCCCATGTACCGCAACTAAGACCCAGCACAGCCAAATAAAATAAATATTAAAATATATATATATAGTATTGGATTCGGAGAAGCCTGGTGGGCTGCAGTCCATAGGGTCGCTAAGAGTCAGACATGACTGAGCGACTTCACTTTCACTTTTTCACTTTTCACTTTCCTGCATTGGAGAAGGAAATGGCAACCCACTCCAGTGTTCTTGCCTGGAGAATCCCAGGGACGGGGGAGCCTGGTGGGCTGCCGTCTATGGGGTCGCACAGAGTCGGACACGACTGAAGCGACTTAGCAGCAGCAGCAGCATAGTATTGGATTATAACCCAAGGAAGACGATTTCCCTAGTGGTGCAATGGATCACATGTGCCGCAGGGCAACTAAGCCTGTGCATGCCACAACCACTGAGCCTATGCTCTAGGGCCTGCAAGCTGCAACTGCTGAAGCCCTCCAGCCTATAGCCCATGTTCCGCAACAAGAGAAGCCACTGCAATGAAGAGCCCGTGCACCGCAATGAAGAGTAGCCCCTGCTTGCCACATCACAAGAAAGCAAAGCAGAGAAGACCCAGCACAGCCAAAAAAAAAACCCAGGAAGAAAATAAATGTCCATGAGTTTGTAAGCGATACACAGAAATGATGGAATACATTAACACATGAAGGACAGGTATGGAAGGTTTTCAGATAATTTATGTAAGTACTCCACCCCAAGGGATGGTTAGAACTGCACACAGTGGGTTCCTTCCCAGAAGGAACAGTATGTAAAGAAAGGAAAGAAAGAGTAACTTTTCAGTGGAGAAAACTGTCGTACATGCTACATCACCTGGCTGGGTGTTCAAGGTCAACAGTCATAATTGTACTCTTGATCATATGCACTCTTGAGATGATGTGATGAAAATGGCACTTTACCTCTGTGATCTTTCTCCCCCCAAACCCATAACCCTAGTCTAAATATGAGGGAAATAATCCAAAAAGTTGAGAGGCATCCACTTGTTTGTGTGCATGCATGCTAAGTCGCTTTAGTCATGTCCCACTCTTTGTGACCTTATGGACTGTAGCCCGCCATGCTCCTCTGTCCATGGGATTCTCCAGGCAAGAATACTGGAGTGGGTTGCCATGCCCTCCTCCAGGGCATCTTCCCAACCCAGGGACCGAACCCACGTCTCTTACATTTCCTGCATTGGCAGGTGGGTTCTTTAACACTAGTGCCGCCTTGGAAGCCCCATCCTCCTGTATAGTTGACCATGATCCTCAAAACTCTCAAGGTCATCAAAGACAGGGGGAGCTCAAGAAACTGCCCCAGCCAAGAGAAATCTAAGGAGACATGTCAATTAGTTGTCATGTGGGCTCCTGGACCAGAAAAAGTATATTCTAGGAAAACTGAAGAAATATGAATAAAGCATGAACTTTAGTTCATGCTAAAGCTAATGATGTCATGTCCCACTCTTTGTGACCCTATGGACTGTAGCCTGCCATGCTGCAGTCATGAACTTTAGTTCATGCTAAAGTTCATGCTGTTAGTTAATGATAATGTATAGATGTGCTGTGCTTAGTTGCTCAGTCATGTCCAACCCTTTGTGACCCCATGGACTGTAGCCAGCCAGGCTCCTCTGTCCATTGGAATCTCCAGGCAAGAATACTGGAATGAGTTGCCATGCCCTCCTCCAGGGGACCTGCTCAACCCAGGGATCGAACCCATGTCTCCCACACTGCAGGTAGATTCTTTACCAGCTGAGCCACAAGGGAAGGCAAGAATACTGGAGTGGGTAGCCTATCCCTTCTCCAGGGGATCTTCCTGATCCAGGAATCAAACTGGGGTATCCTGCATTGTAGGTGGATTCTTTACCAGCTGAGCTACCAGGGAAGCCTTGGTTCACCAATCCCAGACTAGTGGAAGATATTACTTCCACTAGTTACTGGGAAAACTGTATGTGTGTGTGTTGGGGCAGGAAATATATGGAAATAGTACTATTTGCCCAATGTTTCTGTAAATTTTAATTTGTTCTAGAAAAGTCTATTAATTAAAATAAAGAATTTGTATGGAAAAGAATCTGAAAATGAATATTTATATATGATTGTATAACTGAGTCATTTTGCTGTGCACACGAAATTAACACAACATTGTAAACTAATTGTTGTTGTTCAGTTGCTAAGTTGTGTCTGACTCTGTGACCCCATGGACTGCAGCATGCGCCAGGCTTCCCTGTCCTTCACTATCTCCCATAGTTTCTCAAATTCAGTCCATTGAGTCCGTGATGCTATCCAACCATCTCATCCTCTGCCCCCCGCCCCTTCTCCTTTTGTTTTTCAATCTTTCCCGGGATCAGGGTCTTTTCCAATGAGTCAGCTTTTTGCATGGCCAAAGTATATGTCAATTTAAAAAATGTTTACAAAAAAGAATTTACAAAACATGCAAAACACAAGCCCAGTAGTCCATGAAATGACTATGGCAAGTTGCTATAAAGTTTCTAAACACTTATTCTTTCCTTAAAAAAAAAAAATCTATTTATTTGTCTGTGCCTGCATAAGTCTTTGTTGCTGCAAGCAGGAGCTTCAGTTGCATCATGTGGGGTGTAGTTCCCAGACCAGGGATCAAACCCAGGCCCTCTATATTGGGAATGCAGAGTCTTAGCCACTGGATCACCAGGGAAGTGCCTCCTTATCGTTTTCTATACTCTCTTATCTGGATGGATAATCAGCCAGATGGGACCAGCGCTGGTCTGTGGGTTGATCTGAGCAGTTCTAGATCAGTGGTTCTCACCCTCGGTTCTGTTGACATTTGGGGAACAGATCAGTCTTTGCTGTGGGGATCGGTCCTTTGTATTGTGGATGTGTAGCAACTTCCCTGACCTCTGCCCTCTAGACACCAGTAGCAGCCACCTCTCCAACTGTGACAACCAAAATTATCTCTACACATTACCAAACGTCCCCCAGGCCACATGAATCAATCATTCGCCCATTGAAAACCATGCATGTGTGCAGGTGATGAGGTCAAACCTGGTAACAGTCCAGAAAGACCTAGGCATGTCTGTGACCTCACGGCTGCATTGAGGGGCTTGGGATCTCTGAAACAATCCTCCTCCAGCCCGGTGGGCCACAGAAACATGTCTTAGGAGGCCAATCCTAGGGCTTGGCTTTGGGACTAGATAGAAAGCAAGGATTCAGAATTGTGTTGAAAAGAGAAAATTGAGGGGTTTCCCTGGTGGCTCATCTACTTGCAAAGAATCCGCTTGTCAATGCCGGAGACACTGATTCCATCCCTGGTCCAGGAAGATCCCACAGGCTGCAGTGCAACCAACCCCATACAACTACTGAACACAACTACTGGGCCTGTGCTTTAGAGCCCACGTGCCACAACCTCTGAAGCCCGACTCACCTGGAGCCCGTGCTCTGCAACAAAAGAAGCCACCACAAGGAGAAGCCCACACTCCACAGCTAGAGAAAAGCCCGTGCAGCAACAAAAACCCAGCGTAGCCAAGAATAAATAAATAAAATTATTAAAAAATGAGAGAAAGAGAGAGAGAATTGGGGGATTTCCTGGCAGTCCAGTGATTAGGACTCAGTGGTTTCACTGCCCAAGGTGAGGGTTCAATGCCTGGTTGGGAACTAAGACCTCTCCAGCCTCCTGCCATGGCCAAAAAAAAACAGAATTGACAAGACTTGCAGATTGATGGGAGGAGGATGACAGAAGGAGAAGGGAGGAGTTTGGAAGATGCCCATATCTTTCCCTTTCACAGCTGGGTGGATGTGGAGTCATCAGCTGAGATGGGGACACGAGATGAGGGGCCAGCTTGGGTGAGGGAGGGGAGGATGCCAAGTTTCATCTTGGGCAGGATGAGTTTCAGGTCCTGGAGGGAGGAAAGGAGGGCATCTGCTCATAATCTCTTACCTGTCTCGATGAGTGGTGCCTTGTGTGTTTCCACGAATGTAAAATAGTCCCAAAGGGGTAATTTGGCCCCTTGCTTCTGTGGCACAAAGACACAATTTGGGGGCTTCCATAGTGTCGTGGCCCACTGGCTAACACTCCCATGCTCCCAATGCAGGAGGCCCAGGTTTGATCCCTGCTCAAGAAACTAGATCCCACATGCTGCAAGTAAGACCCAGCATGGGCAAATTAAAAAAGAAGAAGAAGAAGACACAATGGAGACTTGAAAACCACTAAGATGTCCTTCAGCAGGATAAACAAACTGTGAGACATCCAGACAATAGAATACTGTTCGGTGCTAAAAAGAGGAGCAGTCAGGCTGTGAAAAGACTCAGAGCAACTTTAAAAAATGCATACAACTAAGTGAAAGAAGCTGATCTGAAAAATCTATGGAGTGGGTGATTCCAACTTGAGGATATTTTGGAAAAGGCAAAGCTACGGAGACAGTAAAAGAATCAGTGGCTCCTGGGGATGAAGCGGGCAGGAAGGATGAACAGGCAGGGCCCTGTGTATTTTCAGGGCAGTGAAAAAACCCTTTGTGGTGCTATAATGGCAGACCCTTGCCATTATACTTTTGTCCAAAACCCACTGAATGTACAACACCAAGAGTGAGCCCTAATGTTGACAATGGACTTTGAGTGATAACGAACTGTTAGTGTTCGCTGTAGGTGTGTTCATTGTAACAAATGCACCATGTGGTGGGGGATGGCAATAGTAGGGGAGGCTATGGGGGGAGGGGTATGTGGGAAATCTAATCTGTATTTTCTGCTCAATTTTGCTGTGAACCTAAAGCTGCTCTAAAAGTTAGTCTATAATAAACAGATACAGTGAGACCCACATATAAACACTGAGCAAATATTCATAAATACATACTGGGGCATTTAAAATATACCCAATGGGAAACATGTGAGGGAAGATAAATTAGGAACTGGGGATTAACCTACGCACCCTGCTCTATCTACAACAGATCATCAACAGGTATCTACTCAATATTCTGTGATAACCTACCTGGGAAAAGAATCTAAAAAGGAATGGATATATGCATGTGTATCACTGAATCACTCTGCTGTACACCTGAAACTAACACAACATTGTAAATCAACTGTATCCCAATATAATTTTAAAAACCACACAATAATACCCACATGCTCATCCTCATGAGCACCAATATCTGTGCATGAACACCTCACACACACACGCTCACGCCATACTCATTATTGATGTAGGTCAAGGCAAAAAAGATTATCTCGAGTGTGCCTCTGTCCTCTGCATGTCCTCGATGGAAAGAAATTTTCTATCCACTTTGTTCCTTTCTCCCTTTTCCTCCCTCTGGGAGGAGAAGATCTGTGGGCAGACAGAAGGGAGGCAGTGACTTTCTAAAGTGAAAGTGTTAGATGACTTTCTAAAGTGAAAGTGTTAGAAAGTCAGTCGTGTCTGACTCTTTGTGACCCCTTGAACCATATCCCGCCAGGCTCCTCCAGGCAAAATACTGGAGAGTGGGTTGGCATTACCCAACCCAAGGATCGAACCCAGGTCTCCTGCATTACAGGCAGATTCTTTACCATGTGAACCACCAGGGAAGCCAGTGACTTTCTAAAGCAGGCTAGAAAACAAAAATCTGAGGTGACTGTGGGCTTCCCAAGTGGTGCTAGTGGTAAAGAACCCACCTGCCCATGCAGAAAACGCAGGTTCCATCTCTGAGTCGAGAAGATACCCTGGAGGAGGGCATGGCAACCCACTCCAGGATTCCCATGGACAGAGGAGCTTGGTGGACTACAGTCCATAGGGTCGCACAGAGTCGGACACGACTGAAACAGCTTAGCAAGGACACACACAAGATGATTGTAGGCAAAGAAGGATGAAGAGAGGCTGATTTTCAGACTCTGATGAAGACTGTAGAGATGCAACACAAATGAAGGGTCTGTATCATCCTTTGAATTCATTGCTGTGCTCAACCACCATTTTCAACTGTAAGAGACACTCAGCAAATCACACACAAACTTTGGGGTCTTGCAATGGCCCCATCTGCTAAGACCCCATGGTGTGTGAGCTCCTCAAGAGTAATGGTCAGGGCTGGAGATGGCTGTGTGGGAGTTCGAGAAATCGAAGGCTTGAGAAAAATGAGACACGGGTGAAGGACCGAGTGGGCAGGGGCTTCTGGACGGTGAGAGGGATCCCCAGGGTCAGGGTTAGCTTGGAGTGTCTGCAGGAGAAAGAATGGGCAGTCACAGCTGATGCAAGGACAGAGCGGTTCAATGGTGATTTTGGGGAAACTGGCCTCAAAGAAATGTGTGTGAAGAGGCCCAAGGGAGGGAGTAAATGAGGCAATGAGATGAGAGAGTAGAAACATCACTGAAATTTTCAAGCCACCGTTCACGCTTTTCCTTTGCTCTCTCCAAAGCTGTTATCCCCCACAAGTCCATCCTTCCTGCTTTGTGCTTCTTTTCCACTTCCTATCATTCCCCAAAACTTAATCCTGCCAGCAGACCTGTAGAATGAAAAAAGGTGGAAAGGAAGTGTCTTGGAGAATGGCATGCTTGTCTGCTCAGTCACTCAATTATGTCCAACTCTTTGCGACCCCATGGACTGTAAACCCTCCAGGCTCCTCTGCCCATGGGATTCTCCAGGCAAGAATACTGGAGTGGGTTGCCATTTCCTCCTCCAGGGGATTTTCCCAGCCCAGAGATCGAAGAGCCCAGGTCTTCCACATCGCAGGTGGATTCTTTACTGTCTGAGCCACCAGGGAAACCCAAGAATCTGAAGTGGGTAGCCTATCCCTTCTCCAGGGGAACTTCCCGACCCAGGAATTGAACCCGAGTCTCCTGCCTTACAGGCAGATTCTTTATCAGCTGAATTACCAGGGAAGCCCATAACATTACATGGATGTGAGATATTCCATTTTCGATTGCATCAGAGAAAGTCAAAGTGTCAGTCACTCCATCAGTAGATGCCTTCCAACTGTGATCATGTCCCAGGTCTTCAGGTGTCCTCTGGACTGAGACTTACATCCAGTGCTGGGGACGACAGACATTTTTTCCAGGACCACTCAGCACAATGCATCAAGAAATTTAACAAAACCGTGTATTTTTATTATTTTTAAATTATTTATTTATTCTTTCGGTCATGCAGCTCGGCTTGTGGGATCTTATTTCCTTGACCAGGGTTTGACCCTGTGCTCTCAGCAGTGAAAGCTCAGAGTCCCAATCATTGGACCACCAGAGAATTCCCCAGATCACTTATTTATTAATTTATATTTTTAAGTTAAAGTTTTTTAATTTTATGTTGGAGTATAGTCGATCTACAATACTGTGTTAGTTTCAGGTGTACAGCAAAGTGATTCCGTTATACACATACGTGTATCTATTCTTTTTCAGATGGTTTTCCCACGGAGGTTAATTGCATCCAAATCACTTATTTTTTAATCCAGTATTTCCACATCTGGGATTATTTTCCTTAAGAGCATAAGCAAAGAAATAATAAGTATGTGCTTGTGTATTTATTTCTCCACTAATCAGTTGGGAATAGCGTGAAGAAATCACAGAGGCAAATAAAGGTGAACATTCAAGGACATTCATCCCAATTTCATTCATAATAGTGAAAGTTAGAACCAACCTGAATGCCCAGCAGGAGAGACCTGGTTAAATAATTACGCAGCAGCCATGTTGGCAGGGGAGAGAAGGAGTCCGGTGCTTTTGTTTCTTTGTTGTTTTTTGTTTCTTGCCACACCACAAGCCATTTGGGATCTTAGTTCCCTGCCCAGGGATTGAACCCACGTCCCCTGCAGTAGAAGCAAAGAATCTTTTTTTTTTCTTTTCCTTTCATGAAGCCCTGCAGTTTTTAAAAAAACTTATTTTTAATTGGAGGACAGTAGCTTTGCATAGTTGTGTTGGTTTCTGCCATACGACAGCATGAATCAGCCATATGTACACAAATATCCCCTCCCTCTTGAACCTCTCTCTTACATCCTTCCCCATTCCACTCCTCTAGGTCATTACGGAGCACCGAGCTGAGCTCTCTGTTACATAGCAGTTTCCCACTAGCTATCTATTTCACACCTGCCAGTGTATATAATTCAGTGCTACTCTCTCGATTTGTCCCACCCTCTCCTTCCCCCGCAGGAAATATGGAATCATAACCACTAGGCTGCCAGGGAAGTCCCAGGAATCTTGTTTTAGAGGAATATTTAACAAGTTTTTTTCTGGGGGGCTTAAAAAATGATCGAAATAGTACAATCTCATTGTACAAAAGGGTCAAAGAATGCAAAAAGTGATGATACAGAAGTTCCACTTTTAACTGTCACCCTTCGACTTCTTCCTAAGAGGAAACCACTGGTAATTGTTTGGAATAAACTCCCAGGGCGTCTTATACGTGTACATACTTGTGTATCATTCACATTCTTTACAATAAGTGCAATCAGACTGTATACAATGTTATGGTTGTTGTTTTTTTTTTTTCCCACAGAGCAATATACCAGCAACACACACAGGGATTTTTCCAAGTCATTTTTTTTTAATGGTTGTGCTGCGTTCCCACAGTCTGCCATGCCCTAATTTGTCCAACTATGCCCCTATTGTCAGTCATAAAGACTGTTTTCCATGTTTTGCTTTTACGAGCAATGGCATCATTGCAAGCAAGGCTTTGATGAGAACACATCTTTGGGCACGTATATTCCTGGGATCAATTGTTGGCTGTAGAGTGCCCAGGTGAAAGGTGACGTGCTTTAAATGGTTTGTTCGCCCACAGTCAAATTCCCTTCCAAAAAAGTTGCAGTAATTTACACTTCCCCCACTCAACAATGTGGCAATGCTTATTATTCATCCAATTCTCCATAAGATCTCATGCTTGCAATAGTTTTAATGTTGGGCTTCCCCTGTGGCGCTAGTGGTAAAGAGCCTGCTGCCCGTGCAGGAGACTCAAGAGACTGGGTCGATCCCTGGGTCAGGAAGATCCCCTGGAGTAGGAAATGGCAACCAACTCCAGTATTGTTGCTTGGAAAGTTCCACGGACAAAGGAACCTGGTGGGCTGCAGTCCACAGGGCCACAAAGAATCAGACACAACTGAGCACAGCACAAGTTAAAGAATGAGGATTAAAATCTGTCTGATTACTAGTGAGACTGAGCATGTTGCTGTCTTTTTTTTTTCTATTTATATTTCTAGCCCGCTTGCACAGTCCAGATGTCAACCTAATTTATATAAAGAGGCATGATGACGTAGGGGTTAGGAATATGAACTCCATGGCCAAGCTGCTTTGCTTCCAGCTCGGTTGTTTACTGACTCTGTGACCTTGGGTAAGTCACTTAACCTTTCTGTGTCCCTGTTTCTCATCTGTAAGATAGAGATAATGATAGTATCCATCTCATAGGGTTGAGGATTAAATTACTTTATGTATACAAAGGCCAAGAAGAGTATCCAGTATTCAGTGAGCAGTTAATAAAACATTAGCAATAATTGCCCTTTTGCTATCATTTATGTTGCAAATATTTCCTTCAGGGCTGCAGCTCTGTTGGCCCTTTTGTCTTTGTTCAGCGTGTTTCCATGTCATCAAATCTGTCTGTCTTTTCTTTCATGGCTCTCAGTTTCAAAAAAAGCAAAACCGGAACATTTAAACCAGAACATAGGGTGGGCAACAGAGGATGAGATAGTTGGATGGCATCGGAAACTCAGTAGGACATGAGTCTGAGCAAATTCTGGGAGGCAGTGAAGGACAGAGGGGCCTGGCATGCTGCAGTCCACGGGGTTGCAAAGATCTGGACACGACTGAGCGACTGAACAACAAGAGTAAGAAACTGAGAAAGAAGAAAATATTAGCAATGTTCACCTCTGGGCGATAGAATTCAGACGACTTCTCTTTTTTTATGTTTCATGTTTTCAGAATGGTCTAAGGAGCATGTATCATGAATATGTATTTCCAAGTGAACACATATTACCTTTATTTTTATGCTTTATGTGGTCATAAATTTTATGCTAAGCACACTGATAATCATTTTATAATGAGAAAAAGCACCCCTTCCCAATAAGTGTTGTTTATCTTAAAAGACCAAAAAGGGAGTCAGCTTGGGACTCCACACTTAATGCAAACAGAGCCAGCAGAGGAAAGCTCCACCCTCGAAGGAGCCAGCTGTGGGGACTGAACACTCAAACATTATGGCAGGATCGCCCCCTGGTGGTAGGTGGTAGAGAGATGAGGTGATCCAGGGAGGGGTGTGTGTGTGTGTGTGTGTGTGTGTGTGTGTGTGTGTGTACACGCACACACTCACCTGCCTGCCCTCCTGTTAAGAAGTTCTGTTCCATTTTACTTACATCACAAAGTAACCCTTTGAGTTGGGGACAAAAATTATGTAAAAGACACAGATGAGGAATTTGAATCAACCTGCTGGCAAGGTACAGCTCCTCACCTGCTTGGAGAAATGTCCAAGTGCCTATTTTTTTCTTGCTGTTATTTGGTTGGTTTTTGTTTTGTTTGTTTCTTGGCTGTGCCATAGAGAGTGCAGGATCTTAGTTCCCCAAACAGGGGCCGAACCCATGCCTCCTTCAGTGGAAGTGTGGGGTCTTAATCACTGGACCACCCGGGAATTCCCCCAGGTCCCTGTTTTTGATCACGAAGTCCTCTGTTCCCAAAGGTCCTCTGCCCTGTCTGTGGATCTAATTCATATAATATTCAATTCTCCCATTGAAAGTGTACAGTTCAGTGAGTTTTAGTCTATTCCGAGTTGTGCAACCATCATCACTATCAATTTGAAAACATTTCTATCACAGGATGTGGAGAAAAGGGAACCCTCGTGCACTGTCGGTGGGAATGTAAGTCAGTGCACCCACGGTGGAAAACAGTAGTAAGGTTTCCACGAGAAATTAAAAATAGAACTATCATATGGTCCAGCGATCCCACTCCTGGATCTACATCCAAAGGAAATGATACCTTTTTCCAGAAGAAATAGTTGCACTCCTATTTCATAGCAGCATTATTCACAATAGCCCAGGTATGAAAACAACCGAAGTGTTCCTTGATGGATGAAGAGATAAGGAAAATGGGATACGTCTTTCCCCCCACTATATAGGGGATGGAATATGATTCAGCCTTTAAAAAGAATGAAATTCTGTCATTTGCAACAACATGGACGAACATGGAGGGCATTGTGCTATGTGAAATAAACTAAACAGAGAAAGAAAAATACTGCAGTCACTTACTTTTTAAGAATTTTTGGCTGCTCAACGCAGCACGTGGGGTCTTAGTTCCCTGACCAGAGATGGAACCATGTCCCCTGTAGTGGAAGCACAGAGTCTCGATCATTGGCCCACCGCGGGAGTCCTGCAATCACTTATATGTGGAATCTAAAGGAAAAAAGTAGAGCTCATAGAAACGGAGAGGAGAAAAGAAGTTTCCAGACGCTGGGGGTGAGATAAATAGGGAGATGTTGGTAAAGAGTATAAGCTTTCAGTTAGAAGATGAATAGATAGCTCTGAGGATTTAATGTATAACATGGTAATTACTGTTAACAACACTGTATGGTATGACTGAAACTGACCAAGAGGGTAGAATTGAAGTGTTCTCACCCCAAAATAAAAAAAAAAGTAAATATGAGAGGTGATGGAGGTATTAATGAACTAGACGAAGGGTATCATTTTTCAGTGTATACATTATCATTATGGCACACTTACAATATCTTATAATTTTGTCAATTATACCTTGATAAAAAAAAAGCTGGGTGGAAAAAAAAGAGAACATTTCCGTTACCTCAGAAAGAAACCCCGAGCTCATTAGCAGTCATTCCTTATTTCCCCTCCCACCAACCCCTGACAACTGCTAATCTGTCTGTCTCCAGGGATTTCCTGTTCTAGATATTTCATATTAATGGAAGCACTCCTACAAATGGAATAGTACAACGTGGGGCCTTTTGTATCCGGCTTCTTGCACTTGGCACAGTGTTTTCAAGTTTCACCCACATTGTAACATGTGTCTGTACTTCATTCCTTTTTGTTCTGTTGTGCTCAGTTGTGTCTGACTCTTTTGTGACCCCGTGGACTGTAGCCCACCGGGCTCCTTTGTCCATGGCATTTCCCAGGCAAGAATACTGGAGTGGGTTGCCATTTCCTACTCCAGGGATCTTCCCAACCCAGGGATTGAACCTGCATCTCTTGTGTCTCCTGCATTGGCAAGGGGATTCTTTACCACTGTGCCACTTAGGTCCAAATAAATGTCCCATTGTATGGATATGCCACAATTTTTTTATTCAGTCATCAGTGGTTGGGCGTCTGATTGGCTAT
Organism: Bos javanicus; assembly: GCF_032452875.1. NCBI lineage: Eukaryota > Metazoa > Chordata > Mammalia > Artiodactyla > Bovidae > Bos > Bos javanicus. Next base: position 16,150,053 of record NC_083874.1, on the reverse strand, counting down.
TATGAAGAATGATGTCCTGAACTTTCATGTACAACATTTCTGTGGACATATACTTTCATATCTCTTGGGTAGAAACCTAGGACTGGTATTTCTGGACCATAAACTAACTCTATGTATAAGAAGTCTTTTAAACTCAACTTCCCAGATGTCTGGGGTCCAACATAGTTGTCACTTTGCTGTCTAATCTCTATATGGGCATTTCCAGAGACCTGGCTAGAAACACACACACACACACACACACACACACACACACACACACACACACACCTCTTGTGAGCCTGGCTCCATCAGCCTCCTCTGGCTCCACTCTTCTTTCCCAGCTTCTCTGAGTTCGGGTCAGGCCTCTGGAACCCCAAGATTTCTTAGTGTTAGCTGAGGCTCAAGCTCTGGAATAGAGAGAAGTAGCCAAAACAGCTCAAGAAGATCCAGTGAAATCTGACTAACTCTATTAGTGATGAATGTTCATCAAATGTTTCCATTGCTGTCTCTTCTGAGCACAGGGTAGGGCTGTTCTTTCCTGCTCTCTCTTAGTTGGGTGGGACCACATGACTTATTCTGGCCAATGAGAAGTGAACAGAAATGCTGTGTCATTTCTGGGCCAGAGAATTGAATGGCCGGCGCAAGACCCTCCGGAGAGTTCCTATCCTCTGTTATGATGTCCTGACATATTCCAGGCAGTGGCTGCTTCATCGCCTGGGTCATGGAGTGAAGGTACATGAGAAAGAATCCCCAGTGGATCTGTGATGGATACATCCTGGGAGTGAGAAATTAATTTTGTATTCTTTAGGCACCCTGGTTCAGTTCAGTTCAGTTCAGTTCAGTCGCTCAGTCATGTCCAACTCTTTGCAACACCATAGACTGCAGAATGCCAGGCTTCCCTGTCCATCACCAACTCCCAGAGCTTGCTGAAACTCATGTCTATTGAGTCAATGATGCTATCCAACCATCTCATCCTCTGTTACCCCTTCTCCTCCTGCCTTCAATCTTTCCCAGCATCAGGGTCTTCTCCAGTGAGTCAGTTCTTCACATCAGGTGGCCAAAGTATTGGAGCTTCAGCTTCAGCATCAGTCCTTCCAGTGCATATTCAGGACCGATTTCCTTTAGAAATGACTGGTTTGAGCTCCTTGCAGTCCAAGGGACTCTCAATAGTCTTCAACACCACAGTTCACTGGAAAAACCATAGCTTTGACTAGATGGACCTTTGTTGGCAAAGTAATGTCTTTCCTTTTTAATATGCTGTCTAGGTTGGTCATAACTTTTCTTCCAAGGAGCAATTGTCTTTTAATTTCATGGCTGCAGTCCCCATCTGCAGTGATTTTGGAGCCCAAGAAAATAAAGTCTGTCACTGTTTCCAATGTTTCCCCATCTATTTGCCATGAAGTGATGGGACCGGATGTCATGATCTTCGCTTTCTGAATGTTGAGTTTTAAGCCAGCTTTTTCACTCTCTTCTTTCATTGTCATCAAGAGTTCTTCTTCACTTTCAGCCATAAGGGTGGTGTCATCTGCATAATCTAAATTTTATGCACCCTGGTTAGTATAACATAAATTTTCCTGACTGATACACTAACCCATCTACCTCATGCACCTGGGTCCGACCAAGGGCTCTCTACTCATTTGATAGGGTTGCCACAGCCAGGGACCACAGACTGGGTAGTTTAAACAACAGAAATGGATTATCTCTGTTCTGGAGGCTAGAAGTTCAAGATCAAGATGCTTCAGCCTTGATTCCTTCTGAGGGCAGTAAGGGAGAATCTGTTCTATGCCCCTCTCCCAGCTTCTCAAAGTCTCAGGGGTTCCTTGGTTTTTAGGTGATGTTCTCCCTATGTCTCCCCATCATCTTTCCTCTATGTGTGTCTGTGTTCAAATTCCCCCCACCCTTTTTAAGGACACCAGTCACATAACAGATTAGGACCCATCTGAATTATCTCCTTTCAACTTTATTGCTTCTTAGAGATCCCATCTCCAGATAAAGTCCCATTCTGATGTCCTGGAGATGAGGATTTCGATACATAGATTTGGAGGGATGCTGGCTTGAAACTCAGCATTGAAAAAGCTAAGATCATGGAAGCCAGTCCGATCACTTCACAGCAAATATAAGGGGGAAAAGGGGAAGCAGTGACAGATTTTGTTTTCTTGGGCTCCAAATTACTGTGGACAGAGACTGCAGCCATGAAATTAAAAGATGTTTGCTCCTTGGAAGGTAAGCTACGACAAACCTAGACAGTGTATTAAAAAGCAGAGACATCACTTTGCCGACAAAGGTCCATATAGTCAAAGCTATGGTTTCTCAGTAGTCATGTATGGATGTGGGAGTTGGACCATAAAGAAGACTAAGCACAGAAGAATTGATGCTTTTTAATTGTGGTGCTGGAGAAAACTCTTGAGAGCCCCTTGGACTGCAAGGAGATGAAACCAGTAAATCTTAAAGGAAATCAACCCTGAATATTCATTGGAAGGAGTGACACTGAAGCTGAAACTCCAATACTTTGGTCACCTGATGCAAAGAGCCAGCTCATTGGAAAAGACCCTGAAGCTGGGGAAGATAGAAGGCAAAAGGAGAAGGGGGTGGTAGAGGATGAGATGGTCAGATAGCATCAGCGACTCAATGGACATGAATCTGAACAAACTCCAGGAGACAGTGAAGGACAGGGGAGCCTGGCATATTGCAGTCCACAGGGTCACAAAGAGTTGGACCCCACTTAGCAACTGAACAACAACAAAAATCACCCCATTACAGACTCCATTTCAACTCCAAGGTGCCAGGGGTCCCAGCCTTCCCAGCATCAGTGAGAGAAGGGAGCTGAGTGATCAGGGGACTCTTTCCAGGTCCACAGAGGACTTCTTTCCTGAGGATCAAGTGCTGTCCACAGGAATGCGGCCTAATGAGGAAACTTCAACAAATCCATTTCCCAGGGAGATAGTATAAGTTGGTGGTTAAGCTTCTGAACATGAAAACCAGCTCCATCTCTTAGCAACTGTGTCACTTAACCCTCTCTTTGAGCTTCAGTTATCTTTTCTATGAAATGGGATAATAATAATAATATACATCCTCTATGGAGCTATTGTGAGAGTTCAAAGAGAGAATATGTATGCATCAGCACAAGACATGATATATGGAAATTCTCTCCAAAAACTGTCATTGTTACTGCTGCTGGTGATGTTCATATGTGCTTGAGGGAAAAAGGATGTTATGTGGCTTCCAAGTGGGGGGTCTCGAGATTCCTAGAGCATAAGGGACATCTCAGGTATCTTTGCTTCATCCCCAGAGCTTGATCTTATTAGACAAACATTCCTACTATGGGCCAAAAGCTCTTCTACACAAGGTTTCTCCAGGGTTGGAACTTATATTTGAGCAAAAAGAGACAGATGATAAACAAGCGAAGCAACTGAGGTCAGTGAGTATGATTAAAAGGCAAGGAAGGGGGCTTCCCTGGGGGCTCAGTGATAAAGAGTCTGCCTGCCAATGCAGGAGACACAGGTTTCATCCCTGGTCTGGGAAGATCCCATATGCCATGGAGCAACTAAGCCCATGCATCATAGCTATTGAGTCTGTGCTCTAGAGCCCAGGAGCTACACTACTGAGCTCACACACTGCAACTACTGAAGCCTGAGCTCCCTAGAGCCCACCCATGCTCTGGAATGAAAGAAGCTACAACAATGAGAAGCCTGCATATTGCAACCAAAGAGTAGCCCCTGCTTGTCACAACTAGAGAAAAGCCGCACATCAACAAAGACCCACACAGCTATAAATAAATAAAATTATTTTTTAAAAAAGGCATGGAGGGGACTTGCCTGGAAGTCTAGTGATTAAGACTCCATGCTCCCAATATGGGTGTACAGGTTCGATCCCTGGTCAAACAACTAAGATCATGCATGCTGCACAGTGCTGCCAAAAGATTTTTTAAAAAGAAAAAAAAGGCAAGAAAACAGGGCAGTGGGAGTGGGGAAACTGATTTAGACAGTACTTTCAGACAATCTGAAGAGGCAATATTTGAGAATAGACTTATTCAACTACACAGAGTAAAGAGCTCCAAGGCAGGAATCTATGAAGAGTTTGCGTTGCAGAAGAAATGCTAGTGGAATTGGAGGAGCAAGTGAACATGGAGTGGGGGGCAATTATGGTGGAGATGTCTGCAGGGTACAAACCGGGGCTTAATTTTCAGCTTAATGTGTTCCCCAGGATCTGAAGAGGGCAGGGATATCAGAGGCTTGGAGGTGAAGGCAGAGGGAGGTGGGCCTTGGGAGCACCTGGGATAGCACCCTCGCTGTCCATGGTGCTGACACGCTGAGACACTGTTCCCCAAAAGGGAGACATCATTGATTCAACAATGAAGACACAGGAGACTAAGTTCCCACCCTCGAGATGCTGAAGTTCCAGGTATAAATAGTGATAATGTCAATAATGATCTACTGATCATCCTAGTAACAACCATTATTCACTGAGAGTCTCCTATTGGCTTAGCTTGTGAACTTAGGAACTTATAAAGTAAAAGTGTTAGTCACTCAGTCGTGTCTGACTCTTTGTGACTCCATGGGCTGTAGCCTGCCAGACTCCTCTGTCCATGGAATTTTCCAGGCAAGAATACTGGAGTGGGTTGCTGTTGCCATTCTCTTCTCCTAGGAACTTATGGTAGGCAAGTGAAAGTGAAAGTGAAGTCGCTCAGTCATGTCTGACTCTTTGCGACCCCATGGACTATAGCCCACCAGGCTCCTCTGTCCATGAGATTCTCTAGGCAAGAATACTGGAGTGGGTTGCCATTTCCTTCTCCAGGGAATCTTTCCGACCCAGGGTTCGAACCCAGGTCTCCCACATTGCAAGCAGACACTTTAACCTAGGCAAAATATCTCCAAAAATTTAATTCCTGGAACCTATGAATGTGTCACCTTACACAGAAAAGAGGCTTTAACCCATGCATCTATGGTCAATTAATCTACAACAAAGGAGGCAAGAATATACAAAGGAGAAAAGACAATCTCTTCAATATGAGGTGCTGGGAAAACCGGACAGTTACCTGTAAAAGAATGAAATTAGAAAATTCTCTAATACCATACACAAAAGGAAAATCAGAATGGATTAAAGACCTAAATATGAGAATGGATCCTATAAAACTCCTAGAGGAAAACATAGGGAGGACACTCTTAGAAACCACAGAAATATCTTTTTAGATTTGTCTCCTAGGGTAATGGAAATAAAAACAGAAAATAAACAAATGGGGGTTTCCCTGGTGAGGCAGTGGATAAGAATCCACCTGCCATTCAGGGTACACTAGTTCAATCTCTGCTCCAGGAAAATTTCAACTAAGCCCACGAGCCACCACTACTGAAGTCTGTGTGCCTAACCCTGTGCTTTGCAACAAGAAGCCACAGCAATGAGCAGTCCATGCACAACAAAGGGCAGCTCCTGCTCCACACAACTAGAGGAAAGCCTGTGCCAAAAGCCATGAAGACCCACAGCAACCATAAATACGTTTTTAAAATGAATACATTTTAAACAAATGGGATGATCCCCTGGGGAAGGAAATGGCCACACACTCCAGTATTCTTGCCTGGAACATCCCATGGACAGAGGAGCCTGGCAGGCTACAGTCCACGGGGTCTTAACACTTTCACTTCACACATGCCCAGGGTCAACTAAGCCCATGTGCCACAACTAGTAAAGTCTGTGCACTGCAACTAGAGTCTGTGTGCCACAGTGAAAGATCTCCCATGACACAACGAAGATTCCGCATGCCACAATGAGAACCTGACACAGCCAGGTAAATAGTGAGTCAATAAAAACACTCACTTTATTAAAAAAACCAGATAACCAACAAGGACATGCTGTATAGCACAGGGAACTATCCTCAGTATTTTATAACAATCTGTAAGGGAAAAGAATCTGAAAATGAATGTATGGCTTATATATAACTGAATCACTCTGCTGTGTGCCAGAAACTAACACAGCATTGTAAACCAACTATACTTCAATTAAAAAGAAAAAATTTTTTAAACATATACATATAAAATTTTATTTACCTTTTTTGGCCATGCCACATGGCATGTGGGATCTTAGTTCCTCACCCAGGGATCGAACCCATGCTCCCTGCACTGGAAGCATGGGGTCTTAAACACTGGATGGACAGGGAAGTCTCCTATGTGATGTATATTTTATAATAAATCATACACACACAACTAAACAAACAAAAAATCATCCAGGGTTCCTCACTGTCCGCAAGATAGTCTTGTGAATGAGCCCAGCCATTGTCACATCCCCGCTCTGGCTCCGGGGAGGCAGTGATGGGGAGCCCCAACAGGCCAGCAGCACACAGTAGAGGAACCTGGCTGGGAGCCTCTGAGAGTAAAGTTCTTGAGCTCCGTTTATGCGTGTATGTATGGGACATCCTCTGGGGACCAGGCTCAGGAGAACACACAATAGGAACACATAGAAGACATGGAGCTTCTGCACACAGTAGGACTAGTCAAGGGGCGAAGGCTGTGGGAACCTAGTATGGAGAATGAGGGGTGCCAGAATGGGCATCCGTGATCCCCAGAGAGGCACACAGCATCTGCAGGCCGTGTGGTCCAGAGCCTGCACTGAGTGGGACTACAGGCCACTCCCACTGGGAGTGGGGGATGTTCAGCCCAAGGCTGGGAGCACTGGTTACTGTGACAAGCTCAAGGCTGTTTTCAGTGCCAGCCTCCGCCATCCTGAGTATGGAAGGCGGAGTGAGGTGCCCCCTGAACCCAAAGATGACATAAGGCCACTTCCAAGAGGGGAAGGTTTATTGGTGTGACTGATCGAGGGTCATCAGTGCAGTGCTGCCCCTCCCCCATGCCAGGGAGGGGGGACAGGCCAGTCCAGTGTGTGGGCCCTGGGGGTCAAGGGGGACCCAAAGGGTCACAGGCATAGCAGCAGGCAGAGGGGGAGTGAGCCACCCCCATAGGGCTCACCCCTTGTCTAGCTCAAGGCAGGGACCCCTCTGGAGGTCCTCAGGTATCTGCAGCAGGGCTGGAGGGTTCCTGCGGCAGCCAGCGCCGGTGCCGGAGGATCGACTTCTCCTCCTCCTGTGGGGACAAGGGGTGGCCCCCCACGCCCTGCATGTGTCATCACACAGCCCAGGCCGGGGGGGCACGTCAGCAGAGTCTCCCCACTGCGCGGGCGGTGGGGAGGGGGGCTCGGGCCATCCTCCTCTCACCATCTCCAAGGCAGTGCTGGGGCTTGCGCCCTCCGGAGAGCCCCCTTCGTCCCGTGAGCACTCGGGGCCCGCGTCCTCCTCGTACTCCGTCAGACAGTCCGACTCCTCCCCTGGAATGGCGTGGGTGAAGTTGACGCGGCTCAGGACTGGTCTGACCTCTCCGGCCACGTACATCATCCCCACCCTCCTAGGGTGGCCCTCGGTCCCTCACCATCAGCACAACCGTCGGAAACCGAAACGTAGCTCGTGGTGGGCGGCTCGATCCGGGACACTATCTCCGCCAAGTCGGTGAAGCCAGAGCTGGGGAAGGCGAGCACCTGCCGGGTAATGTGGATGAGGCTCTCGGCGGTCATCTGAGGTGTGTGTGTTCGGGGGGTGGGGGTGGGGTGGGCCGGGGTCCAGAGGGAACTGGGGTTGGGGGGGAATCTGTTGTCAGAGGGACCCTGCTGATGGAGGAAGGCGCAAGCTTACGTCTGCACGGCGGCTCTCGTTCAGGTCGGCAGACCACCGGTCTGTGAGCATCTTTTCAATGATGTCGCCCCGGCTCCAGCCCCCAAAGACAGTCGATCCATACTGGTAGCCCACATCCTGCAGGAAATGAAGGGGGCTTGGGGCCATGTGTGCAACCCCCAGAATGTTCCTCTCTGCTTATCCCCACCATGCCTGCTCCTCCCCTGGCCCCTCAGAAGCCTGCTGCTCTGTAGGAGCTGGCATTTGAGACTACATAAAGTTCAGACTTGGGTGTACTTAGCACACTCACCCCCATGTCCTGTGATCCTGTGCCCCTACCAAACATTACTAATCTGTCTTAGCACATTTCTTTCCCAACTCAGCCCCACGGAGTGTGTCAAGTGTCAAAGGACACAGGTGGCAGTGTGTAAGCTTATTTCAAGCTCTACAAATAAGTATTAGTCGTTCAGTCATGTTCGACTGTTTGTGACCCCATGGACGGTAGCCCACCAGTCCCCACTGTCCATGAAATTCTCCAGGCAAGAATACTGGAGTGGGTAGCCATTCCCTTCTTCAGGGGATCTTCCTGACCCAGGGATGGAACCTGGCTCTCTGGCACTGTGGGCAGATTCTTTACCATCTGAGCCACCAGGGAAGCCCTTGCAAATATGTGCTATACCCCTAAATATCACCATCTCCCATGCCCACTACAGACATCACTAATCCATCATGGCTTGCCTTCCCAGTGAGCCTGGAAAGGGCATCAAACATTTTTTACTCAGCGCACTGGACAGGCAGCTACTGATGCTTTCTTTTTTCTCTTTTTGGCTGCACTATGTGGCAGGCAGGATCATAGTTCCCCAGCCAGGAATTGAACCCACGCCCCCTGGAGCAGAAGCTCGGAATCTTAACCACTGGACCAGGGAAGTCCCCAGCTACTGACCATTTTCTCTTGGCATGCACTAAGATCCATTTTTCTGGACCAGTGGCACATTACACACTGCTGCATTCAGTGCATCACAAACCTGTGGCAGACATTACTAACTGACCATGGTGTTTATTCCCACCAACACAGAAATGGTGTTAGAAATCTCTACACTGTGCTTCAGGCCGCGCAACTTGCCTGGTAGTTCATATATAGCGCATGTGCAGCCACGCCCCCTTGTGACACTCATTGTAGACATCACTAATGGATTACCGTTCTATTCCCCCCAGATCCCAAACAAAGCCCTAGACTATTTCCCCTTCTGTGGTTTTGGGCTTTCAGAAGTAAAGGTCTACCGGCCCACCACACTGTCACCAGGTGGCTCTCACCAACTCACATAGATCTGGTCGAACTTCCCGAAGTCCATGGTCTTGAAGCAGTCGATGGGTGGGCGCAGGTACTCACAGTAGGAGCTGGACTTCACAACCTCCAGCTGTCGCACGCAGGACACGTAGGCCAGGCGAGACTGGATCTCTGCCATATCTGGAACCTTGATCTTGTCTGCCCAGGGATTCAGCCGCTTCCACAGAAGCCACCAGCCAGACAGGCTGTCCCCGTATGTGCTAAGGTCTGTCTCGTCCTGGCTCCCCACGTCGATGGCGATGACTGTCTTGGCACCCATGCTGCGGGCGATGTCCGCTGTGGGGCCAGGGAGTCAGCTGGGGGCTCCCCACCAGTACCGGGGCAGGGAAGATCAATCCAGTCCCACAAACACCATCACTCACATGGTCATGCTAAAAAACCATGTGAACGACATGTAGGCATGCAAAGGGGTATGTATGGATGGATGTAGAGGCTGATAATGTGTGGGAAGTGGAGTTGGGTGTTGGAGCTTTGGGGTTTGGGGAACCAGGGCCAAGGGAATGGAGAAGATGGAGCACAGGGACAAAATCACTGTGGAAAGACACACGAAGTCAGATGCATGGGGAACAGAGACATGGAAGGAGAGTGACACAGAGAGAGAGTATAGTAAGGACATCAGGAAAGAAAGGAGAAGGGATCAGTCATGGAAACAGACAGTGGGTCCGAGATACAGGGAGACAGTGGTGGAAGGAAACTGACAGGGAGATATGGGAATAAAGACACCCAGAGAGGGACTTCCCTGTTGGTCCAGTGGTTAAGAATCCACCTTCCAATGCAAGGGACATGAGTTCGATTCCTGGTTAGGAAACTAAGATCCCACATGCTGCAGGGCAACTAAGCCCTTGTGCCACAACTGGAGAAGCCCCATTGCACTGCAACTAGAGAAAGTCTAAATACCTCACCAAAGAGCCCACATACCACAATGAAGACCCAGAGCAGCTAAAAACAAAAAAAGACACCAGGAGACACAGCCAAGGGAAGAGAAACACAGGGGACCAGAAACAGCAACAGAGACAGGTGGGAGAAAGAGACAGAGATCAGTGGCCAGAGATATGGAAGGATAGAGAATCCAGGTAGAATAAGAGACCTCAAGACTGAGGCAAGACAACAAAGAGCTGGTTCAAGGAGATTCAGGGGAGCAGGATGGATAGGGGAAGGGGTGGGGTGATGGCACAGTGTGTGTGGGGTGCTGTGGTCACAGTCTGTGTGCCCCACTGAGGGTCCCTGTGTGTGGGGGTGCCTATGGACAGGGCCTATAGCCACGCCCATTCCCCAAAGACACCTGAGTCTCCATCAGACTGCTTGTGTCCCTCACAAGTTTTTGTGTGTGCACACGTGCCGTATGCACCCTTATCAGATATATGCAACTCTTGTCTGTATGTTTGTGAATACACCCACCTCTGGGTGGGGTATACCTCTGTACACACACCCAGTACTGTTTGTATTCCTTTCACATGGCCCTAGATCAACGTCTGTGTATGTTTCCTTGTGCGTCCAAGCATGCCTGTCCATCAGAGTTTGTACACACCTGCTCACGTGAATGTGGTTGTGTGAGTGCATGTATCTATTTGGACTGCCTGTGCCAGAGTTGGCAAACCATAAAAGGCCAGAGGAAAAATTATTTTGGCTTTTTAGGCCGTGTGGTCTCTGATGCAATTATTTGACTCTGCTGCACAGACACAGCCACAGACAAAAGGTTAATGACCGGGAGTGGCTGTGTGCCAATAAAACTTTATTTATAAAATCAGGCAGGGGGCTGAACTTGGTGTGCAAGCGAACTGTGTGGATCCCTGGCTTATGGGACCTCAAGCGTCTGTGTAGCCAGCATAGGTGTCTACTTGTGTTTGCACGCTTCTGTGTGTATGGAATTTTAAGTTGCAAATGCCCCTGTCTCTTGTCTGCATGCTTCAAGTCAGCAGGTGTGAGAGAAAGCTGATGGTGGAGGCACCCCACGCATTTGTGTGTGTATGTGCATGTCCAGCACAGCACATGCGTGCATCCTACACATGCACATACCAGCTGCGAGCTCGCCCGTGTGTCCACACAGGGGGATGAGCAGGTGGCTACTTGCCTGGCAGGTTGTTGATGTAGCCGCCGTCCATGAGGAGGTGCCCATCCTTGGGGTCGCACAGCGGCGGCAGGTAGCCCGAGAGAGTCATGCTGGCACGCACGTATCGCCACAGGGAGCCTGCCCAGCGGGACACACAGACACAGACACGCACAGGCACACTCAGACGCACTCAGAGGCCCGGCCAGCCCCGTGGGCTCGCTGACCTGGCACGTTGTTGACGAAGCACCCATCCACCAGCAGGTGCCCGTCCCTGGGGTCGCAGAGCGGGGGCAGGTAGGGGCAGTAGGAGGCACTGGCCCGGACGTAGCGCCACACGCAGCCTGCGGGGACGGGGGGTGAGGGGGTGAGGCGCCCGACAAGTCTCCCAACCCCCCCGCCCTCCCCAGGACAGACATACCTGGGGCCCTCTGGGGCATTAGTGGGTGACGGTTAGTGCTCAGCAATCAGGCCAGGAGGGATGGTCACTCATGTTAACAACTTGGCTGCCCCCCCAGCACCCACTCCCCAAACGGCCCCAGTGGTTGTGGTTGGGCCGCCTGGGGGCACGCACCATCTTTGTGGACACGCATGGCTGAGGAGGTGATATCCGTGGTCACGTTGAAGTATGGCAGCCACAGGTCCTGCAGGAACAGGGACCGCGATCCAGGAGGACTGGGTACGCCTATGGGGAGGGGTGGGGGTGGGCGGGGCATGGGGGAAGTATGTACCTCGATCTGCTTGTCCTGGAAGACACGGTGGATGCTGCGGTTGAAGGCTGACCCCGTGAACATGGAGGTGACGGGGTAGGTGAGGTCCAGTACGGGCTCCAGCACCGAAGTCATGCTCTAGGGGTGAGGAGCGAGCTGGGGTCAAACAGGAGTTACTTGGGGGTCACTGACTAGTAGGTCTTTAAGGGTCTTGATTGTTCTAGCTGGGAGCTGGGGGCTAGGATCACTAGCCTGGAAGTCACAGGGGTCATCCAAGGTCCTGGAGGTATCTCTATAAGCATCTGGATGGGCTTCACAGGATTAAGTCAGGGAGGGTCAGGAGAAGTCCAGAAGCCCCTCTGAGGTCAGGTTTTTCAGGGTGCTCCTGGGGTGGAGGGACCCTTCCCCATCACCTCCCCACCCCTTCCCCATAACGCACACCTTAGCCCACTCCCGGGCCCGCTGTTTAGTGCGGCTGGCGCTCCGCTCCTCGGCGTACAGGGCCCCGATGAAGGAGCCGATGGACGTGCCACCCACCAGGTCAACGGGGACCCCCGCCTCCTCTAATGCCTTCAGCACCCCGATGTGTGAGCAGCCCCTGCACGGTGGAGGAGACTCAGTGACTTGCTGGGGATCCCCTAAGCCCCACCCCCAGGAATCTCCTCCAGTCTCCCCCACCAGCAAGGAACGTGGTGCTAGCCGAGTCCCTGTGGGATCCTGCTCAAGGAGTCAGCTCCACCCCTCAAGGCACCTGGTCCCGCCCATGCCGGCACTGACCGCACCCCTCACCTGGCTCCGCCCCCGCCCAGCACCAGGGCGATGGTGTTGCCCGTGAGCACCCGCGCCAGGCGGGAGAAGTCGCTGTGCCGGTCTGCGCGCCTCGAGAAAACCTTCTCGTAGAGCTCGTGCTGGTATGAGGGGAGAGAGACACGGCGTATAAGGATGGGGGTGTAAGAGGCACCCTCTGGACCTTCAACACACCGCCACGCCCCTCTGGCCTCTAAGCCATGCCCCTCCACTAGCCACGCCCCCGAAGGGTTCTGCCAGTGGACCTGCGCCCCACAGCACCCCTCACCAGCTTGGCCGGGCTGCGGCGTGAGAAGAGGCGGCGCGGACAGCGCAGATGCAGGTGTCCCGAGCACCAGCTGCGCATGTTGAGCCACTCCACAGTGCGTGTGGGGCCTGCGCCCTCCTCGCGGTGCAGCAGGACCAGCTGCTTGAGGGCGCGCACTGCCGTGTTCTCCAGCATCTGCTCCAGCTGCATGGGGGGGGTGGGAGTGAGGAGGACTGAAGTCACTCTCACCGGTGGTTTCCTCTTCGCCCCCCACACCTGGCCCCCTGGGTTCCTGGCCACCTAGCCCCAATGGTGAAGGTGCACATGGCCCGGCACAGGCACCCAAGGGCCTGGGGCGGGATCCCAGGGATGGGGGTCACTGTGCCTGGTCTCCGGACCTGGCCAAGTGTGGGCTCCTGGTCGCCCAGCCCCACGATGAGGATGCAGTCAGCCTGACGCAGGCAGCGCACAGTCCAGGGCGTCAGCGATGTGTCTGTTTGGTAGAGCACGATGCGGTGCGTGTCCTCCTGCTGGGCCAGCCACCCTGACAGCCGGAATTCTTGGATGCTAGGGTGGGAGTGGGGAGGGTCATCTTGGGGCTGGTCAGGGGTCCCTGCCCTCAGAGACCATGTAGCTCCACTGCTGTGGGGACGTGGATGTGGACATTCAAGGCCTAGACATGACTGCATCCTCTAGGGACCAATTCACCCCACTGTCTCCCCAGTGGCCAGAGGGATGGGGGCCCACGCTCCTTGTTTCACAGCCTAGAACTCAAATGAAACTGAAGGAATCCTACGTTCTGAGCTCATCCCTGTGCTCCCCGTCCCCACACCGCAACACACACCTGTCCAGTGCAGAGGCCCCCAGGCGGGCCCGGATGATGTCACTGTTGAGGAGGAGCGTGGGGCCTGGAGATGGATGAGTGAGGAAGGGTGTTTAGGAACCTGGGCCAACAGAGGTGGGGCCTCTCCCATGAGAGAATACCACCTACTTGGCTTACAGGGCCTTGTTCCAGCTCCACCCCCACCCTGACCCACCAAGGCATTTCCATTCCTTGACCAATGCCCCACCCACACGCGCCTTGCCCCACGCAGACCAAAGGCCTGCCCTTGCCCACGACTGACCAATGGCTTGCAGAGCGTGCTGCAGCTCCAGCATGAAGGCCACCATGGGCACCTCGGCACACACAGGCAGCACTGCCACTGTTGACAGGTTGCTGGCGGGGTTGGTGAGCTCCGAGTGAGGGGGGACACCTAGTCCCGAGCCTGCTGAGACCCCAAAGGATGGTATTTGCTGTGCGGTCCTGTGTTTGGAAAGGTCAGCTCTCCCCTACCTTCTCAGAAATCCCTTCTCCTTGTCCCTCAGCTGAGGCTTAGTGACGCCATACTGAAGATCATGGTCTCAATCCTCGTCCCACAGCCTCAACCACTGTCCTTGATAAGATGTGGTTATCTGACCCTCAGTTTTGGCCCAGTCTCCTCAGGGGGATCCATTACACTACTGTATAACCCTTTCTGTTTTCCACTCTGCCTACATGGACTTGATCTGTGCCCCTACCCATTCTCGCCTGGGCGGGGCGGGGCGGGGCGGGGGGTGTCTCTGTCCACTAAGAGGACTTGAACACAGAACTAGACTGAGATAAAGATGTTTCTGACCCACCTATTGCATCTCAGCTTCTCTGCATACACCTTAGACTAAAACATCGACCCCCATCTCTTGATCAGACCTCTCACTGCCTCTTCTCCACCAATTCCTATAACAGTTTTGTTGTTGTCGTTCAGTTGCTAAGTCATGTCCGATTCTTTGGGACCCCAAAAACTGCAGCATGCCAGGCTTTCCTGTCTTTCACTATCTCCCAGAGTTTGCTCAGATTATAACAATCTAAACAAGTTCAAATGCCTTTCTGGTTGCTACAAGACTTGCCCTGGCCCATTCCTCCCCCTCACTCACTTTCCCCCTTAAAGTGTTTCAACACCACCAAACCCTTTTGGAGTCTTGTCTTGTCCCACCTCATTTATCAAGTCTCTGCTCATTGTCCTCAGAAAAGCCTGCCTCCTTAGGTTAGTCACGCCCCAGCAAGACACTCTTTTGTTTTCTACACAGTACCTTAACTGACATTGTACTTTCTTTGTATTTTAAAAACTGTTATCTTGCAAGCCAAGCCATAAGCCATTCTAGGGGCTTTGTCTGTCTTGTGTACTTTCCCACCACCCTGCACACTGCAGGATGCCCAGCACACACTAGATGCTCACTAGAAGCTGTCTTCGTAGCATCACGGAGAGGTTCTCAGGGGTCTGAGATTTTTAAAGTCCCTGCCCCATAGCTGCCCCAGAATCACAAGGGTGTCCTGCCAGCAGAGTGGGAGTGAAAGTGTACTTGGGCACAGAGTGTAGGACTAGGGGGAAAGTCTGTCGGGGAAGACTCTGGGTGTAGGGATGATTCGTTGCCATGGCTCACCTTGGCCCCACCCCAGAGATCCAGGTGTCAGGGCTGACTGGGCAGAAGCCCCCAGGCGAAAAAGGAAAGTAGAGGTTGCCTAGGCTAGTCCAGGGTCAGGTCACCATAATTGAAAACATCGGGCCCATATTTCTGCACGCCTCAAATCCGACCACTTCCCAGTGTATCCTAGTTGGGAAAATTCACCTCCCAGTATGCCCTGGAAGGGAACCACACCTCCCAGCATGCACTGAAACTGAGAAATACAACTCCCAGCATCCACCAGGACCAGGAACCACATCTCCCACCATGTTGGTAACCTATTGAAGTCACTTCCCAATATACCCTAGGCCCCAAACACCACCCCCAAACTACACTTCCCAGCACACGTTAGTCTAGGCGTTCCTTTTCTAGTAGGTGGACTCCATCCTCCAGCCAGCTCTGACACCCAGAACCGGGCTGCCCCTAAGACGCCCACCTCTCGTCATGACTGACGCTTTAGATTCCACTAACATCCATCCTAAAGGAGACCAGTCCTGGGTGTTCATTGGAAGGACTTATGCTGAGGCTGAAACTCTTTGGCCACCTCATGCGAAGAGTTGACTCATTGGAAAAGACTCTGATGCTGGGAGGGATTGGGGGCAGGAGGAGAAGGGGACGACAGAGGATGAGGTGGCTGGATGGCATCACCGACTCGATGCACATGAGTTTGGGTGAACTCCGGTGATGGACAGGGAGGCCTGGCGTGCTGCGATTCATGGGGTCGCAAAGAGTCGGACACGACTGAGCGACTGAACTGAACTGAAGCAGCCCTGGCTCCAGGACTCCGTTTCCCGGCATGCCCAGGAACCCGAACTTCATCCCCCAGCATGCACTAGAACTCGGATTGCCATTTCCTGCTTCAAGCTCCACCCAGAGCAGGTTATACGCCGGACTCCACCTCCCAGCATGCCCTAGGCTCAAGGCTCCCTCCCCCAGCACGTTCTGCGGCGTTGGACTACATCCCCCAGTATTCCCGGGCGCTTGCAGGCTCCCACCTGGGAAGGGTCCTCGCAGCTGCTGCAAATTCCCCAGAATCTTCTGACTCAGCAGGTGGATGAGGCGGGTCACGACCTGGGGCGTTGGAGGCCGGCGGTCCAGTTAGACTGCAGGAGCAACTCTGCGAGTACCACCTTTTCCTCCTTGACCAGGGCGCCTGGGTCCGTTACCTGGGCCCCACCCCACGAGCCCCGCCCCTCACTTGGAGGCTTCAGCTCCTCCCTAGGGCTCCATCTGCACCCGAACCCCCTCCCCACCCATTAGGCCCCGCCCTCTCTAGGGCCACACCCCCACTCATCTGTCCCACCTCCATTCGGAGAACAGCCCCCAGCCCAACGAGCTGCACCTGCGGGTATCGACGTTTGATGTGGCCCAGGGTGCCCTCGGGGAGTTTGGCCAGCTCTGTGTCGCGCACCGCGTGCACCGTTGTGGCACGTGGCTGCCTTGTCAGCGCCTCCACCTAGGGGATCGCGTGTGTGACCAGGGCTGAATGAGCCAGGAGGCTGATAGGTAAGGGGAAGACCGACTGTGGGTGCAGACAGAAGGCGGAACGAAGCCTCGCTATCCATCTCCGAGCTCGGGGAAAGAGAGGCCAGGAGAGGGTGCCACACCGGGTGAGGGTCCCTCACTACGCTGATGAGGTTGCCCCCATCTCCCCGCCCCATGGAAAGCAGTTGGAGAAAGTGGAGTACAGAAGGTTAGAGGCGGGGGGTGGGGGGGTGCTGCGCGTTTAGTGCCCCATCCTGTTGCCCGGGATGAAATATATGTTGGGGGTGGGGGGAACCTGGACTGGAAGAGGTTAGAGATCAGTGGGTGGGGCCACGCTCACCACTCCTATGAGATCCCCGCGGCCGTACTCGCCCACCAGCTCTTTTTTGCCGCTGCCCCTCTGAATGACACTACGCAGCCGCCCGTTGAGCACGATGTAGGTGCAGTCTGAACGGTCTCCCTGCCTGCGGTGGGGGTGCGGGTGTCAGAGTAGGAAGGTAGGCAGGACCTGAAGGAAGAGGTAGGGGCGGGGGCTGCACCTGTACAGTGCGCGTCCCGCCTCCACCGCTGTCCAGTCGATGGCGAAGTCCATCTGGCGCACGAAGGGCGACATCCTGGCGGCCACGGTTTGTGCGGCGCTCAGCACCACGCTGGGCTGTGCACGCATGATCCTGCAGGCAAAGGGCAGGGGCGCATGGGCCTGGGGGCGCCCAGGAACAGCCGATAGGGAGTGTTGAGTTGGGTGATGGCCTGGGGGGTGGGACAGGAAGGGCTCAAAAAGTGAAAACGGCTTTTCAAGTGCCGTTGAAAAGTGTGGAGGGTCAGAGGCATAGCCTCATGTAGGGCAGAATGGAGTTGGTCGGGGGACCCCCTGAGTCACCCCCGCCCCAACATCGGGCCCAGGATGTACTCGTAGAAGTCGGACTTGGAGATCCGCAGGAAGGTGCAGTCACGCTGGGCTCGAAGCGTGAAGATGAGGGGCTCGCCGGTGAGCACAGCCAACTGTCCCACTAGCTCCCCGGGCTGTACCACGAACAGGCACACATCCTCGGCCTTGTCGATCATGCGCTGGTACACGTGCAGACTGCCCCACAGCACAAAGTGCAGGCTCACATCCTGTGGGAGAGGGGCCAGGAGATGGGCATCCGGGCAACACTCCACCCACAGCTCGGGTCTGTGCGCTCGGAAAAGGTTAAGGAAAGAAAAGTTGGAGGTAGTGAAGGCCCTCCATAGCACTGAGCTGAGCAGCACATGTATTTATATTCCCATTCAGCACCCACAGCTGCTGCTGCTGCTGCTAAGTCGCATCAGTCGTGTCCGATTCTGTGCAACCCCATAGACGGCAGCCCACCAGGCTCCCCCGTCCCTGGGATTCTCCAGGCAAGAACACTGGAGTGGGTTGCCATTTCCTTCTCCAATGCATGAAAGTGAAAAGTGAAAGTGAAGTCTCTCAGTCCTGTCTGACTCTTAGTGACCCCATGGACTGCAGCCTACCAGGCTCCTCCGTCCATGGGATTTTCCAGGCAAATGGAGTGGGGTGCCAGATGCTGCTAATAGATCACCCATCGCAGCCCAGATTAAGAGGCAGGAATTCTTTTCAACAGGGTCAGCAAGAGGCTGGGAAGACCGGCTACATAGGAGCATGGCTGAGCTTAGGTCCTCTTTGCTTGTGCTGGGCAACTGCATAGCTACATGGAAAGGAACAAAGTTGCAGCCTCACCTTTCATCATGTCAAAATGGATCAAAGACATGAATGTGAGAGCTTAAACTATACAACTCTAAGGAGAAAACACAGGAGTCAATCATGGTCACACTGGACCATGGACGCAATGGAATCTTGGATATGATACTAAAAGCCCAAGTGACAAAATGAAAAACGGATAAACTGGACTTCATCCAAGTTAAAAACTTTTGAGCTTCAAAGGGCACTATCAACTGAAAGGAAACCCACAGGCTAGGAGAAAACATTTGCAAATCATATATCTGCTAAGGGTCTGCTATTCAGAATATGTGAAGAATTTTTACAACTCCACACTAAAAAGACAACGCAATTTTAAAAACAGGCAAAGGCTCCAAATAGACGTTTCTCCAAAGGATGTATGAATGGCTAGTGATCCTATGAAGATGCTCAACATTACAAATCACCACATGATGCATGCTAAGTCATGTCCTACTCTTTGTGACACTATGGACTGTAGCCTGCTAAGCTCCTGTCCATGGGATTCTCTAGGCAAGAATACTGGAGTGGGTTGCCATTTGCTTCTCCAGAGTTGCCATATGACCCAGCAACTCAACTCTAGGACACAATGAAAATATATCCACACAGACATGTGTACATAATGTTCATACCTGAATCATGCTATTATGCATACTAGCCAAAAGGTGGAAATAACTCAATGTCCATCAGAAGATGAACTGAGAACCAAAATGTGGTTCATTTCTATGATGGAATAGTACTCAGCTGTAATGGAATCGGAGAAGGCAACGGCAGCCCACTCCAGTACTCTTGCCTGGAAAATCCCATGGGCAGAGGAGCCTGGTAGGCTGCAGTCCATGGGGTCACTAAGAGTCAGGCATGACTGAGCGACTTCACTTTCACTTTTCACTTTCATGCATTGGAGAAGGAAATGGCAACCCACTCCAGTGTTCTTGCCTGGAGAATCCCAGGGACAGCGGAGCCTGGTGGGCTGCCCTCTATGGGGTCGCACAGAGTCGGACACGACTGAAGTGACTTAGCAGCAGCAGTAATGGAATAAGGCACTGACACATGCCACAACATGGGTGAAGCCTGAAAACATCATACTACGGGAAAGAATCCCAGACACAAAGGGCCACATATTGTTTGATTCCATTTATATGAAGTGTCCAGAACAGGCAAATCTATAGAAACATAAGATCAGTAGTTGCTTAGGGCTGCGGCTGTTTAGGAGGTAGGAGATCGATGGCTTTAGAGTGTGGTGTTTCTCTTTAAAGGGATGTTCTCAAATCGACAGTGGTTATGGTTGCACAACTCTGAATATACTAAAAACCACTGAATTGTACTCTTCAAATGGGTGAACTGTATCATGTGTGAATTACAGCTCTAAAATTATCACACACACAAAAAAAATCCCCTTTGGGGAGTTCGCTGGTGGTCTAGTGGTTAGCATTTGGCACTTTCACTACTGAAGCCAAGGTTCAATCCTTGGTCAGGGAACTGAGATCCCACAAGCTGACTGGTGCAAAACAAAACAACAACAAAAAGCCCCTTTGTTCTCAATTCCTGTGTTCTGCTCCAACCTTGTTGGTTTTCCTTTGTTTTCCAGATGGGACAGCTCCACTACAGGACATCTGCACAAACTGTACCCTCTGCCTAAAATGTTCTTTCCTCCCCCTTGCACCTAGTTAATTTCTCTTTGTTCTTCCTACTTTACTGGAGGTCACTTCCTCAGAGACACTGCTCTGCCTAAATCAGACGTTGTAGAACTGAGGACATCCCCTTTGTAGCACGAAGCCTATATGATTTAGCAACAATCTGTATCATCCTTTGAGTGAAAGGTCTATCTGTGAGCTTCTCAAGGGCAGGGGACCCCTGCTGGTGTTTGTTGGCCCTACAGCAAGCCTGCTAACTGCTGCTACTGCTGCTAAGTCACTTCAGTCGTGTCCCACTCTGTGCGACCCCATAGATGGCAGCCCACCAGGCTCCTCCATCCCTGGGATTCTCCAGGCAAGAACACTGGAGTGGGTTGCCATTTCCTTCTCCAATGCATGAAAGTGAAAAGTGCAAGTGAAGTCGCTCAGTCGTGTCCGACTCCTAGCGACCCCATGGACTGCAGCCCACCAGGCTCCTCCACCCATGGGATTTGCCAGGCAAGAGTACTGGAGTGGGGTGCCATTGCCTTCTCCACAGCAAGCCTGGGACACAGCAAATACCCCTCTCCCCTCTGGTTAGCCTGCCCAGCTGGACACCACTCTGTACCACCCTCTTAAGTAAGGAACTGAAACTGCCTAGAGACAGAAATGTTCCTTCCTCATCCAGCACACAAACCTGTATGACACCCCACAAAGCCCTGATGAGCACCAAAACACTGCAAGGATCCTTGGGAGGGGTGGGGGACATACACACATGCTGGAACCTTCTAAGACAGAATTCCCAGCCTGGGTTTGGGATACAATGGGAGTGACTAGTATTAGGCTGCCATTCATCCTCAGATCGGGAAACATGTTTCCTCACCACCCCCCAACTGCAGGACTTCTCAGAGCTTTGAATATGCTAATGAGTTCACTGGGCACTTCCAAGAAGGACTAAAACAGCCCGTGTTCCCCAAACCTGTTGCACTCAGATCCCTTGTGATAGGGGTGTTCCGTGAAATATGCTCTGGGAAATGTTTGTGGAAAGCAAGGTTTCTCAACGTTGGCACTACTGACATGTTGGACTGGATAATTCTGTTGTGGGGGGCTGGCCTGTGCCTTTTGCATCCCTGGTGTCTAGCCATTAGGTGACGGTACCACCCTCCCAAGCCAATCAATAATGTCACCCTGTGGGACTTGCCTGGTGGTCCAGTGGTTAAGAATCCGCTTTGCAATGCAGGGGACACAGGTTGGATCTCTGGTTGGGGAACTAAGATCCTACATGCCGTGGAGCAACTGAGTCTGCACACCACAACTAGAGAGTCCATGCATCGCAACAAAAGATCCCACATGACGCAGGATGATCCTGTGTGCCACAACTAAGACCAGACACAGCCAGATAAATGAATAAGGAAATAAGTAAAACCTGATCTCAAAAACACTCAAGAAAAGCTTAAAAAAAAGTCTCCACGTGGCCAAATATCCCAAACTGTCTCCCCCTCGCCCACTGTGCATGGTTTGGGGAGGGGCACAGCAGACCAGCTTTGTCCCTAACAAAGTCCTGAAGACCCTGAGGAGCCTTTGATGGTTGCACACCAGCCTGGTATGTTAGCAGGCTGGGCTGGGCTGGGCTGGGCTGGGCTGAGTTGAGCCCAGCAGAGGTTTCCAGATAAGCAGGGCCCAGGGGCCCCTGCAAGGGCCATGATGTGACCACACTTCCTCAGCCGGGCCTTGAACAACTGCCACCAAATGTACTCTGCAGGAAGGAGCCCATTCTGCATTGAGCAGCTCAAAGTGACAATAAAATCAAACTGATCATGTGATATAACAAATCAAATAGAATCTAATTAAAATAAAAACCACCATCGCCCAGCCAGCTAACAGCTGGGCCATCCCCTCTTCCAAGCGCAGACCTCCCTCTCCTGAGCCTGGGGTGCTGCTGCGGTTTCAGCACTTAAGTCATGTCACCCTTACTGTCACCTCCCCATCCCTCTGTCAGCACACCTCCCTCTGGTCACCCTTGCACACACCCTAGCAGCTCAGAACTGAGTACTTCCTGCTTGATCCTCACAACAGTTCCTGCAGGTAGTTATGAGCCACATACCCCCGACCCCATTCCACAGGTGGGAAAGATGAGAAGTTTCTATATGATTCACCCAAGGTCACCCAAGGGCTGCAACTCTGGTTCCCTCTCTAATCCTCCTCCCCTGTGCTCCCCAGCTGTGATGTCACAAAAGGGCCTCAGTTTCCCCATCTGGAGAATGGGCAGATTAGTGGTTTCCTCCACCTCCTGCGTGTCATCAAGGGGCAATGAAATCCAGCTCGTGGGGCTCGTAGGGCTGGTTCCTGGCCTCCAGGCCAGATTCACACCCGCACCCATTTAGTGAGCCCCACCCACCCCCATCCCAGCAGGGACCTAGGATAAGAAATACAGCATCAGAATATGTTGTAGATTTCGAAGGTCAGAAAAATGGAGGTTGTAGGAATGGCCAAGGGCAGGGAAGAGAGATCTTGGGGTGGGGGTCCTAGTGTAAAAGGTTCAAGTTTGGAGGGGAAAGGTAAATAGGTCCACAGGACTTGGGGAGGGAGGGCTGGGGGTCAGAATCATAGGATCCAAAGGTCAGGGGTTGGAAATCACAGACTGAGAGGTCTACATGTAAGGTGAAAAGGCAAGGATCAGAGATCAGAGAGGGGGAGGTCTCAGGTCAGAGCTGCAGGGTCAGAGATCAAGGGTCAGACTCACCTGGTCCCCCTGGCGGGCGATGATGGTGCCAGCTTTGGCGTGATGTAGCAGAACTCGACTATTCAGAAGGGTGGGGTCCTGGTGAGGAAGGATAGGGGCTTGAGACAGCCCAGCGATGCCTACCACCCCCCTTACCTGGTCCCCTAGACGCCCTGGGCTGCCCACCTCAATCTGCATCAGCTTGGCCAGCTCCTGCTTTGCTGCCTCAAAGATGCTGCTTGTCTGGCGGCCCTGGTAGGGCCCGAAGGGGCAGCTGCCGGAGGCCGACTCGTCCTCACAATAGCTGTACTCACAGGCGCCTGCTGGCTGCTCCCGGGGCTCCTGACTGGGAGTCTGTGGGGCAGGGTCTGTGACCTCCATGCTCCCCCCAAACCTTCCTCCTTGGGAGACTCCACCTGTGGCTAGGCCAGGGTTCCAGGAGGGGATTGGAGTCAGGAGGCAGGGGCAGGGGAAGAGGGCAAGGCCCTACCCGAGCTGAGGCTGCCTGGAACCCTCCTGAGGCCTCTTCTTGCAGGGACACAGAGATTCGGCCCCGTTCATATGCCATGTCGAAGTCTGAGCGGGGCCCACCCTGCAAGCCTGCGGTGGATGAGGGGCAATAAATGCAATAAAGATCAGAGTAACCATAGTGGGAATCTAAGCAAACACTATCTACATAACGTTATCCCGGGCAGCAGCCGGAAAGACATGGACTAATCCATCGCCTCTCTCTCTCCCTTGCAACCCTTCTCACTACAGTGCGGAGAGCACCATCTCAACAAGGACCCACAGAAAAAAAGACATGAGAAATGCTCCCAATATTCCTATTTCGTGGATGAGAAAAATCAAGACTGGGAGGCAGATGGACTTCCCTGGTGACCCAGTGGTTAAGAATCCTCCTGCCAATGCAGGGTACTATTCCTGGTCCAGGAAGATCCCACATGCCTCTGAGTAACTACTAAGTTACAACTACTGAGTGCACACTCTAGAGCCCATGCTTTGCAATAAGAGACGCCACTGCCTGAGAAGCCCGTGCACCACAATGAAGAGTAGCCCCCTTGCACAGCAACGAAGACCCACTGCAGGCAAAAATAAGTAAATAAATGATATTTGATAGCCTCTCCCAGCTCCACCTGGTGCCCCAAACCTGAGATATCCACTGGCATGGAGATGCAGCGACTCAGCAAGGGGGCTGAGGAGGTTTCCAGGGATGTGGGCTTCACTGGGTCCCCTGGAGGAGACATATATTTAGGCTCCGGCCCCTCGGAGCCCCCAGGTCTACAGCTAGGATCAGAGGGTGGGGAACTGAAGGGAGCTTGAGGAGGGGTCAGCTCAGAGTTCCTGGGGACTGGGGGACTAGGAAAAGCAATTCCAATGGGCCCATGGGACTGAGGCCAGGGGTTCTGGGGGACTAGGCAGGAGGCAGACCTGGAGACCTAGTTGAAAGGGCTCTTGGGGGGCTGAGAGCTTCCGTGGTGGCTCAGATGGTAAAGAATCTGCCTACAATGCAGGAGACCTGGGTTTGATCCCTGGGTCGGGAAGATCCCCTGGAGAAGGAAATAGCTACCCACTCCAGTATTCTTGCCTGGAGAATTCCATGGACAGAGGAGCCTGGTAGGCTACAGTCCATGAAGTCACAAGGAGTCAGACATGACTAAAGCGACCAACACTTTCACTTTTGGGGGGCTGGGCAAGTTAGGTGGGAGTCCCTGAGGAACTGAGACAGGCACTGAGGGGCAGAGGCTGGGTCAACCTGAGCTCCTGGGGGCCAGGCAGCGGTCACCTTGGGTACCTCCAGTCCCGGGCAGTGGGGCCCCAGTGGGGTCAGACGGCCGGCCAGGGGTCTCCCTCAGCTCCTCTGAGGCCGCGGTGCTGACCATCCGCTTGGAGCCACGCACTGGGCTGGTGCGGGGTGGGAGGCCTGGGCTAGGGAAGAGGCGCAGTGGCTGGATCTCCTGGGGGCAGAGGGCATACTTGTGGCATGTCCGGGGGAGGCAGGCGTCACTCACCCCTCCAGCTCCTGGTGCTCTGCAGGCAACTCACATGGCTGAAGAGCTCATTGGTCAGTCCCAGGTAGTTGTGAAGTGCCAGGAAAGTGACCCGCTGCAGCCTCACCATGATGATCTTCAGGGGCGTGGTCGGCAGAGGAGGGGGCCAAGGAGAAAGAGGGTGAGCCCCGGGAGAAAGTGGGGACCTAGCACTTGGAGGTGGGGCCATGGATGGGGAGAAGGAGACGGAGCTAAGGTCAGAGGTCAAGATCAGAGCAGGAAGGGGCTGGGCAGGGCCATGGGAGCCAGGGAGAAACCCACAATCAGGTGGCAGAAGCCTGGGAAGATGGGGTGGAGGCGGCTCAGAGGAGGAGTTGGCGAGGTCTGGCTGCTCAGAGTTGATAAGCCCATCGTGAGCGCCTCTTGGCAGCTGGGTCCAGCCCCCAGGAGCCTGTGATGGGCGGGGGTCATAGAAGGAAGTGAACCGCCCACTCACCTGCACCACCCGCACCAGGCTCTCGGGGTACTTGGTGAATACCGCTGAGAAGGCCTCCACCGGCAGCCGCAGCACCGTGGAGTCTCGGGCTGCCCGGGCGGACACAGTGCGCTGTGGGTGCTGGTGACCCTGGGGGCACAGGGGGCACAAGGAGAGTCAAGGTCGGGGTGGTGAGAGCCCCCTGCCTGCTTCCCCTGGCCCCTTCCCAATGCCATTCCTTGAGGGACCCCTGGAAACATCAGAGACCCATCAGAGATGGGGGCTCTTGGGGTGACCCTCTCCTACCCAGTCTGGTGGGTGTGGCCTCCTACTGTCCCCACACCCCTCCGTACTGGTGACTCACAGTGATGACATCCAGTATGCTCAGGAGGCTGTTGACACTGTCCCCAGGAACCACTTCCTTCACCACACACTCCTTCCCGTCCTGAGACACACAAAGTGGGGTGAGCACTGCCCAGTGCTGCCCTTACCCTGCTGACCCACATCTTGCCCCCTGACCAAGCCACTAGCCCTCATTCTCATGTAGCCTGGTGATCGTTGACATCCTGACCCCATGAATCTTCCGACCAGCATCGCTAACTAGCCAGTGGCTGTGCTGACCACCCCAGAAGCCCCTGGGCATCCGTTCCTGACTCCTGCCTGTACATCTCATAAGGACCACCAACCTGGGGAGTTCCCTGGTGGTCTAGTGTTTAGGATTTGGTGCTTTCACTGCCATGGCCTGGATTTGATCCCTGGTCAGGGAACTGAGATTCTGCAAGCCATGCAGCACGGCCCAAATTAAAATAAAAAAAAGACCACCAACCCTGCTGACCAAAACCACTGTCTGTCCCGTGACCGTGGCACCCATGCTTGTCCTGCCGCCCACCTCATTGCCCTGCAGAGCCCCCCAGGGTGGTACACTCACAGGCCCTGGCAGACAGAGCTCCAGGAGTCCATCCTGTACCACATAGATGCTTGCATCCGGCTGGCCAGGTCGGAAGACATAGTCACCCTGACTGAGCCGCTGGAAGACCATGTGGCGGCAGAGCTCCAGGAAGAGTGGCTTCTCAAAGTGGCCCAGCACCCTGGACAGGGAAGGTGGGGAATTGTAGATATGAGGAGGTCAGGTCAGCCCCAGCTCTGCAACGCCCCTGCCTGTACCCTGACACTGACCGGACATTCTTGAGCATGTAGAGCACCTCAGAGGGCAGGTGGGAGTTGGCCAGGTCGCCCTCGGTCAGGTCAGCCTCCAGCACAGCAGGCGGGGGCTCCTTCCGCTGCAGCGTGGGCGCCTCTTTCTGGATGCGCAGGATCCTGGTGGCAGGAGAGGGGGATGGGGACAGTGGGGAGCAGGAAGAAGGCTCAGGCAGACCTCAGATCCTCCTGCCCCCACAGAGCCCTTCCTGGGGTCCTTAGAGCAGGGGTCAGCAAACTCTGGCCCACTGGCCAAATCAGGCCAGCCACCTCCTTTTTGTCCATAAAGTTTTATTGGCACACAGCTATATTCATTCATTTACACATATCTGTGGCTACTTTAATGATACAATAGCAGGATTGAGTCATTACATTACCATTGTATGCAGCCTGCAAAGCCTAAGATGTGGCCCGAAAAAGAAGAAACTTGCTGACCCCTAATGTAAAACTCTGAGGTTGCCCTCCACTAGTCACAGGCTTCCTAGATGGAACCTCTCATTGGGCAGACTCCTGACATAGCTTCCAAGATACGAGCAGACTCCAGGAAAATCATCTATGTTCATCACGGCACTCCAGATGTAGTCCATCAGCTGGCAATCACAGATTAGACTCCTGATACAGCCTCCCTCATGAAGGCAGACCCCTGGGGTAGCTTCTGTTATATCAGAAGACCCCAGATGCGGCCTCTCTGCTCTTTATAACAATCCCTGAGATAGCCCTTCCTCCCAAGCCTCAGACAGCCCCGAGAGAGCCTCTTGGATGGCTACAGAGGCTCTTGAGATAGCTCTGGTTACAGACAGAGAATCCAGATACAGCTCCTCTGCTGATCATGGACCTCAGATAGCTCTGCCCTGCAAGGCACAGTTATTACTGAGACAGTCCTTCCACTGGTCACAAAATGCTCAAGATAGACCCTCTAGAATGAGCTCAAACTGAGTTAAACTCCACAGAACAGAGGAATCGCACAGTGGTTCCCCTTCTGATCAGGAAGATCCTTGGGCTAGCCCTTATCTAGGTCACAGAGAAGTGAGATAGCCCCTTGAAGGTCATGGTGATATCAGGGTAGCTCCTCAAGGCTGTGCAGCCAATGAGACTGCCCCCCAGGAGTTGGACAGACCCTCAACTCATTGTGGAAGACCTAGAGACAGCCCTTCTGCTCAAGTCATAGAAAGTCATGGGATAGCACACCTACTGACTGTGGTCCGCCCTGGCATAGCGCCTCAGTGTGAAGAAACACTTGAGACAGACCTTCATGTAGACCCTACATTGTCAGGAGACCCCACAGCCAGCTCTCAGCTTAGAACGATCTCTGGGAGGGCCTTGCTCAGAAACCCCAAGGTAGCCCTTTTATGATGACATGTCCTGAGATGTCCTTCCTGTCTCAAGCGTGAAAAGATTCTTGAGATGACTCCTAGGGAACAGAAATCCCTGACGTAGTCTTCTTGTAGTAGAAGAACTGCAATGAAGGTGACATAGAGAGATGCTTTCTGGTGTAGAGGGACTGCTGAGATAACCGCCGGGGAACAAAAGGTAGAGACAACCCCTCCAGCAGGTCGCAGAAACACCCTGGAGTACCCTGGAATAAACCCTCTCACTTGGGGAGATTTGACCAAGGCAAGACATCCAAGATAGCATTGTTGTTGTTTAGTTGCTAATTTGTGTCCGACTCTTTGTGACCCCATGGATTGTAGCCTGCCAGGTTCCTCTGTTCATGGGATTTTCCAGGCAAGAATACTGGAGTAGGTTGCCATTTCCTTCTCCAGAGGATCTCCTAACCCAAGGATCAAACCCACATCTCCTGCATTGGCAGGTGGATTCTTTACCACTGAGCCACCAAAGCCAGAGATAGTAACTGGGGATTATATAAATCATAGATACTTCTGTAGTAGAGAAACATCACTGAGAGAGCCCTCAAGGAACAGAAACAGCCTGTCTGGTAGGGGAGAGCTCTGAAACAGTTCCACAGACGTGGAAAGACTCCTGAGACAGACAGTCCATAGGGTTCAAAGAAGCCTGAGATGCACGCTTCGGTGTGGGTTGATCACTCAAAAAGCCCTGAACATAGCCCCGGGTACATCCAGCACAGCCTTACTTCTTGGCAATGTTGAGCATCTTAAGTTTCTTCTTCATGCGTGGGCGGGAAGTGGTGGAGACGGAGGCGTCCACTAAGGAAGAAGTGGATTGTGACACCTGGGAGAATTAAGGGGGGTGGGAGTGAGAGGGATGCATCAACTGTCAGTTCAGACCCTAAGGAGGCGGGGGCAAATCCAAGGCCCTTAATCAAGGAGGGAGGCGGGCTTACTAAGAAGTATAACTAGGAAAAGGGCAGGGCCTCTGTGTGGCCAAAAGGAGCCCCAGAGGGTCCCAGACTTACCTTTCGCATAATCTTCCGGCCATAGAAAAGCACTTTGTCTCTCTTCCGGAATCGGTAACGGGGGCCGTCCGGGGCTGGAGCTTCTGGGGATAATAAGTGCGGAGAGGGGCATTCTGAGCTATACGCATACTCCGCACGGCGAAAGATGGGGACGCTGCGTGCGGGCTCCAGCAAATCCCACCTCTACTGACTCACGGGCCCAGACATTTCACCTTCCCATCCCTCAACAGCCCCCAAAGGCCCTCCGGGTCCTCACTCGGCACTCGAAGCCTCCGCACCAGCAGCAGGATGAGCACGGCCGTGACCAGAACCGCGACTCCAGCCCCGATCATCATGCCCAGCACCTGCGGGACGAACGGCACAGGCTGCGCATCGCATACCGGCCCCGCCAAGCCTTCCCCGGGGGTCGGGACGCCTGGGACTCCATCCAACGGAGCCAAGTCCGCCCCGGAGATCACAGTCGGCTCGGCCCTCGACGTCCCCATCTGCAAAATGGGCCAGCGCGGCTCCCTCCCGGGGGAGTCAACTCTTTCTGGAGGTTCGGCGGCCCGCAGTGCACGCCGGGAAACGTAGTTCAGCCTGAACAGACGCAGCCTAGTTATCGCGGGACCGCGCTGATGCGCGCTAAGCACGTCGGGAACCGTAGTCCCCGCGGAGGCGCACAACCTCCAACCCTTACCATTCCGGTTTGCAGCGGGGCGTCCATCTGTTTCTTCAGGCAGGGCTGCACGTCTGGCACTCCTGGGGAATGAGAAGCCGGAGCAACCCGGGCAAGTCGTCACTCTGGGCCGCCTCTCCCCTGCAGCAAGCCCTGCCCTCTTCTTACCCTTACTGCCGGGAGGTTTCTCTGCCGGCTTGGGGACGGCTGGAGGGTGGGGCAAATTGAGTTCGGGGCCCAAGCTAGGGAGTGAGGTGGGTTCCCGGGTCCCCACCAGGGTCTCCTTACTTACCAGGCCGGCCTGACGCCCCACTCGTCCAGCCCCACCCTGGGGCTGAAGGGCAGCCGGTCGGACACCTATTATCAGCAGCCAGAGAACAGGTTCCCCAAGGGGCACGGTTTTCTCCAGCAGGTGGCCCCCTCTTCAGGATCAATCCTGACCCGATCCCTAGGCCGCACCCCTGCACTCTCTGCGAACACTGGATGCCGCACCCCAGGGAAACCGGGCCCGAGTCATGGGGCTGGGGAGATGCCTGGCTCCCGCTGGAATGCTGCCAGGAGCGCCTTCACAAGGAGTCGTGATGCAATGACGAGGTCTCAGTAGCATCCTGGGATGCTTGGAGTGGAGTGGGCTCGCAAAGTGTTACTGGTTGATGCTGGAGATTTACTGTCACGTAATAGTAAAGTTTAGGGGTTTTCTGATGGGACTCGGGGAACGAGGCTGGGACCATTGCTGGGAGATGTAACCAGGGACGCTGGAGTTACCAAGGGTCGATAGAAAGTTATCGAGATTGCGAAGCATGTAAGACTATCACTGAGAAAATCGGAACTGGTTGGGCACATCCCTGGAGTCGTTGGAGCGTGATACTGAAGAATGCTGGAATATCACTGACTTTCCTGGGAAGCTGAGACTGTTTTGGCAACCTCAGAGGATTAATGGAAATCGGGGGTAGTCACTGGGCCCTTGAGACCGTACCTGGAAAATTCACAGGGGATTGGTCTTCTCCCACCCGAGGATGCACCTGGCTACCGGTGCGAAAACACCTGCCGGGAGCTGGGGGAGCGGGGTAAGAGTCAGGAAGTCGAGAGATACCGAGAATAGACGGAAGACAGATCTTAGGAAAGCCGAGGGCTCGCTAACAACCCGCGAAGGGATGTCCCTGCGGGTGCCAAGGAAACCCGGACTCACCCAGGAGCCGCAGCTGGGGTCCACCCTTCGCCAACTCCGTTAGCGTTCCGCCCAGCGCCGCAGGCGCGGCCCCTTTAAATTATTCACCGCAGGGCGCGCCGCAGCCCCGCCCCTCGCCATGCTTGGAAGGTCGCGCGGAGTGTGGCGACGCTTTAAAGGGACCCGCGACCAGTTGGCGCAGGGGATGCCCCTCCCACTACAAATGAGAACAAGTTTATTTTCCCGTTTATTTAACACCCACCCTATCCTTGTCCAAAGTCCGACCCGACTGGCCCAGGCCCTCACGGGGCGCGACTGGCAGCCGGCCCTTAAAAGCAAAGGGTAAAATAAATAAGCTTGGGTCTCCGCACTCCGGGGGTGGTGGTGGTGAGGGGGCTAATGTCCAGTAGCAGTCCGGGTCCGAGTCAATTCACCAGCAGCGAATGCTCCTCCGAAGCGTCCCTGAAGGAAGGGCAGTGTTAGCGGAGGTGGAAAGCATCGGTTCCCTCCGTCCGCTTCCCTTCCACCAGCCAATCCCAAACCCGAACCAAACCAGCCTCGAACCTGCCACAACAGCAAAGGAGGCTGCAGGCGGAGCCGCTCCCGCGGCGGAATTTGCCGGAGGTGGGGCTGTCCTGGCACTGCGCGATGTAGGCCTGGAGCTCGCTCACCTCTGCGCCCGCTCCGCCTGGGTGCTGGGGAGAAAGACCCGGGACCCACATGAAAGACACCCCTGCCCTCCCCATCCTCTCCAACCATCTGAATCTCCCTGATCCTGGTGGACCAACCAGGCTCCCTCCTCTGGGGCTTTGTACATGCTGTGCCCTCCACCTGCTGGTTCCCCGTGCTTTGCTTCACCTGGAGACATTCCCTGACCACTGAATGTGTCTCTCCGCCTGCGGGGCCACCACCTAGAGCCATACTGGACCCAATCTGGGTGCTTGGCAACCACCTACTGACTTGGGTGCACACAGTGGAAGCAAGGTCTGGGTTTGTACCCCCAAGGCTGATAGACATGTGTGATCTTTAAGTGCTAGAGGAAGACCTATAAGGGCTCCTTGGGTCTGAGTGACAGAATTATGTCTGTTGCCTGGCTGTATGTCCAGGCACAGGCCGGTGCAGTCTTCTGCATTCCCAGTTGCAGGGATGTTCTGGCTTTCAGCCTCTTTTTCACCCTTCCCAATCTCATGGGAGCACTCTCTTCTCCAAATCCTTTCTAGCAGTTCCTTCTCCCTGGTGCGCTCTCTCCCAGGCTCTTGTCTCATCAATCCAGAATGTTCTGAGATGATGGAAAGGTTTGATATCTATGCTGTCTAAATCTGGTAGCTACTAACTGCACTGGCATTTGGGTGCTTGCTCTATGCCTGGTGTGAGTGAGGAACTGAATTTAGAATTGTTTCATTTTCATGAAAGTCAAAGTGTAACTAGTCACGTGTGTGGCCAGAGACCAGACAGCACATTTTAGAAATTTGCCTGGACCCAGCCTAACACCAGTCTAAAGCAGGAGGCCTCTGTAACCTTCAGTTTATACCACCTCCATCGGTAGATTGCCATACTCTGGTTTGTCCATTATCCATCCTGCCCACCAGTGCTGGACAGACACCTGGCACCAGGCTTGCAACACAACAGGCCCCCAAACACATCTGCTGAAAGATGTGTCTGCTGACAGATGTGTCACACCTGTCTACCTGTCACGCCCGCGTTCTGCTCTGGGCCCTGCAGCCTGCAAGACCACCGTCATTCCCTAGACCCACAGGACACAGGGGCTTGGAGCAGCACTTCTGGAATCACACAGTTTCGGGATGAGCTGGGTTCACCATCTGCCTAGTAGCCAACGTTGGGCAAGTCAGTGAAACTCTATGGCTTGGTTTGTGTGTGTTCAGTCACTTAGTTGTGTCCGACTCTTTGCAATCCCAGGGACTATAGCCCACCAGGCTCCTCTATTCAAGGGATTTTCCAGGCAAGAATGCTGGAGTGGGTTGCCGTTTCCTACTCCAATGGCTTGGGTTCCCTGTTGGTAAAAGATGCAGGAATCCTACCTGGCCCCACACCTTGATAAAACTGAGAATGCAGCAGCTGTGATGGTATCCGCCCCTCTTGGGCCCCCCACTTCTGAGCTAACCTCTCCTTTGGCCTCGTGGAGTCTCCCATATTCTTTCCCAGGGTCCTTCTCGCCTCACCCCAATGTGGCCAACCTCGAGGGACTTACAGCCTGAGTTTGGGGCTGTGTGCTAATGCATGTGGGGTGGCCCACAGGGAGGTGGCTGACCTTGATGGTGTCGTAGGCGCCTGTGATAAGCGCGATGAAGAGACTGAGCACCATGTAGATGAACAGGCTAATGAAGGAGTACAGGTAGAGCTGAGAGAAGAGCCAGACCAGGCTGCTGCGGCTCTGCTGCGCCTGCATGGCCGCGAAGGTCACGAACATGTCATCCCCGTTGATGAGCGAGAACAGGCACTCGGACACCATGGACAGTGAGCGGAACTGCAGGTGGGCAGCGTAGTAGGGGGGTCAGAGCAAGCCGGGGGCGTGGCAGGGGCTGGGATGGGGCTGGTAGTGGCATTGGGGAGTCAGAGGGGACAGCAGACAGAGCACTAGTAGTCACGGTAAGGCCAGCTCAGGGGGATGGGTCACTGAATAAGGATCAAGGCCAGGGTCACTGGGTGGGTTCAGAGAGGACAGTGGATAGAATTGCTGGAGACCAGGGATCAAGGTGGGTTGTTCAGCGTCACCAGATCAACAGCAGGTGGACCCGCTGGTGTCAGAAGACTCAGGAAGTAAGAAGGGGAGCCAGGGACCCTTGGACAGTGGGTCATGAGCGCCACCCACAGGTCCCTGCCAGCCCCTACCTTCACATGGTAGGGCCCCAACACGATCCAGCCGCAGAAGCAATAGCCCAGATAGATGACGGCCACACAGCAGCAGAAGCGCATGACGCTGGGCAGGGCCACCCGCAGCGTGGCGATGAGGATCTGTGGAGGGAGGAGTCGGGGGGCGGACAGTGTGGGCATACCCACAACACAGGCCAGCTGGGGTGACCAGTGAAGCTGGAAGGAGCCTCAGAAGGGGCAGCAGGGTGCTGAGAGCACACCCCCTTGGCTGGATTCAGCTGGCAAGGGGTTGGGGATGAAAGTGGGCTCACATAGCCCCTGCCCATGTAGAGTGACAGGTATGTCTGGCAGGGGTGAGGGGGCAGGTATGGGGAAGAGGCTCCTGGTGGGTCATCTGCAGGGGCTGTTGATGGCAATACGGGTATGATTTATCTGGGGGTTGAGGGGGTGGGAATTAAGGGACATGTGGCTGCCACCAAGAGGGCCCTGCCTGCATATCTGAAGCTTACATTGTACTTATGGAAGAAGGTCAAGTAGCGGATGACTCCGACCCAGACTAGCAGTGTTGAGGTGCCCAGGAGGATGCTGCAGACGTCGTAGCTTGCCAGGTTCTAAGGGCGGGAGTAGCGTTAACTCCATCTGGCCCTTCCCTGGGGATGGCATTGGCAGGGAGTGGGAGAGGGGGACAGGGCTGGAAGGAGATGGGGTGGGGAGGCAGGGCGTGGGCCGGACCCACCTTGGCTTCGATGCCAATCTTCATGATGGTACCCGAGATGGTGAGCATGTCGCTGGTGACCAGAAGGATGTACCAGCCGTTGACAAATTCCAACCGCTCCCACAGGCTGATGACCCGTCCCCGCCGTCGCCACATGAACCTGACAAATTCCTGCAGGGGTAGGCGGGTGGGGTGAGGGCTGGTCTGGGCAGGGGAGGCTCCCCACCCTGGTGGCCCCAAGGGTCCCAGAGCTGGGCGAGGCTGGGGCTGGCTCTCACGTTCTGCAGCAGGAAGCCTCGGAGCAGTGAGCGGGCGCACAGCAGGAAGGAGAAGGCGCAGGTAAGGATCACAACCACGTCAAACAGGAGCCGGAAGCTGTTGTCTCCTGCGGGGAGGGGCCAGGCCCGGGGGGCTTCAGGGCTGCTTTGGGCTGGTCAGTGGGCTCATAGGTTTGTTTGGGTGAGTCAAGAGCTCGGTTCATACTGGTCTGGGGCTCGGGGCTCCCAGGGAGATTCAGAGCCCCTGGGCAGCACTGGTTCAGGGCTTGGGGGCTCACCATGGCCAAAGACGCTGGGGTGCTTACACTCCTGGATGTGGGCCTGGGTCTCTAGGCTGATGGGGACACGCCCACTGTGTGCCTTATTGTCAAATGTGATCTGCAGGGGTGCAGCGAGATGAGACAGGACAGGGTAAACCTCGGCAGACCCAAGGCTCCCAGACCTGCAGGATGGATGGTCTGTCCAGCCCCAGCCTCCCCCATCACTCCCACACTGCTCCTGGCCCAGGGTCCCCCAGCTCCAGAGTTCAGGAGTCCTGTGCCCCGCCCCCCACCCTACCCCGTCACGGGCTGGTTCCTCACCCACACCCCAGGGACCGTGGGCTCACCAGGATACTGAAGGTGTAGCAGTCTGGGATTTCATTGTTGATCAGGCTCTGGAGGTTAATGGTCTTCAGCTGGAAGTGGATGGTGACGTTGATCAGCCTGGCGGGGAGGCTTGGGTGAGGGGGTGGGTGGGCTCTGCCTGAGTGCCAGTGCTCTGCCCCATGCTGACTCTGCAGCTGGCAGAGGAAGTGCTCACGTGGCAGCTTGGCCTGCCCAGCCCGGGCTTGTGGGGAAGTGGCTGCCCCCTCCCCCAACACTGAAGGTGCCTGGAGTCCTGCCTCCCCGCACCCCCAGCCCCCTCGATCGGTCAGACAGTACTTGTGGAATTTGAGCGTGAGGTTCCTGTAACTGGCGCTGCCATCCGAGAGGGAGAGATCATCACTGGGGGGGACGGGGGGTCTCTCAGGGGGGTCCACCCGGATACAGTCTGAGGACAGGGAGTCAGGGAGGGGACACTGGTGGCAGAGGAGGCACAGGCAGGTCTCCCCAGAGTCCCCGACAGCCCCCTTCCCTGCTTTACCACTCCCTTCGTATTTCCACATTTGTCTGTTTCTGTTGTCTACCCCACAAGGGTCAGGCCCAGTCTATCTAACCCCGTACACAGGCCCCAGTGCCTGGTGCTCTGTGGCCCCAGGTGTTTAGAGAATGAATGACAGTGAAACATAACATGCAGCTCTGTCTGCACACCAAGCAGCCAACTCATCATCACATCATCCTCGCCACCCTGTCTTCCAGAAGAGCAGGAGGGATTTTCAAGTGGGATTTTAATCCTAGCAGCCCGGGCTCCTGACCACTGAGCCCTGCCCGGCCCACTCACCCGTGACGACCATCGGATCAATGTCAAATGTGTCGTTGGCTGGGTCCACGTGGCCCCGGTGGTAGTAGCACTGGCAGAGGGCCAAGGCTGAGCCGTTGGCCCAGGGGCCGCCCCCGCCCCGCACATAGGCATACCGGCCCAGGGACACGTCTGGGAGTGTCAGGT
Organism: Bos javanicus; assembly: GCF_032452875.1. Taxonomy (NCBI): domain Eukaryota; kingdom Metazoa; phylum Chordata; class Mammalia; order Artiodactyla; family Bovidae; genus Bos; species Bos javanicus. The sequence continues at coordinate 16,113,980 of NC_083874.1, read as the reverse complement.
ACTGCGGGCAAAGGAGGGGAGGATCTGTCAGCCCCGCCCGCTGTCCCCTGAGGGCCCAGCTGCCCAATGGCTCCTGGCCACCCGCACCTGGTCCACGGCATAGAAGATGGCCTGGTATAGCTGCTGCCGCGTGTAGGCTGCGAACGTGTCATCCGCCCCATCCGTGTAGCCCAGCAGGAAGAGGTGTCGGAAAGCGATGGTGTTCTCCTCCCGGAACGTCACTGCCAGCTGGTTGCTGAGCCCAAACAGGATGAGCTGGTAGGAGGGACAAGGACGATGGGGATCTCCCACAGTGCATGAGTGGACGGAGAGAAGAGAGGGCCCTCCCCATGAGGGCAGGCCTTCCATACGCAAACAGTGGCTGCTCATAGAACTCACGGCAACAGCTAACGTCCATTACATGTGTACTGGGTGCCAGCTGCTGTGCTAAACCCAAACCTATGGGGACAGTCAAGCTCCAGGAGTTGGTGATGGACAGGGAAGCCTGGCGAGCTGCAGTCCATGGGGTCACAAAGAGTCAGACATGACTGAGTGACTGGACTGAACCGCACAGGGTAAGCACCACTGCTGGCTCCTTTTGCTGTTGTTCAGTCGCTCAGTCGTGTCCAACTCCTTTCGATCCCATGGACTATCCGTGGGATAGTCCTCTGTCCGTGGGATTTCACTGGCAAGAATACTGGAGTGGGTTGCCATTTCCTCCTCTAGAGGATCTTCCCAACCCAGGGATTAAACCTGCGTCTCCTGCATTGGCAGGTAGGTTCTTTACCACTGAGTCACCTGGGAAGCCCCTCACTGGGCTCCTTTACTGACAGGAGATTAGAAGCATGGTGACATACCCAAAGGCACTAGACCAGAAGCTCTCAGGACAGGGGCTGAGTCTGACTCATCACGGAGTCCTTGGAGCCCAGCACAGGTCCTGGGAGAGGGAGGGAGGGAGGGCAGTGGTCTCTGCAGCCACCAGATCAGTTTTCTTTGAGGGTCAGCACAGCATCAGACTGCCAGGGTCCACATGCCAGCTCCCAAGGCTTAGTTGCTATATGACTTTGGACAAGTCCCTTAACCTTTCTGAGCTTCATTTGTCTCATCTATAAAAAAAGTGCAACAACACTGACCAGAACCTTAGAGGGCATTTGTGAAGCTTAAAGGAGCTGCTCCTGTGCAGGTCCCAGAGGGCTTCCGACTGATGAGTGCCACATGCTGCTGAGGGGGCAGGACTAGGCTCTGACTCTAGGCTTTTCCCCTTCAAGGAAAATAGGGCCCACAGGTGGAACTCTGGGGGCAGGGGCGAGTGGTACAGGTCTCACCTGCACGGTGACCACCAAGATCTTCACCACTTGCAGCATAAGCTTGAAAGGCTTGCGACCCTTGGCCCGGAATTTATCACAGGGGCTCATGAAGAAGTACTTGAGACGGCGACGGAGATCTTCCTCTTCTGGAGGGGTTGAAGGGGCTGGGGAAGCCCCTGTCTGAGTCCCATATCCAGGGCTGGGTGTCAGAAGACGCTCGGTCTCTGTGAGATGGGAGGGAGGGGGAAGTGGGGACCAGGCCGAGACAAGTTTACCTGCCAATAGGGGAGGCAGGTCCCAAGCTCCAGCTAAAAAAGAACTCTGAGAGATCTAAGGAAAACCAGAAAATTCGTAACATTTTACAGATATTTGCAGCAGTGCTGGTCAAAGACTATAAATCACTTGAAAGAGCCTGAACTGATTCCTGGCCCTGCCTCAGGGCACTCAGCTTCCCTGAGTCTCAGCTTCCTCGACTGCAAAATGGGGCAATAAATTCTCTCACTTAGGAAGCTAAGGATTTGATACTTACAAAGCATTCCATTCCTAAGCCTCAATAGTTCCTCAACAAGTAGAGGCTATTCTATTTTTTTGTTTGTTTTTCCCCCCTTCTTTTTGGCCATGCCTAAGGGCAGAGAAGGCAATGGCACCCCACTCCAGTACTCTTGCCTGGAGAATCCCATGGACGGAGGAGCCTGGTAGGCTGCAGACCATGGGGTCGCCAAGAGTTGGAAACGACTGAGCGATTTCACTTTCACTTTTCACTTTCATGCATTGGAGAAGGAAATGGCAATCCACTCCAGTGTTCTTGCCTGGAGAATCCCAGGGACGGAAGAGCCTGGTGGGCTGCCGTCTATGGGGTCGCACAGAGTCAGACACGACTGAAGCGACTTAGCAGCAGCAGCAGCAAGGGCTTGCAGGATCTTAGTTCCCAGACCAGGGACTGAACCCAGGCCGCAGTAATGAAAGCACCAAGTCCTAACCACTAGACCACCAGGGAACTCCTGAAAGTGAAAGTGAAGTCACTCAGTCGTGTCGGACTCTTTGCGACCCCATAGACTGTAGCCTACTATAGACCATAGCCTACAGGCTTCTCCATCCATGGGATTTTCCAGGCAAGAGTATGGGAGTGGGTTGCCATTTCCTTCTCCAGGCGATCTTCTCGACCCAGGGATCGAACCCGGGTCTCCCGCATTGCAGGCAGATGCTTTACCCTCTTAGCCACCAGGGAAGCCCAGCGAACTCCTAAATAGAGGCTATTCTAAGCATCACTGATTCCTTTCAATCCTGACCAGCCCAAGAAGAAGTCCAAGTTTTCAGCAACTGCTGGTCATAGTTGGTCACAGCAGCTGAGAATAGTCCCTGACATACCCCCATGATCCCCACTGGAAGAACCCTGTTTCATTCCAAGGTCTGGCTGACTCTCTGCCTAGCCCAGCCACCAAGATGAAATGTGGACACTCTTAGAACCTGTCCCACAGTGAGGGCCACCTTCAGATCCCTTTGGCACTCAGATGCTGTTGTGGTTGTTTACAAGACAGCTGGATGGGAAACCAGAGGGTGGGGCACCTCCCTGGCTGGGATCACAGCTAATCCACCCCAGGCTCCAATGACTAGGACATCTCTGAGATGTCTGCAGCTAGTTTAAAAGATGATCAACACATGGGCATTCCTCCAGGCTTCCCTATGAGAGGCAACTGAGCTTCCACGGGTTTGGAGATCTGAAATTGAGTTAGGCGCCTGGGTTTAAAGTGGCAACCCCGCCCCAGCAGTCCTGCCTGGGTTTAGAAAAGCTGAGCATTTGCCTCCTGGCCCGGGGAAGCAGAGTCTGGAGTCTGACGTTGGGGCGGGAGGGTAGGGGTGGGGGTTGGAGAAGCTGGGGCCGCAGTCGGAGTTTCAACAGAACTAAGCAATCCGAATCTAGGCCCGGGATGCAAATCCTGGGACCCTCGCCGCCGCGAGTCGAGAAGCTGGCGGCTCGCCAGCTGCCTGAGTTGAAGGTACTCAGAGCACAGCCCGGAGTCCCGCCACTTAGAAGGGAGAAGCTGGTGCCCACCCGCCACATGTGGGCAGCCTGCCTTTTCTGCCTAGGCTCTAGGAGCCGTCAGTCCATACCGACACCACCGGGAAGCTGAGAGGTGGGCATGGGAGCTGAGGAAAGGGAAACCCGGAGCTCCGCCGTCCCAGGTAGGAGAAGCCGTCCGCAGGTTCGCAACCCGCGTTCCGGAGCTCGCCGGATTGCCTGCGCCCTCACCTGAGCCGCGCGGGCCTACGGGGACTGCCATGTCGGGGCCCGGAGCGCCGGACGCCGCCGGGCGCTGCGGGGCAGCCGGGGTCCGAACGCCCCGCGCTGTCACTGCGGCCTCGCTCCCTGGCGGTGCAGCTTCAAACCCTCCCGCATCAGCTGACTCGCGCCTCAGACACGTGACCACCGCGGCCAGGGAGGCAGGCGACCAAATCCGGTCCCTCCCCCTGCGCCACGACATCCCCTGCCTGAGCCGCGCGCAAGCGTGCCTCGGATGGCGGCTGGCTTCCTCTAGGCGGTCGCGAGGTCCTAGCGCCGAAGGTGACAATGTGCTTGGGGGATGGGCCGGCTGTGAGCGTGCGGACTTAGGACTGACTCAGTCCTGGCTCCCTGTCGTTCCGGCGTCCAGTGCCAATCTCATGGCTTCCATGTCTAATGCTTGACCCCTTTCCCTCCGCGGTGTAGGATAAGGATCCTGTCTCAAGGGTGTCCGGCTCCATCCTCCCAGAAACCCTCCCTTACTCTCAACCCCCTCTCATCTGACCTATCATCAATCCTACTTCTTTTCCTAATTGTATCCTAAATAGGACCACTTTCCTCCACTCCTATGGCTGTCAGCCCAGAGTCTCCCAACATTCCTGGCTTGGACCACTGCAACAACCTCCCTGATCTTACGCTCCTATTTCTGATCCCCCTCCATTCCCCTCTCCATCCAGCAGCCAGAAGGGTCTTCCAAAAATAACTGATAGTCCTCTGTCAGAACCTGCTGGTAGCTTCCCATTTCTCTTGGATGACAAGCAAACTCCGCTCTTCAGTCTACTGAGCCCTCTTTTCCAGCCCCACCTACCTCCTCCCCTATCTCATCTCAGTGGCCCCAGGGCCTTAGTACAATCTTCTTGCCTTAGGCAAGAAGGCAAGTGATCAGATCAGTTCAGTCACTCAGTCGTGTCCAACTCTTTGCGACCCCATGAATCGCAGCACTCCAGGCCTCCCTGTCCATCACCAACTCCCGGAGTTCACTGAGACTCACGTCCATCGAGTCAGTGATGCCATCCAGCCATCTCATCCTCTGTTGTCCCCTTCTCCTCCTGCCCCCAATCCCTCCCAGCATCAGAGTCTTTTCCAGTGAGTCAACTCTTCGCATGAGGCGGCCAAAGTACTGGAGTTTCAGCTTTAGCATCATTCCTTTCAAAGAAATCCCAGGGCTGATCTCCCAGTCCAAGGGACTCTCAAGAGTCTTTTCCAACACCACAGTTCAAAAGCATCAATTCTTTGGCGCTCAGCCTTCTTCACAGTCCAACTCTCACATCCATACATGACCACAGGAAAAACCATAGCCTTGACTAGACGAACCTTTGTTGGCAAAGTAATGTCTCTGCTTTTGAATATGCTATCTAGGTTGGTCATAACACGCTCCCAACCACCACTTCTGGGTCTTTGAAAAACTCCTTTAAATGCCATGTGCCTCAGTGTCCTCATTTGCAAAAGGGGAATACTCAGTTATCTGTCTCATGGAGCTGCTGAGAGAATTAAATGAGAGGGCTTCCTTGATGGTCCAGTAATTAAGAATCTGCAGGGAACACAGATTCTATCTTGGTCTGGGAAGATCCCACACGGCAAGGAGCAACTAGGTCTGTGTTCCACAACTACTGAGCCAGTGCTCTAGAGCCTGTGAGTCACAACTACTGAAGCCTGTCTGCCTAGAGCCTGTGCTCCATAAGAGAAACTAAAGCAATGAGAAGCCTGTGTACCACAACCAAGTGTAGCCCCTGCTCACTGCAACTAGAGAAAAGCCCACACACAGCAATGAAGACCTAGCATGGCCAAAAGATAAATAAAATTGTTTTAAAAAAAGAATTAAGTGAGAAAATGCAAATGCATAGTACAAGTCTGGACCAGCAGTAGTGCTGAAGTAGCAGTGATTAGATTTACAAAGTCCTTCCACAGGGAAGCTGTCCCCTATTTAAATCAGAAGTCTTGTTATGCTTCTTGAATGCACCATACTCTATAGTTGCTTTTTCAGTGTTTCTGAACTCTGGGAGCTCTGTGAGAACCAAGGCCATGCTAATCTTGCTCCCTGCTGAGACTTGAGCAACCAACACGTGTTTATTGAATGCATAAGCGAGTAACCTCTCCTTTGTCCTGTGGTGTACCTGCAACATGGGCTTTGAAGGATAAGGGGGTAAATCTGGGGAGCAGAATGGGCAGGCTGCCCACATGGTTTCATATCAGCCTCTGCTATGCACCTGCTAGACATTCAATGTGCCAGAAATCCCACCACTCGTGGGAAAGTTAACTCTAAAAGGGAAGGAAGCAGCATAGACCAGACCGCAGGGTGAGTCCGCCCCTGACTGGGGTGGCTAGGTCTGGGGGAACAGAGTGGCGACTGCTGGGATGGACCACTATGAGACCTCCTGGGGGAAGCCAGGAGGATATTGTGGAGGGAGCCAGGATAGTAAGGTTCCATTTGTGTGGCTCGCTCGGGCAATGCCCTCCCATCTCCCCAGGAACAGGCTGCACATTAGAGAAAAAAGAGCAACAGCAGAACCATGACACAGAGCCTGGAGGCAGTGGGAGGATTTTACTAACTGCACAACACACGCTTTCCCAGGCACCTGTGGGTGCCAGCACACCCTTTAGCCATCAGGCCCAAGCAGGGCTTCTTGCTCCTGCACCCACCTGGGACTCTCGCCCGTAGGGAGGGCTGGGCTGACAGTGTCACAGATGGGAGAGCCAGGGTCAGGGTGGGACCTGGAGTTGGAGTCAGGGCTGGGCACAGGATCTGTATCGGGGCTGGGACCAGATCTGTGGTCAGGGCTAGCCAGGAGGTCGGAATTGGCATTGTGCCCAGGCTTAGGGTCAGAAGACAGGGCAGAATCAGGGCTGGGGCTAGATCCAGAGCCACTCGTGGGTTTGAGGTTGGGATTGGGGAGGGAGCCCAGCCCAGAGCCAGGATCACGGTCAAGGCCAGAGCTAGGGCCAGGGCTGAGCACTGAGACAGCATCCGGACCCAGGAGGGAGGCCTGCCCTGGCCTTAGCATCGAAGCGGGGCTGAGGCCCAGGCCAGCAGCGGCAGCGGCAGCAGCCGCAGCTGCAGCCGCACCCTCGTGCACGCGCTTGTGCTTGGTGAGGCTAGAGGCTTGGCCGAAGGCCTTGCCGCAGAGCTGGCAGCGGTAGGGGCGCTCGCCCGAATGCACATGTAGGTGCTGCAGCAACGCGGAGCTCTGCCCAAAGGCCTTGGAGCAGTGGGGGCAGGCGTAGGGCCGCTCGCCCGTGTGCGTGCGCAGGTGATGCTGCAGGTTGGAGCTCTGGCCAAAGGCCTTGCCGCAGTGGGGACAGCGGTAGGGGCGCTCGGCCGTGTGCGTGCGCTGGTGCTGCAGCAGCGCCGAGCTCTGCCCGAAGGCCTTGCCACATTGCGGGCATGGGTACGGCCTCTCACCCGTGTGCGTGCGCAGGTGCTTCAGCAGCGCCGAGCCCTGCCCGAAGCCCTTGGCGCACACCGGGCACTTGTGCGGCCGCGGGCCGCCGTGCGTGCGCAGGTGCTGCGCCAGCAGCGAGCCGTGGCCGAAGGCTTTGCCACACACCGGGCAATGGTGAGGCTTCTCGCCACTGTGGCTGCTGCGGTGCTTGAGCAGTGTGGAGCGCCAACCGAAGGCCTTGCCGCATGCGGCGCACTGGTAGGGCCGCGCGCCAGTGTGGATGCCCCGGTGCTGCGCCAGCGTGGCGCCGTGGCTGAATGATTTGCCGCAGTCGGGGCAGCGGTAGGGCTTCTCGCCGCTGTGCGTGCGGCGGTGCTGGCTCAGCCCCGAGCTGCGGCGGAAGGCTCGCCCGCAGTCGGGGCAGGAGAAGGGCCGGGGCGGGCTGGCAGGTGCAGGGAGCACCGCGGGGGCAGCGGTCAGGACCTCAGGGGTGGCAGGGAGGTCGGAGGAGAGGGAGTCCAGGTCTGGGGAGGCAGTGGGACTGAGGGTGTCGCTGTTAGGGTCGAGGATCAGGGGAACCGGGCCGATGACATCGGGGTCGTCGAAACTTGAAGACAGGGGGTCGAGATCTTGGGGGTCGGAGTCACGGATCCCCGAGATGGAGCCTGGAGCACCCGCCTCCGCATCCAGAGCCTCGGAGACAGGCTCCAGGTCTTCATAGCTGGGGTCCACGTCCTCAGAGACAGTGTGGAGGTCTTCCGGCTCAGGCTCCTGGTTTTCGGAAGCCGGGTCCAGCTCTTCTGGGTCAGGGTCTAGGTCTTCTGAGTCTGAGTCAGGCTCTTCATAATCGGGCCTCCTGCCCTTGTGGCCTGGGTTCCTGACTAAGACGGAACGCCTCATCCCTGGTGTGGAAGTACCGGCTTCTGGGGCAGGATCTATGGGGTGAGGGCAGAGGGTGAGTGGAGAGTAGGTTCTGCGGAACCCGGGGTCTCTTCTGGAGCCTGGGCAGGGAAGGGAGAGGGAGTTGGGCTGTACCCCAGATCCCGCTTTGGGGTAAACACACAGATCCTTCTCTTGTCTCGTGCTATAGGGAGACTGCACTGGTTCCTGCCAGGTCAGGGAGAAGAGGGACCCTGGTGGGACAGGGGGAGGGGCCTCCCTTCTCAGCCCCACACCTGGATAGAAGTCAGGGGACCCAGCACTAGAGGTCTCCAGCACCCAGCTCCATGGTTCCGCCCCTCTCTCCATCCTGGGCTCCTCCTCTGGTGGGAAGCTCAGGTCCTGTGGAGGAGAGAGTCCCCTTGACCATGGCCGCTTTGAGGGGAAGAGGGTGGGTGTCTGGGTTCCTGTGCTTGCTCTAAGTACATGGCCTGAATTCCAGTCCCATTGTTGGGGGTGGCATATTTGGGGGTTCCTGGTAGGGAACCTGGCTCACCTCCTAGAGAGGAAACATTGTGATCTCTGAAGCCTCTATCTGTGGGGGATGAGTGTGTGTGTTGGGGGGGGGTGCAGACAACATCTGGTACTTCTCCTGGGTCACTGGGGGCACGCAGGGAGACCCCTGGCTTGCTTCCGGGGGAAGAGACAACGTGAATTCCAAACTTCATAGTTCTGGGGTATGACTAAGTGTCAAAACACCTATGTTCCGTCTTAGATAGAAGATCCTGAATGCTGATTTCTAAAGGTAGAGTGTGCATGGGAACCCCTGGAGGGGGCAGGGAGACCCATGGACCCATTATCCAGGAGAGTAGGGACAAGTGTCAGTGTACCTGTTTGCCCGACTGGATAGATCCTGAATTCTAACCCCTAGCTTGTTAGTCGCTTAGTCCAGTCCAGCTGTTTGGTATCTCATGGACTGTAACCCACCAGGCTTCTCTGTCCAAGGAATTATCCAGGCAAGAAAACTGGGGTGGGTAGCCAATTCCCTTCTCCAGCGGATCTTCCCCACCCAGGGATCAAACAAGGGTCTCCTGCATTGCAGGCAGATTCTTTACCATTTGAGCCACCAGAAAACCCCTAGCTGCGGGGTAGGCAAAACAACACATTGGGCTTCTCTTTGGTTACTGGAGGGACCCCTGGGCCATCTCCTAGGAAGGAATGATTTGAGTGACTGACTCCATGGCTCAAGCATGGAGATGGTCCTCTCTGGGAAGAAAGATCCTGAATTCTACCTCCATGGCTGGAGGTAGGGAGTGGGACAGAGAAACAAGCTGGGACCCCTTCTGGGGAGCAGGGGGAGCTCAGGATTATCTGAAGGGGAGGTGATGCCCACCCCATGGCTAGGCCTGGGGGGGGAAACAACAAATAGATCTATTATTGGGAGGGGGGTTGAGGTGGGGGTGGGTGGGTGTGCGTTGGGGGGCACTTTGGCTCTCCTTTGGGGCAGGGGGAACTTCTGAGCCACAACCTCAGAACTGGGAGTGGATACACACAGAAAGAGGCCTGAGTTCCTAGTTCACCTCCTCACATTCCATGATGGAGGGTGGGGGGACAGTGCTGGGTCACCCCTGGATTCCCAGTAGGGGGAAGACCCTTAGATTGGCTCCTGAATTCCCACCTCTGAGCTACAAGGAGCAAGGAGACATAACTGGGGTCCTTCCCTGAGTTCCGGGGGGCAGGTGGAATCCTGGATCACCTCCTGAGGAAGGGGCTTCCAGTGCTCTGGACCCCAAGACTGGAGAGTGAGGGGAAACACTTGGGGTCCTGGGGGAGGTCCCTCTGGAGGATGGGTCTCCTGAACTCCGGACCCCAGGCTGGAGGGTCTGAGGGAACAATACCTGGGCTCCTGGGGTGGGGGATCCGGATCGCCTCCAGGGGAGGGGGCGTTCTGGACTTACGCTCCCGCCCCCAGCCGAGGGGTGCCCCCCTCCCCTACCTCCCTATTGACGGCGCCCAGCTTGGGCTGGGCCCTCCCCCGGGCCGCAGCGGCGGAACCGGTGCGCTAGGCCCGCAGGTCGCGAGGCCCCCTCCCATCGCGCCCCAGGCTCTGCTCTCCCCGGGCGGGCGGGCGCGCGGGGCGGCGGCGTGGGGTAGGACAGAGGTCGCCCCGGGCCGCGCCCCGCGCTGGGGGCCCCCCGCGCCCGCCCCCCTCATCGCAGCCCCCGCCCGCCCGGCCCGCTCGCGGGGACACTCACCCGGCGCCCCTCTCCCCTGCCCGGCCCGCCGCGCCCGCCGGCGCCCCCGGGGCCCGCAGGAAGCCCCCCGCCCGCCAGCCCCGCCGGCGGCCCCCTCGGCCCTGCGGCCCCGCCAGGCGCTCCCGGGGAGCGAGAGGGGCCGGCCGAGGGCCGCAGCGGGGGCTGCTGGGACTTGTAGTTCGCCCGCGCCCGCCTCGGCCGTCGCCATCGCTGCCCCCGCCCCCCGGGCCAGCCTTTGTCCCGGCTGGGCCACCCGGCCGCGCGGCCGCGCCTTTGTCTGCGCCGGGCTCCGCCCGCGCTGTCCCCGCCGCCGCCTCTCCTCTTCTGCTTCTCTCCCAGCCGCTCTTGATCCCTCTCCGCCCCTGTTTCTCTCTCTGTGTCCCTTCTCTGTTCCTCCGTCCCTTTATTTCCATGTCTTGGCCTCTCTTGTCACTTTCTCTGCCTCCATCCCTCTGTATCTGCATCCTCCTCCTCTCTCTCCCTGTCTCTGCCTCCAGCCCGTGTCTCCGACTCTGTCTCTCTTTCTCTCTCTCGTTTCCAGGAACACCGAACAGTCTCTGTCTCTTGCAGACGGGAAACACACATCAGCATAGTTCAGACGCTGAGAATTTACAAACTTGTGGTATCTTTGCTCAGTCCAGCGTTTTCCCTTTAAGACTCCTCCTCCGAGGAAAAGAGCTGGGGATACTCCTCCTCTTTCTCCTCCCAGGGTCATGCAGGGCTGTCACTGGTGGGCTCCCCGTGCCTGTTCCTCCTTCTATAAGCCAGGTCTGGGAAGCAGTCTGGGCATACTTTACCTGGAGATGGAGATCCCTGTGAAGAGGGAATGAAATACAGTCCTGGCAGCTGGCAGCTGGGCTGTGATGTTCTTACCAGAACATAAACAACGGTCTCAGAATATAAACAGTCATCACACAAGGCCGCTCTGTGACTGCGTCTGAGCTGAGATAGCCACAAGGACACTCTGCAACCTCAAAAATGAATACATACCCTGTGCCCCCTACTAACGGAGATGACCGCCGCTTCTTCCCAATGACCACCCCACATCCATCCTCCTACATCTAAGAATCACCAAAAGACCCAATCACCAATCTGCTCCCTCAGAGAGCCAGGCTAGAATTGCTTCTGCTCTCAACTCTACTTAAAACCATCCAGCGCAAACCTGAATCCTATAAGAAGCCTTTCTGTCCTCCACCTCTCTCCTCTGGAGATACCCTGCTAAGGGGTCTTCCTTGCTGCACAAGCTAAAAAGAACCAAACTTTTTTGACTACCGGTGTGCTTCTGATGGGGCTTTTCTTGGGGCTCAGTGGTAAAGAACCCACCTGCCAATGCAGAAGACATGGGTTCTATTCCTGGGTCATGAAGATCCCCTGGAAAAGGGAATGGCAACCCACTCCAGTATTCCTGTCTGGAGAATCCCATGGACAGAGGAGCCTGGAGGGCTACAGTCCATGGAGTCTCAAAGACTCAGACATGACTGAGCAACTAAAAACGACAAAACAAGTGCCTCTGATGGTCCTTGGCTGGTGAATTTTGACACCACCTACCCTTGCTTGTAGGTCAGGGCTCCAGGAGACTTTGCTCTTCCTTCTGGAATCTTCTAGATCTGGGCTGAACTTTTGGCCTGAGACCTGCTTTCTACCCCTCTGTGGAGAAGTCCACAGCAGATCTGAGAGACTTGAGACTGCAATTGGATTATGTTCCTGGATCCTTATCCTGCTGGATGATCCCATTACAGTAATACTTGTAAAGACAGCTGTTGTTTCTGTCTGCCTAGTCTCTCTCTCAGCACCTTGTTTTCCCTTTGTGTAGCCCCCACCACTACTCCAGACAGATCTGTGTCTAACACAGCCCTCAGTATCTTGTAATTGAAACTTATCAACCCGAGAACTTCAACCCCCCCACCCCCCAACCCCGGCCACAAAGAATGAAGTCAGGGATGAAGCCATGTAGCTGGAGGATCTCTTTCTTCCTCTGGGATCATGAACTGTTCACAGGACCTCATTCTACCTGCACCCACCTTCCTCAGTTGTGTGGAAGAACAGTCTTCAGACTGAAGTCAATGTGTACCAGGATGTAGAGGTGAGAGTCAGAGAGACAGCCATAGCTATATTGGTTGAGCTCCTCAGTTCAGTTCAGTTCACTCAGTCGTGTCCAACTCTTTGCAAGACTGCAGCACGCCAGGCTTCCCTGTCCATTACCAACTCCCTGAGCCTGCTCAAACTCATGTCCAGTGAGTTGGTGATACCATCCAACCTTCTCATCCTTTGTTGTCCCCTTCTCCTCTCACCTTCAATCTTTCCCAGCATCAGAGTCTTTTCCAATAAGTCAGTTCTTCGCATCAGGTGGCCACAGTATTGGAGTTTCAGCTTCAGCATCAGTCCTTCCAATGAATATTCAGGACTGATTTCCTTTAGGATGGACTAGTTTGATCTCCTAGCAGTCCAAGGGACTCTCAAGAGTCTTCTCCAACACCGCAGTTCAAAAGCATCATTTTTTTGGCGCTCAGGTTTCTTTACAGTCTAACTCTCACATCCTTACATGGCTACTGGAAAAACCGTAGCTTTGACTAGACAGACCTTTGGTGGCAAAGTAATGTCTCTGCTTTTTAATATGCTGTCTAGGTTGGTCATGGATATAGCCAGGTTGAGTTCCTGGATATAGCCATACCTGAAGCCCTTAGTCTTGTCAGTATCACAAGCCAACCAATTTCTTGGGTATTTGAGCTAGTTTCAGTTCAGTTCAGTTCAGTTCAGTCGCTAGTTTAGTGGGTATCTGTTCTTTGCAGTCATGACAGTCTTGACTAATTTATAAATTAGTTTCGGGAAAGGGAAGGGTATTGAAGGAAATAATGTAAAATGTGAAATTGGCTGAACAAAGGTAAAATAGAGGGTCAGGGCCACCACAGACATATATATTCATTATGAATAGGACTTTGAACATTGTGCTGTGCACAATCTCCTCAGATGTATGTCACACCCTGTAGAAGAGCCTTTTTCAGGAGACTAGACATCTATTATGTAGAAAAATAGCTGATTAAATTGTTGCCTGTTTTATCTTGGCACTCTAACAGGGTGTCACCTGAGACTGTGGCTCAAGTGCCTTTGGAGGAAAACATCAGGATGTTGGAATATCTGGGAGCTTCCATGAAGTCTTCAGCAAGGTCTTATAAGATACATACAAACTCCCTCTATCTGCTGCTTCTTAAAGCAGAGTTAGCACTTCTTTGATTTTGTGAAGTTAGCACTTCTTTGAATTTGGCCTTGGAATACGGAATGAAGCAGGGCAAAGACTAATAGAGTTTTGCCAAGAAAATGCACTGGTCATAGCAAACACCCTCTTCGAACAACACAAGAGAAGACTCTACACATGGACATCACCAAATGGTCAACACCAAAATCAGATTGATTGTATTCTTTGCAGCCAAAGATGGAGAAGCTCTATACAGTCAACAAAAACAAGACCAGGAGCTGACTGTGGCTCAGATCATCAACTCCTTATTGCCAAATTCAGACTTAAATTGAAGAAAGCAGGGAAAACCACTAGACCATTCAGGTATGACCCAAATCAAATCCCTTATGATTACACAGTGGAAGTGAGAAATAGATTTAAGGGACTAGATCTGATAGATCTGATAAAGTGCATGATGAACTACAGACGGAGGTTCGTGACATTGTACAGGAGACAGGGATCAAGACCATCCCCACAGAAAAGAAATGCAAAAAAGCAAAATGGCTGTCTGGGGAGGCCTTACAAATAGCTGTGAAAAGAAGAGAAGTGAAAAGCAAAGGAGAAAAAGAAAGATATAAGCGTCTGAATGCAGAGTTCCAAATAGTAGCAAGGAGAGATAAGAAAGCCTTCCTCAGCAATCAATGCAAAGAAATAGAGGAAAACAACAGAATGGGAAAGACTAGGGATCTCTTCAAGAAAATTAGAGATACGAAGGGAACATTTCATGCAAAGATGGGCTCGATAAAGGACAGAAATGGTATGGACCTAACAGAAGCAGAAGATATTAAGAAGAGGTGGCAAGAATACACAGAAGAACTGTACAAAAAAGATCTTCACGACCCAGATAATCACGATGGTGTGATCACTCACCTAGAGCCAGACATCCTGGAGTGTGAAGTCAAGTGGGCTTAGAAAGCATCACTACAAACAAAGCTAGTGGAGCTGATGGGATTCCAGTTGAGCTATTTCAAATCCTGAAAGATGATGCTATGAAAGTGCTTCACTCAATATGCCAGCAAATTTGGAAAACTCAGCAGTGGCCACAGGACTGGAAAAGGTCAGTTTTCATTCCAATCCCAAAGAAAGGCAATGCCAAAGATGCTCAAACTACCACACAATTGCACTCATCTCACACGCTAGTAAAATAATGCTCAAAATTCTCCAAGCGAGGCTTCAACAATACGTGAACCATGAACTTCCAGATGTACAAGCTGGTTTTAGAAAAGGCAGAGGAACCAGAGATCAAATTGCCAACATCCACTGGATCATCGAAAAAGCAAGAGAGTTCCAAAAAAACATCTATTTCTGCTTTATTGACTATGGCAAAGCCTTTGACTGTGTGGATCACAATAAAGTGTGGAAAATTCTGAAAGAGATGGGAATACCAGACCACCTGACCTGCCTCTTGAGAAACCTATATGAAGGTCAGGAAGCAATAGTTGGAACATGTTGGACATGGAACAACAGACTTGTTCCAAATAGGAAAAGGAGTATGTCAAGGCTGTATATTGTCACCCTGCTTATTTAACTTCTATGCAGAGTATATCATGGGAAATGCTGGGCTGGAAGAAGCACAAGCTGGAATCAAGATTGCCGGGAGAAATATCAATAACCTCAGATATGCAGATGATACCACCCTTATGGCAGACAGTGAAGAGGAACTAAAAAGCCTCTTGATGAAAGTGAAAGAGGAGAGTGAAAAAGTTGGCTTACAGCTCAACATTCAGGAAACGAAGATCATGGCATGTGGTCCCATCACTTCATGGGAAATAGATGGGGAAACAGTGTCAGACTTTATTTTTGGGGGCTCCAAAATCACTGCAGATGGTGACTGCAGCCATGAAAGTAAAAGATGCTTACTCCTTAGAAGAAAAGTTATGACCAACCTAGATAGCATATTGAAAAGCAGAGACATTACTTTGCCAACAAAGGTCCGTCTAGTCAAGGCTATGGTTTTTCCTGTGGTCATGTATGGATGTGAGAGTTGGACTGTGAAGAAAGCTGAGCACCGAAGAATTGATGCTTTTGAGCTGTGGTGTTGGAGAAGACTCTTGAGAGTCCCTTGGACTGCAAGGAGATCCAACCAGTCCATTCTGAAGGAGATCAGCCCTGGGTGTTCTTTGGAAGGAATGATGCTCCAGTATTTTGGCCACCTCATGTGAAGAGTTGACTCATTGGAAAAGACTCTGATGCTGGGTTGGATTGGGGGCAGGAGGAGAAGGGGACGACAGAGGATGAGATGGCTGGATGGCATCACCGACTCGATGGACATGAGTCTGAGTGAACTCTGGGAGTTGGTGATGGACAGGGAGGCCTGGCGTGCTGCGATTCATGGGGTCGCAAAGAGTTGGACACGACTGAGTGACCGAACTGAACTGAACTGAACTGATTTTGTGAGATTGCCAGAGCTCAGTTCTCTGCCCCAGGCTAAAAAACAAAGTTTCTAGGAATGAGATGGGGAGATAAGGCTGGGATTATCAGAAATCTGGTGGGTACTTTCAAACACTGAACACTGCCTGTTTCTAAAGGCACAATTACCCTCAATGGGACGAGCCTATTGGCTTAGTCTGTCTGCTCTCTAGATTGTAACCTGGGGCAAGATAGATGCTATGGGGATGGGCAGGCACAGGTCTGTTGCTAAGATACAGGATCTACCAAGGTTGGCCTCCAGACTCCAAGATCGTGGTGAGGTTTGGAGAACCAAATCATCCGGCCATTCAATCACAGCATCCCATCCCTCTGGACACAGTGATTGGTTTGCAGCTGGACATGTGTCACAAATGGGTCAGTCAGAGTGTTCCTTACTTTCTAATGCAAGACAGCTCTTCCTTTAGGGCCTAACTATTAGGATTTGGGTTTGGTTTTGTTTTTGTTTTTTGCCACTGCTTGAACTGAGAGGCAGCAAGGCAGAAAGCATGCCTGATAAGGAATTGGCAGTCTTGCTAGTTACAGACTTTCTTAAGTCAATAAAATCCCTGTCTGCTTGAGCAGATAGAGATAGGTTTCTGATACTTGAAATAGAAATACCTAAGACCTTAACTTATGGTCTCAGAGTACATCATGAGAAATGCTGGGCTGGAAGAAGCACAAGCTGGAATCAAGATTGCCGGGAGAAATATCAATAACCTCAGATATGCAGAAGACACCACCCTTATGGCAGAAAGTGAAGAGGAACTTTATAAAAAGCCTCTTGATGAAAGTGAAAAAGGAGAGTGAAAAAGTTGGCTTAAAGCTCAACATTCAGGAAACGAAGATCATGGCATGTGGTCCCATCACTTCATGGGAAATAGATGGGGAAACAGTGGAAACAGTGTCAGACTTTTTTGGGGGGGGCTCCAAAATCACTGCAGATGGTGATTGCAGCCATGAAATTAAAAGATGCTTATTCCTTGGAAGGAAAGTTATGACCAACCTAGACAGCATATTCAAAAGCAGAGACATTACTTTGCCAACAAAGGTTCGTCTAGTCAAGGCTATGGTTTTTCCTGTGGTCATGTATGGATGTGAGAGTTGGACTGTGAAGAAAGCTGAATGCCGAAGAATTGATGCTTTTGAACTGTGGTGTTGGAGAAGACTCTTGCAAGTCCCTTGGACTGCAAGGAGATCCAACCAGTCCATTCTGAAGGAGATCAGCCCTGGGTATTCTTTGGAAGGAATGATGCTAAAGCTGAAACTCCAGTACTTTGGCCACCTCATGTGAAGAGTTGACTCACTGGAAAAGACTCTGATGCTGGGAGGGATTAGGGGCAGGAGGAGAAGGGGACGACAGAGGATGAGATGGCTGGATGGCATCACCGACTAGATGGACGTGAGTTTGAGTGAACTCCGGGAGTTGGTGACGGACAGGGAGGCCTGGCGTGCTGCGATTCATGGGGTCGCAAAGAGTTGGACATGACTGAGTGCCTGAACTGAAATGAACTGAAAATCTTAACAAAATATAGGCACTGTTCATTGAGCTGCAGCCAAGTGTGACGCCCTGTTTTAAGATGGTATGTGCACATTGTATTGACTCTTTGTAACCCTCCATGAAGGAGGAACTGTTGCTCTCCCCAATTTTTCACGTAATGAAAGTGAGGGTGAGAGTATGAAATCATTTGCAGAGGGACAGAAAGAGATAAGTCTGATGCTTAGTGATGAGTACCATTGACCAGAATGTTTTCCTTTAAAAAGTCATCTCTTTGGGGACTTCCCCGGTGATCCAGTGGTTAAGAATGTGCCTTGCAATGCAGGAGATGAGGGTTCAATCCCTGGTCGAGGAACTAAGATCCCCACATGCAGGGGCAACTAGGCCCGAGTGCAGCAACTACTGAGGATGTGTACTCTCGAGCCCATGCTCCACAACAAGAAAAGCCCCTGCACATTGCAACTAGATAAAAGCCCGAGTCACAACAAAGACCAAGCATAGCCTAAATACAAAAAGAGTCATCTGTTTTCCCATGTTCAAGACTATTTCATTTGGGCTTCCCTGGTAGCTCAGTAGTTAAAAAAAAAAAAAAAAAAAAAGCTGCCTGCCAATGCAGGAGACAACGGTTTGATCTCTGGTCTGGAAAGATCCCACATGCCATGGAGCAACTAAACCCATGCATCACAACTATTGAGCCTTTGCTCTAGAGCCTGGGAACTGCAACTACTGAGCCCTCATGCCACAACTATTGAAGCCCAGGAGCTCTAGAGCCTGTGCTCACAACAGGAAAAGTCACCAAAATGAGAAGCTCATGCACTGCAACTAAAGAGTAGCCTCCACTCGCTACAACTAGAGAAAAGCCCAAGCAGCAATAAGGACTGAGCACAGTAAAAAAAAAAGTAAATACATAAAATTTTTAAAAAGATTATTGTATTCATCTAATTTTATAAGCTCTTTTAGTTTTTATAGTTCATATGACATGCCTTTTTTGGAAAGTATGTGGAATATAGGAGGGATAGACATAAATCCATAACATAAAACCGGAATCATCATAATGTAATTTCTTTCTGTACTGAAGACATTTCGAGTAAAGTTTCTGTTCTTTCCTGGCAACCCATACTGGGGCTTGTCAGTTCCTTGGTTAGAAAATGCTTCACAATGTGCAAAAATCTGCCTCCTTGTAACTCCTACCTCTTATTTCTCATCTGGTGTCTCAGCAGTTTAAACCATTCTTAGAACAAGGCAGAAGCACCCAAAATCCTGCAACTGGAGCTACACAGAACCAAAGCAAAATTTCTGAGCTTCCTGGAAGGCAAGGCAAAGAGGATGAGTCCCTTTGTACGTGCAGTCTGGCCAAGCAGCAGATCGGCTTTACCAGGAGAACATGATTTTGTTGTGGGAATCACTGGAGAATGGGTTTATTGCAGTGGTCCTCAACCAGGGGTAACTTTTCCCCCCAAGGGACACTTGGCAATGTATGGAGACATCTTTGGTTGTCACAACTGGGTGGGGGAGGAGGAATGTACTATTGGCGCATGGTGGGTAGAGGTCAAGGATGATGCTGGCCAGCCTGCAATGCGCGAGATGGCCTCCAACCACCAAGAATGATCCTATCCAGAATGCCAATAATGCTGACATTGAGAAAGCCTGTTATTATCATGGAGTAATTCACAAAAGTGTCATCTGCATCATTAGTGAAAGCAAACAGAAGAAATGTCCGGCCTCTAGCAGACCTTCTCATGGTCAACGTGGATACCATGATTGCAGCCAAAAGGGCCATCTTGTCCCAGTAGGACCTCAAACTGGACTTCTCTCCTTCCTGTGGAAATGACAGGCTGGTCTCACAGGACTATTGCCCATGGGGAAAAGACTCCTGGCCAGGCTTGAGGCTGACTCTTAGTGGCCCATTGGATTGGGGGTCTTGTGAAGGTCTGTCTACAGGGTCAGGAAACTACGTTCATTCCCTGAAACCAGATTCTCAACAGCCTGTTGAGGCAGGGCCCAAGCACGGCCACCAAGACCCATCTGATAATTCCAGACAGAGCCAACTTCTCAGTGTTGATTGCACCAGACCTCCAAGATTGTCATGGTGGGTTGCTGTCCAAGGTACTGGTTCTTGACATGTTTGCTAAGCCCTGTCACCCACTGGCTTCAGGGGCCCACCCCAACCTCCTCCTTTCTACCCTTTTCATTCTATCTCTGGCTGAACACCTGCCCCCTTGGACCTGATTATATTCTGATGACTTTTGTTGTTTTTCCCTTTTGACCTGGGGGCCAGTTTCCCAGCCAGCTAGTGCGCCAACCATTCAGCTTCCTGCCTCTGCCCACAACAGGGTAAACTGCTGGCTCATTCTCATGTCCACCCCTTCATGCCCCCTCTGAGCCCCAGCCAGCATTCTCAAGGATTGAAAGCTCCTTCCTCGCATTCTCAAGGATTGAAAGCTCCTTCCTCCCCCTCCTCTCGTTCATCCTTGGAAGGGAAGCTCTCCTTTCTTAACTCCCAGCCACAACCTGACTACTGTGTACATTTCTCAGTTATAACAATCTAATGAGAGAGAGATTGTGTCCAGGTGGTGCTAGTGGTAAAGAACCCATCTGGCAATACAGGAGA
Organism: Bos javanicus; assembly: GCF_032452875.1. Taxonomy (NCBI): domain Eukaryota; kingdom Metazoa; phylum Chordata; class Mammalia; order Artiodactyla; family Bovidae; genus Bos; species Bos javanicus. The sequence goes on along the minus strand of NC_083874.1, from coordinate 16,094,152 downwards.
CATAAGAGACAAAGGTTCAATCCCTGGTTTGGGAAGATCCTCTGGAGGAGGGCATGGCAACCCACTCCAATATTTTTGCTTAGAGAATCCCATGGACAGAGGAGCCTGGCAGGCTATAGTCTATGGGGTCACAAAAAGTCATACATGACTGAAGCAACTTAGCTCATGGCACACACGCAATGAAAGAGAGCTATTATTTATCTCCATTTTATAGATAAGCAACTAGAGGCTCAGAGGGGTCAAATGACCTGCCCAAGAGTACTTTTCAGGACATGGTGGAGTCAGGATTTGGACTCTGTCCACTCAGTTCCAGAAGCCTGTGATCTCAGCCTCATGACACTGCCTCATTCACCCACATCATTCAGAGCTTGTGACAGCAAACTCCTTACATGAATCCAACCACCAAGCCTTTGCACAAACTCGGATGGCCTCCCTGCCCAGAGTGGGACAACACCCAGAGTCTGCAAAAGGGCTTCTCCCTGGAGTCATTCTCTCTTGTACATTCTCCCCGACCTCCACCCTTCATCCCGCAAGCCCCCTATCTCCTGGAGGAGGGCATGGCAATCCACTCCAGTATTCTTGCCGGGAAAATTCCATGGACAGAGCCGCCTGATGGGCTACAGTCCATGGGGTTGCACAGAGTCAGACACAACTGAGCACACATGCATGGGTTGCCAAAGCACTGTTTATTGCTGGCTAGGGCACGGGTAGATAGGGGTCTGGGGGGCCCGAGGGTCCACTTTCCGAGCCCTACAGCCCCATTGATGAAGAGAGCCCAGGGGCAAGTGACTCTCCTGGAAGTCGTCCCATCTTAGCACTGCTGGGCCCTGGTACTTGAAGGTAAATTCATCCTTGTTTAGGGTTGAGAAGAAGCGCTGTTGACCCAGTGGGGGCTCCAAGTGGCTATACTTGCACTGTGGAGTCAGGGTGGGGGAGCCTGGCAGGGCAGCCTTGATGGTGGCTGACCCACCCAGGCCACCCTGGGAACATAAAAGTGTGGGGAGAGACTCAGCCGGGTTTGGCCCATGACTGGGTCCTGGAGAGGTGGGTAAAGGGTTGGAGTGACACAGGAGCTGGATGAGACACCAGTGCAGACCCCTGGAGAGACCCCATAGCCTTGTTGAATTTAGGTGCTTCTGAGCTCACCCTCAGCTTGGAATGTAACTGTGGCTCACCACAGTTGCCCCTGAACTGACCATGATGGGCCCCTGAGCCTTGGATGACCCTAGAGTGACCCTGAGCAGTGAAGTGAAAGTGCTAGTCACTCATTTGTATCTGACTCTTTGTGACCCCATGGACTGTAACCCACCAGGCTCCTCTGTCCATGGAATTCTCCAGGCAAGAATACTGGAGTGGGTTGCCATGCCCTCCTCCAGGGGATCTTTCCGACCCAGGAATCCAACCCATGTCTCCTGCCTTGCAGGCAGATTCTTTACCATCTGAGTCACCAGAGAATCCCGACCCTGAGCAGATGTGAGACTAATTCTGATCTGAGAGGTTACCTGGTTAAGGAGATACCCTCTCCTCCCTCACCCGCTGTAGCAGCTCCTTGGTCACAGAGGCTGGAGCTATTCCATGTGGCTTCAGCATCTTCTGGTTCATGGTTAAAAAATCTAGGTCTGGAGATTTGAGTGGGGTGGCTGAGCTGAGGGTCTGAGGGAGGAAAGGTAGAGCCCAGGGGGAAAGGACGCGGGAGACTAAGGATGCAACAAGGGTTCAAGGGCGACACCTGGGTTCCCGCCGAAGTTGTCAGGGGAGGAGGATGCGTTAGGAGGCAGGGAGGGTAAGGGAGCCAGGCGGGGGGACTGAGGTGGCCAGGGGCGGGGCAAAGGCAGAAGATCCGGGGTGAGGGGCTGGTGGGGGGACAGGAAGAGTGCACTAGCTGGTCAAGGGGCGGAGCCAGAGTGTTGCAGAGGAGGAGGAGGGCCAAGAGTCTTGAGAGGGTGGATATGGAGAGGAGAGGAGCCATACCAGAGGGGCGGAGTCATGCAGGGATGGAGGGGGTTGTTGAGAGTCACGATGACGAGAGCATGGGGTTGTTCAGGGTCAGACCTGGGAATCTTGGCCCAGGGCATGAGATCTAACCCTTCAGGAGGCGGAGCCAGAGTCAGGCAGTGGGCGAGGTGGGATTGGCCGGGGGCGGGACCACAGAGGTAGCAGGGGTAAGGCGGGGCTTCCCAAGATGGGCGGGGCCTCGCTCACCACCGGTGCCCTCTGGCAGGTTGCTGCGCTGCAGGTGGAGGTTGGGCGCTTTCGGCGGCTTTGGCATCCCAGGGGGTAAGTAGTCCGTGCCCATGGAGGTCTGGAAGAACTGTCCGAGCAGCGACGGCTCCCCTAGGGTTATGTGACTCTGCAATGTCTCATGAGGCACGTGGCGGCTGGCTGGCTCGCTCGTTCGCAGGGGCTGTAAGGACCACAGTGCATCTGGGAAGCTCCCCTCGTCATGGATGTCCCAAGGCCAGGGATGAAGCTCAAAAGCGGGAGCTGTGTGACCTTGGACGGCTCACACTTTCTTCGGGTCCCACGGATGGCGCTGGGAATTGGTACTGTTATTTCAGTTTACAGACAACCACTGAGGTATGAAGTGGTTAAGTGGCTCGCCCTACATCCCGCAAATAGATCCAGGAGATCCCTATACACATGTCCAGCTCCCTCCCACCTCAGGGCCTTTGCACTTGCTATTATACACTTTGGGAAACAGAGGAAAGCCCGTTTCCCTGACTTGCCCTGCAGCCTTTCTCCTTCCTGCTGACCTGACGGTAGAAGAAGTGTGTGGAGGTGGTGAGGCTCCCCGGACCGGGACACCCATTTCCTTCCAGGATGTGTGACTCAGGAGTCTGGTCGTGGTGAAGAAGGAAAGGTTCTGCCAGTGGCAAAGTAGGTCCTGAGCAACCCTGGGTGGCTGCTGTGGGAATGATGGGGCAGGGCAGGCAGCCGGATCTCACCTGGCTCCCGGGCATAGAAGTGTTCCCCCTTGGTGGTCCTGTCGTGGAAGAGGCCATCCCCAGGACGGATGTTCACACAGTGGATGTGGGCTGAGGCCTGGGCCTTGTCATACCTGCAGGCAAGGGGATGGGAAGCAGGAGGTGGATCCATCTGATCTGGGCCCTTACAACTCCCAGGAAAAGGGAGGGAGGGACAAGCTCCCCAATAGCCAAGCTGTGGGGTGCTAATTGTGAGTGATCTGGCACGATAGTGGGCCTTGCCTGTGGGTGATGGAGACTTCAAGGGCACAGTGTTGGCCCTAGAGACTTAGGTGACCCACCCCACGTCACCCTGTCTTGATAGAAAAGGCCATGGTTCCTTTGTACCTGTCCGGGGGCAGATCCGGAGGCCCATAGGCTTGTTTCTGCTCTGTGCACATGGGCCTGTAGCCAATCTTGAAGTCTCCCAGTTCTATGCTGGAGGAGGCCTGTGGGTGGACAGGAGTGGGGAGGGCAAGACCACCCAGCCCCCCTCGCTGCTCCTCCGCCTGACCCCCACCCGCAGCACCAGCCCGGTCTCAATTTACCCTCTTACACGGCAAGGCAGGTGGGCCTGGCAGGGCCTGGAACTGTCTCTGGTAGGAGGTGCTGTCATCCTGTCTCTTGTGCTCCCACTGGAGGGGATTGGGCCCACCTGAGGATGAGCAAGAGGAGAGAGAATGGGATCAATTCTTGGCAGCTTCAGGACCACTGGGATTCTATTCCTCACCTGGGAAGGGCAGGTGGGCAGTCCAGACTAGCTTAGCCAAAGGCCTATCTGGAAAACATCAAAAATAATAAGAAGTAGGAACTTTCACGGGCTTCCCTGGTGGTTCAGTGGTAGAGAGTCCACCTGCAATGCAGGAGCCGCAGGTGAAGCAGGTTGGATCTCTGGGCTGATCCCCTGAAGAACCACTCCAGTATTCTTACCTGGAGAATCCCATGGAGACAGGAGCCTGGTGGGCTACAGTCCATGGGGTGACTCCCAATGCAGGGGGCCTGGGTTCGTTTGATCTCTGGTCAGGGAACTAGACCCCCCATGCCACAATGAAGATCAAAGATCCCGCGGGCCAAAACTAAGACCCAGTACAGCTATATATATTTAAAATGACAACAAGGGAGTTCCCTGATGGCCTAGTGGTTAGGATTCCAGGTTGTCACTGCTGTGACCCAGGTTCAGTCTCTGGTCAGGAGCTGAGATCGCACAAGCTATATGTTCCTGAGTCACAGAATTGGAAAAATCATACAAATGACAACGACCCTTTGTTGCTATCTGGCAGGCAAGTCCAGCACTCGGGGCTCTTTTGGCTTCACCAGTAACTATAAAACTGGTTGTCGCACCCACTTTGCAGATGAGTAAACTGAGGCTGGAAGAGGTTGTCTCCCTTAGAGTTACACAACTACTGAGGTGTCAGGGCTGGGTGGTAGAGATGGAGGACACTTAGCATATTTGTTTAACCCCAAACCAGCTTCATGACTCTGCCCACAGCAAAGCACCCTGGAGAGCTTCGGGAGATGTGCGCATTCTGTGGATGCAGAAACTGAGGCTCAAGGAGGTTCCAGGGTTTCTCAGCCTCTGCGCTGTTGACATTTGACGCGAAAGTGTTAATCGCTCGGTTGTGTTCCACTCTTTGCGACTCCATGGACAGTAGCCCTCCAGGCTCCTCTGTCCATAGGGTTTTCCAGGCAAGAATGCAGGAGTGGGTTGCAATTCCCTTCTCTGGGGTATCTTTCTGACCCAGGGATCGAACCGGCGTCTCCTGGATTGGCAGGCAGATTCTTAACCAACTGAGCCACCAGGGAAGCCAACATCTGGATAATTCTTTACTGTGGGGAGCTCCCCTATGCGTGGTAAGATGTTTAGTAGCATCCCTGGCTTCCATCAACTCCCTGACAGTAGTATTCTCTCCTTCCCATCGTAAAGACAAAAAGACGATCATCAGACACTGCCAGGTGTCCACTGGGGGCGAGGAGCAGAATCCCTGTTCGCCGCGAGAATAAGTGTGTTGGTGAAATTGCCTAGGGCGCCGCGGCGCGCACTCACAGAGGCGGCAGGCAGGCTCGCGGGGCTTTAGGCAAAGGTCGTGGAGCGGGAAGAACTCCCGGTACGTGGTGGACGGGATGCGCAGCTTGTCTGGGTCGCCCGACGGCAGCGAGTCGCGGTCGAAGATGAGGCGCGCCCCGCGGATCTGTTCGCGAGCGCGCTCCGGCGGCTCTGGCCAGCCGTAGTCGCCGCGCGCGGTAGAGAGGCCGGTGCGTGCGCGCGCTTCCGCGTGCACGTGCAGGTGACTGGCTTGCATGGCGAGTGTGCGCTCCCGCGCCAGTTCCCGCTCCTGCTCCCTCAACAGCATAGGTGGCGGGGGCTCATAGGCGCAGCGCGTCTCCGACAGGCGCTCCTGGCCCGCCCAGCGCGCATCCTTTTGGAAGAGGGATGCGCAGGGCGGCGGCGGGCACAGCGGCCCACGGATAGCGCTCGAGTAGGCGGGAAAGTCCCGGTGCGATGTGGACTGCTTGGCGTTCGCGTGCAGCCGCGGGTCCGGCCCCAGCGCGAAGTGCGAGGCCTTGAGGAAGTCCAGCCGGGACACTGGGCACTGCAGGAGGGCGCCCGCGGCCATAGCGGGGGGAGGTGCCACCTGCGAGGAGGCGGAGACAGGAATGAGCAGGTCCCACAGTGGGCTCGGGGTTGGAGACATCAAGTAACAGGTTTAAGGATTTTACTGGCTGTCCAGTGGTCAGGACTCCTAGCTTTCACTTCCAGGGACCAGGGTTCAACCCTGATCCGGAAACTGAGATCCCGCAAGCCCTGTGGTGCAGCCCTCACCCCCGCCTAAAAGAAACAGGTGTAGCCCTGTTTGCCTGCCCGCAGGGAAAGTAGAGATAGAAGTAATCACTTATTTGGCATTTAGAGTGTGCCAGGCACGGTTCTAGAGGGGGTTCATCAGCAGACCTAGAGCCCTATCTTTGTGGAGATGTATTGTATTGTGGAACATACAATAATGAATAAATGTAATCACATCAATTGCAGAGTAAGTTACAAGGTGGTTAAGTGCCTTGGGGGGGAAAAGTCACATGGTGTAAAGGATAGGGTTTGGGCTAGAAGCCTTGTTGTTTTACATAGTCAGCAAAGGCATTCCTTGGTGGTGCAGTGGATAAGAATCCACCTGCCATTGCAGGAAACATGGGTTCGATCCCTGGTCTGGGAAGATTCCATATGCTGCAGATCAATTAAGCCCGTGGGAGCCACAACTACCAAAGCCCACACCCTAGGAGCCCATGCACCACAAGAGAAGCCAGGGCACTGAGAAACACACACAGTGAAGAGTAGCTCCCTGCTTGCCACAGTTAGAGAAAGCCCACGTACAGCAACGAGGAACCAGTGCAGTCATAAATAAATAAATAAATACATTTTAAAATAAGTCAGGGAGGCATCACTAAGATGATAGTTGAGCAAAGACCTGGAAAGAGGGGCAGTGGGGCATTTGGGTATTGGGGGTGGGTAAAAGAAATAGAGGAAAACAACAGAATGGGAAAGACTAGAGATCTCTTCAAGAAAATAAGAGATACCAAGGGAACATTTCATGCAAAGATGGGCTCAATAAAAGACAGAAATGGTATGGACCTAACAGAAGCAGAAGATATTAAGAAGAGATGGCAAGAATACACAGAAGAACTGTACAAAAAAGATCTTCACGACCCAGATAATCACGATGCTGTGATCACTCACCTAGAGCCAGACATCCTGGAGTGTGAAGTCAAGTGGGCATCACTACGAACAAAGCTAGTGGATCTGATGGGATTCCAGTTGAGCTATTCCAAATCCTGAAAGATGATGCTGTGAAAGTGCTGCACTCAATATGCCAGCAAATTTGGAAAACTCAGCAGTGGCCACAGGACTGGAAAAGGTCAGTTTTCATTCCAATCCCAAAGAAAGGCAATGCCAAAGAATGCTTAAACTACCGAACAGTTGCACTCATCTCACACGCTAGTAAAGTAATGCTCAAAATTCTCCAAGCGAGGCTTCAACAATATGTGAACTGTGAACTTCCTGATGTTCAAGCTGGTTTTAGAAAAGGCAGGGGAACCAGAGATCAAATTGCCAACATCGTTGGATCATGGAAAAAGCAAGAGAGTTCCAGAAAAACATCTATTTCTGCTTTATTGACTATGCCAAAGCCTTTGACTGTGTGGATCACAATAAACTGTGGAAAATTCTGAAAGAGATGGGAATAGCAGACCACCTGACCTGCCTCTTGAGAAATCTGTATGCAGGTCAGGAAGCAACAGTTAGAACTGGACATGGAACAACAGACTTGTTCCAAATAGGAAAAGGAGTATGTCAAGGCTGTATATTGTCACCCTGCTTATTTAACTTCTATGCAGAGTACATCATGAGAAATCCTGGGCTGGAAGAAGCATAAGCTGGAATCAAGATTGCCAGGAGAAATATCAATAACCTCAGATATGCAGATGATACCACCCTTATGGCAGAAAGTGAAGAGGAACTAAAAAGCCTCTTGATGAAAGTGAAAGAGGAGAGTGAAAAAGTTGGCTTAAAGCTCAACATTCAGGAAACGAAGATCATGGCATGTGGTCCCATCACTTCATGGGAAACAGATGGGGAAACAGTGGGAACAGTGTCAGACTTTATTTTTGGGGCTCCAAAATCACTGCAGATGGTGACTGCAGCCATGAAATTAAAAGACATTTACTCCTTGGAAGGAAAGTTATGACCAACCTAGACAGCATATTGAAAAGCAGAGACATTACTTTGCCAACAAAGGTTCGTCTAGTCAAGGCTATGGTTTTTCCTATGGTCATGTATGAATGCGAGAGTTGGACTGTGAAGAAAGCTGAGTGCTGAAGAATTGATACTTTTGAGCTGTGGTGTTGGAGAAGACTCTTGAGAGTCCCTTGGACTGCAAGGAGATCCAACCAGTCCATTCTGAAGGAGATCAGCCCTGGGTATTCTTTGGAAGGAATGATGCTAAAGCTGAAACTCCAGTACTTTGGCTACCGCATGCGAAGAGTTAACTCATTGGAAAAGACTCTGATGCTGGGAGGGATTGGGGGCAGGAGGAGAAGGGGACAACAGAGGATGAGATGGCTGGATGGCATCACTGACTCGATGGACGTGAGTCTGGGTGAACTCTGGGAGTTGGTGATGGACAGGGAGGCCTGGCGTGCTGCGATTCATGGGGTCGCAAAGAGTCAGACATGACTGAGTGATTGAACTGAACTGAACTGAATAACATTCCGGGCAGAAGAAACAGCAGGTACAAAGGCCCTGCGGCTGCTGCAGAGACATAGGAAGAGCTGCAGAATTAACTACTGCATTTGAGAGTTTGCTACTGGAACCTACTCTCTTCACTGTCAGTCAGTTGTGAAGACCATGGCCCTCCCCTCCTTCATGCCTGGGAACCCACTTCTGTCTCTTCCAAGCTCTGGCCACTGTCCCATCTCTGCCATACCCCTCTCCTCACTGGTCTTCCTGCCCTCAGCAGTTTTCCCAGGCCCTGACTGTTCTTTCTGTCTTCCAGCTGTCTGCATTTTACACACCTCTTACTCATTTCTCTGACCTTTAGCTCCAGACTCTCAGCACCCCACTTAGAGTTTCTGGCTTTTTCTCAGAGCTCTCTCCCTCACCTGTCTCTGCCCCTCAGAGACCAGATCCTTGGATACCACCAACACCCCTGGCTCACTCAGCATCACCTCCTTCAGGAAGCCCTCCCAGACTGCTTCAGCCCACAACTATTGGTTCACATCAATCTCTTCAGAAAACACACATGAAGTGTTGTTTTTTTTAAAACAAAACCACAGTGGTTTTTTTTTCCTGATCATTTTACCACCTAAAATAGTTGAAGATCGAGAAGCTTTCAAATAGTTTGTGGGAAAATCTGACGACTGAAATGACTAGCCGGGTCACCTTGGAATAATTAACTGGGCTCCTGTGAGCTTCATTTTGTTTCCTGATCAGGTTGAAGAGAGTGCACCTACCTCGAGGTGGGGCATGGGAGCTAGTGAGTCTTAGGAGATGCACTTGGTGTGGGCATGACCCTCAAGACTCCCTCAGTCCCTAGTCTCCCAGAGGATGCTCAGATGTTCCATCTGGGGATTTATCCAAGTGTGGTCTGGCCCTGCGCATTGTGACCCAATAAGCTGCCTGGGACGATGCTGTCACAAGGGTCCCCCAGCAACTCTGGGGGCAACCAGGAGGAAAATCAGAAGCAAGAACAGAGGATCCTGCCCCCTGAGAGCTTGAGGGAGCCTGGCCCGTGACTTGACTTCTCAAAGACTCAGTTTTGTCATCTGGAAAATGGGGCTGGAGATGGCAGCCACTTCAGTGGGGGAAGATTTGATGCCAGAGGCCACCTGATTGTATTATCACCATTTCCCCAGGTTTTATTTCTCATCAGCTTTCTAACACTTGTCTGCACAGGATGGGCCAAACTCTCTGAGTCACCATATCTCTTAATGCCACTCCAGGGCTCACAGACGTCCAGTGTAGCCTTAAAGACATCTGTGCTTCCCACCTTCAGCCCCAAGACCACCAGGAACACACATGTATTTGAACCACACAGGGCTTGTTATTTGCAGCAATGGGTACAATGCATGTCATGGATCTGGGCTTTGTCTTCGGTGCTTCCAGGGAAGTTTCAATACGTGGGGACTTTGCTGTGTGTTGGATGCTTTTACTGGTTGGAAATTGGACTTTCTTTTTATTTATTTATTTATTGGCTGCGCAGCATGGCATATGGGATCTTAGTTCCCAGTTTGTTCTTCAGTCAGTCAGTCATGTCTGACTCTTTGCGACCCCATGGACTGCAGCACACCAGGCTTCCCTGTCCTTGACCATCTCCCAGAGTTTGTTCAAACTCATGTCCATTTAGTTGATGGTGCCATCCAACCATCTCATCCTCTGTCGCCCCCTTTTCCTCCTGCCCTCAATCTTTCCCAGCATCAGACCAGCAATTAAACCCATGCTCTCTGTATTGGGAGCACAGTGTCTTAACCACTGGATTGCCAGGGAAGTCCTATCGACTTCTTTTTCTTTTCTTTTTTTTTAATGTCCGGACAAATATAAATAATATATTCAAAAAACCCCTCGGAATGGGGTGGGGAATGGGAAACTGATGTTTCATGTGGACAGAGTTTCAGTTTGGGGAGAAGAAAAAGTTCTGGAGGTGGACGGTGGGGATGGTTATACAACAGACTGAGTGCACTTAATGCCACTGAACACATAAAGATGATTAAAATGGTCAGTTTGAAGTATATTTTACCACAATACAAAAAAACTTAAAGGAAAAAGCAATTTCTTAAAAAAAAAAAACACAGATGAAATAAAAATGTAAGGGCGGTGACTCTTTCACGCTGCCCCAGATCACCTACTGAATGACAGCTTCCTTCCATCCTTTCCTTTTTCTTTCTTCCTCCCTCCCTTCTTTTCTCCAGCCCCCTCCTTCCTCACTCCTCTTTCTCTCTTCCAATATAGTTGACATATAGCATTGTGTGAGTTGAATAACATAGCAGTTTTTGATGCATTTCTTTGGCACCATGGTTATTCCTGTAGCCTTAGCCCACACCTGTTTGGCATCACCTCACTATCATTTCTTCTAGGGTCTGCAACAACTAACATCTGGTATATGGTTGGGTTTTATGTTTATAATACAGTTTTGTCTGCATGTGTGTTTGTGTATGTATGGTCTGTCCTTCCCGTACTTTGAATTCAAGCTCCAGGACTTATATACGGAATGAATTCCTTTTCACTAAATGTAAGCAAAGTGTTGTTTTCCCCACTGGGGTGAGGTTCCATCACTTGGTCCCCACCCCAGGGTCCTGCTGAGGGCTCTGGTCCAGCTGTGTGTGCGTGCTCAGTCGCTCAGTTGTGTCTGTCTCTTTGTGACCCCATGGACTGTAGCCCACCAGGCTCCTCTGTCCATGGGATTTCCCAGGCAAGAATACTGGAGTGGGTTGCCATTTCCTCCTTCAGTTTATCTTCCTGACTCAGGAGCCAACCTGCATCTCCTGCATTGGCAGACGGATTCTTTACAGCTGAGCCACTGGGGAAGCCCATTTTGATGCAAAAATACATTTTCTCTGCCTGCCTGGGAAAGGAGGATGCAGGAGTGGGTAGGTTCTGTATGCTGTCTTAAAGCAAGGGGGAGAAGTAACACTCTTATGGAGGAACTGAATAATCTTGATCACAAAGTCTAAGGAATGAAGCAACTTGAAAGCAGTGATTGGGGACTTCCCTGGTTGTCCAGTGGTTAAGAGTCTGCCTTCCAAAGCAGGGGACGAAGTTTCGATCCCTGGTCAGGGAACTAAGATCCCACATGCTGCAAGGCACCTAAGCCTGCATTCCACAATGAAAGATCCTGAGTGCAGGATCTAAAACCCAAGGCAACCAAATAAATAATAAAATAGTTTTTTAAAGAAAAAAAGTGGCAGTTGGCAAAGACTCGGAGTCCTTCAGATTAGCCGGGACACATTTGGTTGCTGTAATGATTTAGACAGTGCTCATGTTTTGTCTGTGTTCAGACAGCATGATGGAGCGGGCTTGTTTTGTCTTGTTCCACCATGGTCACAGAGTGGCCTCGTCTGATGTAGGCATCCTGTGAAATTATCTGTGTCCAGCAGGAGAACACCAGCGCCCGACTGCAAGTGAGCTCCAGGCCAGCTCCTAGCAACCACAAGGCCAGCCGTGAATGCCACGCCAGCTCCTGTCGCTTTCCCAAAGGTCAAGCTGAGCCCTAACCAGACGGTGATGGACACTGGGAGGGCAGGGCTGCCTGCCAGGCTCACTGCTGTCTCTTTGGTGCCTAAAACAGGGCTCGGCACACAGTAGGCATCAAAGAAATGTGGTGTGCTCTTACAAGGACCATGGGGACAGTACAGGCTCAGGAGAAGGGATCTGGCCAGTCTGCAGCCCAAGGTCTCCTTCCCTTTGTAGGCCTTGGGCTTGGCTTCGATTTTTCCTGCAGTATGTATGTATGTATGTATGTGTGTGTGTTTAAATGTTTATATATTTGCCTGCTCTGGGTCTTAGTTGTAGGATCTTTGATCTTCGATGAGGCATGTGGGATTTTTTTTTTTTAGTTGCAGGATGTCGGGGGCTTCCCAGGTGGTGCTAGTGGTAAAGAACCCTCCTGCCAGTGCAGGAGAAATAAGAGATGTGGGTTCGATCCCTGGGTCAGGAAGATCCCCTGGAGGAAGGCATGGCAACCTGCTCCAGTATTCTTGCCTGGAGAATCCCGTGGACAGAGGAGCCTGGCGGGCTACAGTCCATGGGGTCTTAAAGAATTGTACATGACTGAGTGACTGAGCATGCACACACAGGTTAAGAAGCAACATAGGGACTTCTCTGTTGGTCCAGTGGCTAAAACTCCATGCTGTCAATGAAGGGGACTCCGGTTTGATTCCTGGTCAGAGAACTAGGTCCCACCTGCTGCAACTAAAAATCCCGCATCCTGCAGTGAAGATTGAAGATCCCACGTGTCGCAACTAACACCTGGCACAGCCATATTAAAGAAAGAAAAAGAAGAAGTAACATACGCAGTCATGTTAAGTACTGTTACAAGCTAAAAAGGAAAATAAGGTAGCAAGAAAAGCGGGCAGGAAGTGCTTGCTACTGCTGCTGCTAAGTCACGTCAGTCATGTCCGACTCTGTGCGACCCCATAGACGGAAGCCCATCAGGCTCCCCCATCTCTGGGATTCTCCAGGCAAGAACACTGGAGTGGGTTGCCATTTCCTTCTCCAATGCATGAAAGTGAAAAGTGAAAGTGAAGTCGCTCAGTGGTGGCCAACTTTTAGTGACCCCATGGACTGCAGCCTACCAGGCTCCTCCATCCATGGGATTTTCCAGGCAAGAGTACTGGAGTGGGGTGCCATTGCCTTCTCTGAGGAAGAGCCTAGGGGTATGTGTGTGTGGTCCCAGAGGAGAATGACAGTTGAGTATATCTGAAAAGGAAGTGTGGGAGGGAGCCAGACGAGTATCTGGAAGGAGAGCCTTCCAGGCAGAGCCAACAGCATGTGCAAAAGTCCTGAGGTTGGTGTGGGCTGGAACTTCAAGGAACAGGACAAAGGCAACATGGTTGGATATGAGTGAATCAGGCTGGATGAGTAATATGTGTCTAAATCAAGAGGAAATGTATTTGTTTCTTAAAAAAGGAAACCAGTCAGCATCATTAGTGATGCAAAACAAAACCACAGTGAGATACCACTTCAGAGTCAGCAGGAGATGAGCTCTTGGGTGTCTCCTTACTGGTAAGCCAGCTTATCTTTCCTTGAGCCTTATTTATTATTTTAGCCTTGGGAAAAATAGGAGAGCAGATGCAATCTTGCAAAGGAGGAATGTATGTAGAGGAATTTCCTGAATTGACTAAGAAGAGGACAAAGAAAGCTGATGAACTATGAGAAGAGAATGGAGGTGAGAGGATTAGGTGGTATAATGTGTGTACATTAGTCTGGACGGATCCCAAGCTGGCATGACAATATTTTTGCATGTTGGGTTAAATAAAATGTATTATTAAAATGAATAGTCCAAGTGTTGGCAAGAATGTGGAGAAATTGGAACCCTTGTGCATTGTGGGTGGGAATGTAAAATGGTGCAGCCATTGTGAAAAATGGTCTAATGGTTCCTCATCAAGTCAAACATGGGGACTTCCCTGGTGGTCCAGTGGCTAAGACTCTGCATTCCCAATGCAGGGGGCCCAAGTTCGATCCTTTGTCAGGGAACTATATCTCACATGCTGCAACTAAGAGTTTGCGTGCCATAATTAAGACCCGGCACAGCCAAATAAACAAACAAATATTTTCTTAAAAAGTCAAACATAGTAGAACGGCCCGGCAATTCTAGTCCTAGGTAGGAACTGAAAGCAGGGACTAGAACAAGTACACGTAGACCATGTTCACAGCAGCACTGTTCACAAGAGTCAAAAGGTGGAAACGAGGCTTCCCTGGAGGTCCAGTGTTTAGGAAACCGCCTGCCAATGCCAAGGACACGGGTTCGATCCCTGGTCCAGGAAGTTTCCGAAGGGCAACACACTAAGGGGCAACAAAGCCCGTGAGCCGCAACTACTGAGCGGCGTGCTACAGTTCTAACTGGTGCTCTGAAACGAGAGAGGCCACTGCAGTGAGGAGCCCTCGCACTGCAACTAGAGAGTAGCCCCTGCTTGTTGCAACTAGAGAAAGGCCTCGAGCAGCAACAAAGACCCAGTGTAGCAAAAAAAAACAAACAAAAAGAGGTAGAAACAACCCAAGTGTCCACCAACCAATGAGCAGATAAAAATATGATGTAGCCAGAGCACGGAATATTATTCAGCCACGAAAGGAATTAAGTACTATTGAGACATGCACAATGTGGAGAACTTAAAAAACAGGGTCAGTGAAAGAAGCCAGACCCAAATGTTCACATGTTACATGATTCTATGTATAAGAAATGTCCAGAATAGGTAAATCAGTAGACACAGACAGCAGATGGTGGTTGCTAGAGACTGGGGGAGGAGGAATAGTGTGACTGCATGAAAGAGTGACAAGGTTCTTTTGAGGGTGATGAAAACATTTGAAAACTATCAAGGTGGGATGTCTGTATGACACGTGAATGTACTAAATGCCACAGAATTGGACATCTTAAAATGGTGAACTTTTTGCTATATGAGTGCGGCTGAAAGTCGCTCAGTTGTGTCTGACTCTTTGCGACCCCACAGACTATACAGTCCGTGGAATTCTCCAGGCCAGAATACTGGAGAGGGTAGCTGTTCCCTTCTCCAGGGCATCTTCCCAACCCAGGGATCGAACCCAGGTCTCCCGCATTGCAGGTGGATTCTTCACCAGTTGAGCCACAAGGGAAGCCCAAGAATACTGGAGTGGGTATGTATTTGGAAATTAAATGTCCAATTTTAAATGATGGGTGAATCTAAAAAGCCATAACAAGGAAAATTAGAAAATATTTGTGATAGAATAAAATGAAAAAGAATTTACCAGAATTTGTTGCATGCAGCTGAAGCTGCTCAATGGAACTAAATATAATGTGGAATCTTGAATAAGGTATGAAAACAAATGCACACTAACACACAATTCTGTGAAATTTGAACAAAATCTGTGTATTAGTTAATAATAGTGTATCACATGTTAATTCCCTGTGCTTTGATTTTTTTACAACATAGTATTTTTTTATATTCTCAGAATTGGATTAGAAGTTTCAAGCCTCTTTCAAAAAATTTTTTTAAATCACTAAGATAATAAACTTTCTAGACTTTTAGCAGTAATAGTAGATGCCAAAATACATGGAACTATATCAAAGTTTTGAATATAAAATAGAAATCTAGCATTCTATTCATACTAAGTCAAACAAAAAATAGTGTCTTTGATTTTTTTTTTCTGGCTAGTCCATGCAGATGGCACAAAATTCAAAGACTACAAAACAGTACAAAGGTGAACATTCAATCTCCTCCCAGTGATGACTAATGGCTGGCCATCTGGCTCCACAAGGATTGAGTCATTGGCCACTGCAGTCACTGACCTTTAACACCCCCTGAAAAGAGTTCCACGTGGAGGATCAGAAAGGAGCGGCTCTCTGCTCTGGGAAAATTGACAGGACAGGCCTTCAGAGAGTGAAGATGTTTTCAGGAAAAAAATTTTATGAGTCTGGATTCTTGTCCATCTTCCCACACTTAGAAAAGCACTAAAATCATTAACTGCAGTATTTGCTCTTTGTGACCAGAAACAACTTTCCACTGGGATGCTTGATTACACATAATCTCCAAAATCACACACGTGCAGACCTTCCACTCAACTCTTCCTGAGACCTCTTGGATTATAGCCCTCAGTAAACCCCACAATAAAACAAAAACTCACAGCTCTCATGGTGTGCGTTTTTATTTCAGTCAACATCAGCCACCCAGTTATCCTCTGGGGATATTCCAGTTATCAGATTCTTGTCTAATCTTCTAGACCGGTTCCATGCATTTCTTTTTCTTTTTTTTTAAAGGAGACTAGTTTATTCATGCACGCGTGCAGGAACTTGGGCTTCCCAGGTAGCTCAGTGGTAAAGAATCCGCCTCCCAATGCAAGAGATGCAGGAGATGCGGGTTTGACCCCTGGATTGGGAAGATCCCCTGGAAGAGGGCATGGCAACCCACTCCAGTATTCTTGCCAGGAAAATCCCACGGAGAGAGGAGCCTGGCGGGCTAAAGTCCATGGGGTCCGCAGAGTCGGACGACTGAGCACGCAGGCACGCGGAAACACGGATGGAACTCGCGCCCCCTGTAGTCCAAGCAGAGCGTCCCAACCACTAGGCTACCAGGGAATTCCCCAAAGTTTCCTTGACTTTTTAAAACTGCCTTACAGGACATAACAGCAAACCATGCTCTCTAAAGACAAGCCGACAACGCAGAAAGGGTGAAGCAGAAAAATTAGAAAACTTTCTTCTTGGACCACAGCAAACAGGTTGGTGCTTTTGCTTGGAATCTTTATGTGTGCGTGTGTGTAACTGGTTAACTTTGAAAACATGGGTAGCGAGCTCAGACCGTCCATCTAGGTGCACAGGGCCGGGAGAAACCACAAGTAGAAGTCCCAAAGCTGCAAACTGCTTTGCTCCCAGAAGCAGACAAAGGGCAGAGTCCCGGACAAAGGGTCGTGCCAGCGCCTGCGCAGAAAGCTCCCAGGAACGCAGCCCACTGCGCCGGGCCCGCCCCCTGACGCGGCGAACTGACCTCACGGTGTTGTCACGGTGGAGTCGCTATGGTGGCCCTGAGCGATCTGGCGTCGGCGCTGGAGTCTTATAGGGGTCGCGATCGCCTGGTGAGGCTGGGGTGGAGCGAGGCCAGAGGTCCTGGAGTCCGGCCAAAACCCAGAGACCGGGACATTGAGGCCAGAGAGGGAGCGGGGTCACTCAGGATTCCCCCCAGGACAGATGCCCTGTCCCCTAGCGGTGGACATGTAGGTTCTTCCCGCCGCCCCAAACGACTGGACATTTACAGAACCAGCCAGATCCTCACGTTTGTACATTTGAATCCAGCCGGACCACTGAAGTTGGTCCCAGACAACGTTGTATAAGGATTTGGGATGTGGCAGGGCTCCCTTTAAGGCTGGACATTTGGGTTCTGACTAAATCCCCTGGAGTTGGGCACTTAGGTTGCTCTGGCCAGTTCGGCCTGGCCAGACATTCCCAGGCCAAACAAACCCATGTTGGGACATTTAGGATCAGACTAAGCCACTGTAGTTAGTTCCTCGGTTGTCGAAATCTAATATGGGGATATAAGATTTTGCACTGCTTTCCCTGTGGCTAGATGTTTAGGTTCTGAGCTTCCGCTCGACTCAGATTGGGCATTTAGATTGTTCCTTCCAGGCCGCTGAGGTCGGACTCTGAGCTTGTCCCAATCAACTTCTTACAGGTAGGCATTCCAGTTGTACCAGGGAATGTACCAGTGGCTGGGCATTTAGGTTCTAGGCAAATCCTCTCTGATTGAGTATTCAGGTTCTAAATCCCCTGGAGAAGGAAATGGCACCCCACTCCAGTATTGTTGCCTGGGAAATCCCATGGACAGAGGAGTCTGGTGGGCTACTGTCCATGGGTTTGCGAAAGAGTCGGAGACGACTTGGCAACTAAACAACAACAAAAAAGCTGGACTTAAAATGCAGTGTTTTTGCCAGTACAAAGGATGCGAAAAGGCATTACAAGTAAAAATAATATATAAAACAACAGGAAAAAGCAACTTGTGAAAAGCAGATGAAATAAAGATGTAAGAGTGGGGAAGCAGACCCTGTTCACCATGCTCCAGATCACCCACTGATTCCGGAATCACCACTGGGTTCCTTCTCACTAAAGTAATGCAAACAAATTATCCTTTTGTTCACTGGGTTGAGGCCTGCTCACCTTCCTAAGTCACAACCCAGCCACGGACTTTGGTCCAGCCAGGTAGATGCAAATAGCCTTCCTGCCTGCTGGGAGAAGGGATCCAGGAGGTAAGATGTGGGGGTTTCTTTTTCTCATCCCCATCACGTGTCTCCAAAGACTGTGCCACTCAGTGACATGAGCCGGCATGCCCTGAGTCTCCACAGTGCCTTTTCTTTTAAAAATTGATTTTTATTGGAGTATATGGTTGCTTTACAATGTTGTGTTAGTTTCTTCCATACAGCAGAATGAATCAGCCATCCATATACATATATCTCCTCCATCCGGGACTTCCTTCTCATTCAGGTCACCATTCAGGAACTGACTAGAGTTCCCTGAGCTATGCAGTAGGTTCTCATTAGTTATCTGTTTTGGGCTTCCCTAGTGGCTCAGATGGTAAAGAGTCTGTCTGTAATGTGGGAGATCGAGATTCAATCCCTAGGTTGGGAAGATCCTGTGCAGAAGGGAATGGCATTCCACTCCAGTATTCTTGCCTGGAGAATCCTCATGGACAGAGGAGCCTGGCAGGCTGCAGTCCATGGAGTCTCGAAGAGTCAGACATGACTGAGCGACTAACACACCCAGTTGTCTGTTTTACACATAGTATCAATAGTGTATACCTGTCAATCCAGTCTCCCAGAGCCTTTTGCACAATGATGTCGTGTGTCTCCATGTATCCCACCTACAACTAGCTTTCAACTTTCTGTTGGGAGTTTGATTGAGAGTCTTCCTCCTGTTTGATCCCCCGAGGCCTGAGGCCAGGTCATGGGTGATCGGCTCAGTCCTACTGACTGCTTCTGGTTTCCCGCAGATCCGAACGCTGGGTTACTGCTGCCAGCTGGTGGGCGGGGTCCTGGTGGAACAATGTCCTGCCAGGTCAGAAGTGGGGACGCGCCTGTTGGCACTGTCCTCCCAGCTCAGCCACTGCAGGGTCGTCCTGCGACTCTTTGATGATGCGGCCATGTTTGTCTACACTAAGCAGTACGGCCTGGGGGCAGAGGTAACGGGGGTGTGTGGGGCTCCAGGGAGGGGGTGCGGACCCTGGGAAGTTGGCATCTTATGGACTGGCCTTTACAAAGGCAACAATATGGGCTGTTTATTATTTTTTCAATTTTACTTTTTTTTGAGACAATCAGACGTTCTCGTTTCAGTTTCAGTTAAACAAATTAGCTCATTCCCAAAGACTATGTAATTAAGAAGTCTTCTTCCTGACCCTTGGGTCACCAGTTTTCCTCCTCGGAGGCAGCCACTGCTCTCAGCATCTTGTGTTTCCTTCATGAGACTTCCTGCACCTGTGCTTTGCTTACATCAATAGTTACATGACATTTACATTCTTCTGCCACTTGCTTTTTTCATGGAACAGTGCAACTTGAAGGTCATTCCATATCAGTCCTTCTGGGAATTCCCTGGTGGTCCAGCAGTTAGGACTCAGCACTTTCACTGCCGCGAAAGAGTGCGCCCTCAGTCGTGTCTAACTCTTTTCGACCCCCATGGACTGTAGCCCTCCAGGCTTCTCTGTCCGTGGGATTCTCCAGGCAAGAATACTGGAGTGGGTTGCCATTTCCTCCTACAGGGGATCTTCCCAGCCCAGGGATCTAATCTGCATCTTTTGCATCTCCTGCATTGGCAGGCAGATTCTTTACCACTGCACCACCTGAGAAGCCCCTTCACTGCAGAGGGCCTGAGTATAATCCCCATTTGAGGAACTAACATTCCCTCAAGCCATGTGCCTTGGCAAAAACCAAAAACCAAAAGAAGCTCCTTCCTTCTTTAGGGCCTCAGGGTACACATGTATAGCCGGATGGTGACTTACTGAACTGGTCCCCTGTTGGACATGTAGATTATTTATAAGATCTTGCAGATACAACAGAACCTCATGTCACCAGTAGGTCTAGAGCGATGCTCCTCACCTGGGGAGGGGGCAGCAGGGAATGTGATCTTGCTCTACCAGGGGATGGGCTGAGTTATGCCCCCTTCCTGGGCTGCCCTGCCCTCCCCCCACCCTCCGGAGGTCTCCTCCCAAACTCACTTGCTCAGATGCCCCCCTCATCCTGCCCCAGTGCCCATGGCCTGATTATCCCCAGTCTCAAGGGTTTGCCTAGGCCTTCCTCCTGTGTTGACACCCATCTCTCCAGCTTCTTTGATGAGGGCATGTTCCCTGCACTGTCTCCCCAACCATCTCTTCTGTGAAGACTCCCCTGAGTCCCTAGGTGAGGGGGAGGGCTCTCTGCATCTCATATATCCCTTAGCCAGAACAAGAACCCTCTTTGGTTGAGTGCCCTCTGCTCCTACCTCTTCCCCAGCATAGGGCCCCAGGTCTTGCAGCTTCTCAGAAAACATTGGTGGAGTGAGCCCCATCCTCACAGAGGGATGAAGGACACCCCAGAAGGTCCCAGATGGGATGGGGAGGCTGGAGTGGGGTTCAGCATCCAGAGGGAGGCAGGACCACAGCCGGCTACCAGGAAGGAGAGGGCTAAACAGGGAAGACAGAGAGGAGGGGAAGGGCACCGCAGGCAGCGAGGGTGACACGGTTACAGGCAGGGAAGTGAAGGACTTGGCCAGGGACCAGGCCAACTTGGAGGCCTGGAGGGGGCCCCTGGGGCCCAGGGAAGAGGCTCCTACAGCCTCAACCGGCCTTGCCTTGCCGGGTGCTCACCCCTGTCTGATCTGGGGGAGGTGATCCAAGCCTTGTAGTGAGCATTGTGCCTGCTCGAGCTGGCACTGGGTGTGTGGCAACCCAGCAGGCCAGCCAGCCGCTCTGCCTGGAGAGGGTTCTCTGCAGGGCTCCCTCCCCTGCCCCCCTCAGGGTCCTGAGCCTGAGACTCATACCCAGGAACTAGGAATGCCCTGATGCAGGGCATCCCAGGTTGTCCTCCACAGGAATCATCCGGGAACTTAATTACTGGTGCCAGGGCCCACCTCAGCCTTGGTGCGGCAGCACCCCTGGGGCTGGGGGCTGAGTGGGGGTTTTTGAAACTCCCCAGGCATCCCCTGAGGTGCCCCAGGTGGTGCAGTGGTAAAGAATCTTCCTGCCAATGCAGGAGACTCAGGAGACATCTGTTTGATCCCTGGGTCAGGAGGGGCCCCTTGAGAAGGAAATGGCAACCCAGTGCAGTATTCTTGCCGGGGAAATCCCATAGACTGAGGAGCCTGTTGGGCTACGTCCATGGGGTCGCAAAGAGGACACGACTGCAGCAGCTTGCACACACATGCAGGGATCCCACAGCACAGTGGAGTTGAGACCAGCCGCTCTACTGAGCAGAGGTGACCACACTGAGAAATCAGGCCTTTCTCCCACAGTGCCAGCCATGAGCCAACCTGCCTGGCCTGGACCTTGCCCTGTGACTGCCCCCTGGTATGGCCCTAGCCCCTGAAATGGACAGTGGGTGGGTCCTGCTGTGGGTCCCACCCACTGCAGGCCCAGCCCCCACTCTTCCATTCCTGCAGGAGGAGGATGTGTTTGTCCGCTGTGTGTCTATCCTGAGCAACCTGGCCGACCAGCTCTATTACCCCTGTGAACATGTCGCCTGGGCCGCCGACGCCAAAATCCTCCACGTGGACTCTGCCCGGTGGTGGACACTGAGCACCACCCTCTGGGGCCTCTCCCTGCTCCTGGGGGTTGCTAGGTAAGCAGCATTGCTGCCCATCAGGAGACTGGAAGGGAGCCCCTGACATCGCCTGGGTGGGTGGGCAGGTGGACTGGGGGGCTGGGGGGCGGGGGTGGGACTGTCTTGGCCTCTCCTGACTTTCCCCCTCTTGTCATCCCTCACTGTATCCATCCCCTGCAGCTGCTGAAATGGATTCCCACAAACTTGGCAGCTCTCCATTCAGTTGCTCAGTTGTGTCCAACTCTGGCAGCTTTAAGCAACACAAATTGATCATCTTAACAGTTTCGGAGGTTAGAAGTCCAAAATGGCTCTCAGTGGGCTAACATCCAAGCGTGGGCAGGCCTATGTTCTTCCTAGGGGCTCCGAGGGAGTCTGTTTTCGGCCTTCCCAGCTTCTAGTGTGCGTGTGTGTGTGCTAAGTCACTTCAGTTGTGTCCAACTCTGTGCGACTCTATGGACTGTAGCCCGCCAGGCTCCTCTGTCCATGGCATTCTCCACGAAAGAAGCCTGGGTTGCTGTGCCCTGCTTCCTCCAGGGGATCTTCCCAACCCAGGGATCAAACCTGCATCTCTTACATCTGCATTGGCAGGCAGGTTCTTTTACCACTGGCACCACCTGCGAAGCCCTCCAGCTGCTAGAGGCGCCCGCATCCCTCGGCTCGCAGCCCCTCCCTCCATCTTTGAAACATGTCCGTCACTCCAGCTTCTGCATCTCTTGTCACAACTCCTTCTCTGACTCTGAGCCTCCTCCTCCCTCCTTTGAGGACCCCTGTGATGAAACCCACCCCCAGATCATCTCTGATGTCCACACCCTTAACTCAATAACACCTGCAAATTCCTTTTTGAAAAAAATTATTCATTTATTTTTGGCTGTGCGGGGTCTTCGTTGCTGTGCTCCGGCTTTCTCTAGTTGTGGCGAGCAGAGGCTCCTTATTGTTGCGGTGTGCCGGCTTCTCTTCTGAGGTGCGGTGGCTTCTCTTGTTGCAGAGCCTGGGCTCTAGGTGTGAGAGCTTGAGTAGTTGTGGTGCATGGGCTTAGTTGCTCTGAGGCATGTGGGATCGTCCCAGACCAGGGATTGAACCTGTGTCTCATGCATTGCCAGGTGGACTCTTATCCACTGCACCACCAGGGAAGGCCTGCAAAGCCGTTTTTGCTGTGGAAGGGAACACACTCACATCATAAGCCTGGGGATTAGGATGTAGGAATCTCTGGGGGTGGGGGGCCCATGACTATGCCTACCAGACCCAGGAAGAAGAAAATAACTTGCGGGGCATGGACAGAAGTGGCTGGCGTGGCTGCCTTTCCCCGGGTCCCCGGGTCTTGTTTGCATTGTCATCAGCAAACCTCAGACGGAGCAGCCAGGAGTTTCCAGACTGGCTCTGTGCTTCCACAAACCATAAGGTCTCTAAAACTTTAATGGTTTCTTCCCCTCTGCCAATTTGCTGAATGGGTTTGTTCAGAGCCCCCTGGCCCAGAAAGCATGGGCAAAGCAGGACCTCCAGTGCTGTTTCCTGGGGCCAAAAGTCTCTTAGATCCCTGAAGGGATGTGGGGCAGCCCCTAACCTCGAGGTTGAGGGGCCAGTGCCCTCATCTGCTGTCCCTTGTCCCTGGGCGTACACTGATATTCAGTAGTCCTTGTCTCCCCCTCACCCTAGTGATATGTTTACTGTAGATGGTCTGGAAAGTGAGCAGACCCCAAAGTGGAAGATTCAGTTCAGTTCAGTTTAGTCGCTCAGTCGTGTCCGACTGTTTGCGACCCCATAAACCGCAGCATGCCAGGCCTCCCTGTCCATCACCAACTCCCAGAGTTTACCCAAACCCATGTCCATTGAGTCTGTGATGCCTTCCAGCCATCTCATCCTCTGTCGTCCCCTTCTCCTCCTGCCCTCAATCCTTCCCAGCATCAGGGTCTTTTCAAATGAGTCAGCTCTTTGCATCAAGTGGCCAAAGTATTGGAGTTTCAGCTTCAACATCAGTCCTTCCAATGAACACCCAGGACTGATCTCCTTTAGAATGGACTGGTTGGATCTCCTTGCAGTCCAAGGGACTCTCAAGAGTCTTCTCCAACACCACAGTTCAAAAAGCATCAATTCTTCGGTGCTCAGCTTTCTTTATAGTCCAACTCTCACATCCATACGTGACCACTGGAAAAACCATAGCCTTGACTAGACAGACCTTTGTTGACAAAGATTCAAGTCATCCACTATCCAACCCAGAGACCCTCTCTCTTTATACTTTGGTGATTTTCCCCAGTCTTTGATTTAAAAAACAAAACGAAACTTTTTTTTAGTTTAGTTGCTTTAAAATGTTGTATTAGTGTCTGCTGTATCGCAAAGTGAATCAGCTGTATGTATACATGGACCCCCTCTGTTTTGGATTTCCTTCCCATTTAGGCTACCACAGAGCAGTGCGTTCCTTAGCTATACAGTAGGTTCTCATTAGTTATCTACTTTATACATAGTAGTGGGCTTCCTAGGTGGCTCAGTGGTAAGGAATCCACCTGCCAAGAAGGAGATTCGGGTTTGATCCCTGGGTCGGGAAGATCCCCTGGAGGAGAGAATGGCAACCCACTCCAGTATTCTTGCCTGGAGAATTCCATGGACAGAGGAGCCTGATGGGCTACAGTCCACGGGGTCGAAAAGAGTGGGACACGACCAAGCGACTAAGCAGCAGCAGCAGCAGCACACATGTATCAGTCCCAACAGCCAACATGCTGACATGTTTCCACTTGTTTCTGCTCTCCTGGTTCAGGGACACAGCTCCGTTTCGACGTCAGCTCCCCTCTCAGTCTCGGCGGCTGTTATGGAGCTGGCCCTGTCTTTCCATCAGCATTGCCCATACCCCGTGTGCTCAGGGTGCCCAGGCTGGGCTCCGGGTGCTCTGAGGCCACAGCCTCTTCTGAGGCTGCCCTGTGACCTGCGGCCCCGAGAGACTTCCCGTTCCTGCTTTCAGGGCTGCCTTGTTTCCCTTAATTTTTTTTCTTTTAAATAGACTATTTTTTAGAACAGTTTTAGGTTCACAGCAAAACTGAACCGGAAGCAGAGTTTTCTCATGTACCCGCCACACACATACAGACTTCCCCACCATCCACATGGCACCACGGCCCGACATTTGTTAGTCCATGAACCGACGTTGACATGGCATAATCACCCCACGTCCATGGTTTACATCAGGGTTCACACTCTGTGTTGCACTTTGAGTTTGGACAAACGTATGATAACATGTATCCACCACTGAAGTATTTCCACTGCCCTAAAAATCCTATTTTTAGGGTGAATATGCTCTGCTTGTTCTTCCATTCATGTTATTTTGTATTAAATACCTTTTAGGGTGCTTTTTGGAGAAGGCGATGGCACTCCACTCCAGTACTCTTGTCTGGAAAATCCCATGGATGGAGGAGCCTAGTGGGCTGCAGTCCACGGGGTCACTAAGAGTCAGACACGACTGAGCGACTTCACTTTCACTTTTCACTTTCATGCATTGGAGAAGAAATGGCAACCCACTCATGTTCTTGCCTGGAGAATCCCAGAGACGGGGGAGCCTGGTGGGCTGCCATCTGTGGGGTCCGCACAGAGTCGGACACGACTGAAGCAACTTAGCAGCAGCAGCAGCAGCAGGGTGCTTTTTATCTATGTAAAATTTCACTTATTTATGGCTGCACTGGGTCTTCGTTGCTGTGCGGGGGCTGCTGTCTAGTTGCAGTGGTCGGGCCTCTCACTGCAGCGGCTTCTCTTGTGGAGAAAGGGCTTTAGGTGCTAGAAAGGCTTCAGTGGTTGCAGCATGTGGGCTCAGTAGTTGGCTCATGGGCTGGGCTGCCCCTCACGTGCAGTCTTCCCGGAACAGGAATTGAACCCGAGTCCCCTGCATTGGCAGGCAGAGTCTTAACCACTGGACCAGCAGGGAAGTCCTCCATTCATTTTAGAGCAGCTAGTTTTCCCATCGTTTCTCTGTATTTGGTGTGAGTAAGGGTATGGGGGCTGGGGAGCATTTGGTGTGTGCTCATCATGACTCAATGGACACAGGTTTGAGCAAACTCCAAGAGCTGTTGAAGGACAGAAAAGCCTGGTGGGCTGCAGTCCATGGGGTCACAAAGAGTCGGACACGACTGAGCGACTGAACAACATGGTCCCTAAGACCCCAGGGTGCCGGGGAGTCACCTGCCCAGGCTGCAGGGAGCAAAGGCTGGAGGGAGCACTGGAGGACGCCCATCTGGTGGCTGCTTCCCCAGCCTGCAGATCCAGCCCTGGGGACCCAGAAGGTTGTCTAGATTGCCTTCAGACAGGCCCAGCCAGTGTCCAGGGTGTCTGTGTAGGAAGGCAGTGGACAGGCTTTGCACCCATCTGGACCCCATTGACCTGGTGACCCCCTACTCAGCTGCTCCCACCCCATCCTGTGTGGTGTTGCAGGTCTCTGTGGATGGTCCTGAAGCTGAGACACAGGCTGAGGAACCCCCCGGAAGCCTTCACCAGGTACGTCGTCCACGGTTCCCCTAGACGACTTCTTCCAGCAAGCTGGTCCCCAGCGGGTCTGCCCAGTCAAGGAAGTGCTCAGAGTCACTGCCCTACCCCACGCATGCAGGCTCTTGGGTGGGGGTGGGGGGCTGATGTGTGCTAGGTACCGGGGCACCGCTGCGGCGCCCCAGGGGATGGAAGCCCTTTTACAGATGGGGAAACTGAGGCTAGCTGGGGTCCCCTAGGCAGGAAGTGGCAGAGCTGGGACTCCAGGGCTGAGCCTTCACGGCTGGGCCGGATGGGAGGATGTCTGGGAGGATGATCCAAGGTGGAGTCTGTCCTGAGGACCAAGGTCAGTCACTGTCTCATCCTGGGAAAGAATGCAGGGTAAAGCAGTTGCCCGGCGCAGGCCCGGAAGCTGCTCACCCCTCCCCTTTCCCCCCTCCCTCCCGCCCGAGGACCTGAGACTCTGGTTCCCACTGTGGGCTCCCTCTGGCGGATGTGACGGTCGCAGCCTGCTGGTCCTCCGCCCTCCCCAGCACTCCTTGCCCTTTGCTCCCACAGCCGGCTGACCCGGGGCAAGAGGAGGACCGTGGAGACCCAGATCTGCTCGGAGGTACTGACCCTCCTGAGCAACCTGGCGGACCTGGCCAACGCAGTGCACTGGCTGCCCCCGGGTGTCCTGTGGGCCGGCCGCTTCCCCCAGTGGCTGGTGGGCCTCCTGGGCACCCTCTCGTCACTCCTCAGCGTGTACCAGGCAGTCCAGGTGGGTGGCCAGGCCAACGCCACCCCCTGACGGATAGGGGCGCCAGAACCCCAACAAGGACCCTTCCTATGGAGCGTGATTGCCCAGGACGGGCGGGTCTCTAATCCAGGAGATCACGGCCAGGTGCCAGTAGGAAGGTGCGGCTAGAGGGCACACCAGAGCAGTCTAGGGTACCAGCCCCCAGAGGGGTGGGCTTGGGCGGCTGAGGTCCCCCAGGTGCCGCCTCAGTAGGGGTGGAGCAGGAAGACCCCGAAGACTCAACTTGCAAGAGGAACCAGCCCCTGGCAGGCCTTAGTCTTGTGTGCAATAAAGGCAAGCAGGGCAGCCGGGTTGGGCCTGAGGACTGTGAAGTGAGGATCAATTAAATGAGGTGGTGATGGTGCCAGGCCAGGTGTGAGCTGATTCCTAAGCCCCGTGTCTCCGTCTGCTTATTCTCACGCCCTCTCTCCCCAGAGGTTGGGGGCGCCCCCTGGGTCTAATAGGGTTCAGCCTCCTGTGGGCTGGAGCTGCAGCGGGAAGCACCACCTCCCAGCCCACCTTCCCCTCCGATGCTACAAACGCAGCCTGTTGACCCCAAGAGGCTCAGCCACAGAGGGCGGTCCTTCCTTCCCAACCCGCGGGCTTGGGCACCCTTGGCTGGCTGTGGATGCTGCTTCCTCTGCCAGGCCTTGCCCGGGTCTCAAGCTCCCAGGCATCGCGGGGTGCCTGTCGTGGCTGAAGCACCTCACAGCCACGGCGTGGACTCAGGGCTGCCGTGGTCCATTCGGGGCCGGTCTGAGCATTTCGAGGGCTCTGAGCATCATCAGTGGAGATGCCTGAGGCTCCCAGCTTGTGAAAGCACGGCGGGCGAGAAGGGACCAGTTTGTTTCCAATCTGGGGTTTGAGAGGCCACGTGCATGTGTGGCCTCAGGTGATATTGGCAGGTGGTGGGCGGCCCACGCCTGCCCCTCACTCACTGGCCCCTGGAAGAGCCAATGAAGGGTCGTGTTTACAGGCCCTGAAGCCTGTGGTTTCAGCCATGTTTTGTTCTTTTACAAAGAAGGTACGTGGTGGGCAACAGCTGGGGTGTGGGGCTGCTCAGGGTCTCACAGGACACAAGGACCCCACCTGGCCTCCAGCTGAGCCCCTGCCCCGTCCATCTGGGGTGCTCCCTCTGGGTTAGGAGGCTGGGCCAGGTCACTCTCCCCCTTCCCTCTGCCTTCCAGGCACCCAGAGGACCTGTGAGATCAGGGTGGGGGTCAGAGTGGCACCTGCCTGTCTGAAGACTCTGAGTTAACACCTGCAAGGCAGCGTGCTTGCCAGGGAACCACGTGAACACCTGTGTGTGTGATGCGGCAGGTCACAGGTACCCCAGGGGCTGGCATCCCCGAGGGCCTGGGCAGCAGGGCTGGGATACAGCTGCTGGCACTGCCAGTCATGTGGCTGTGCCCCCTGCCCGGTGCCCTTCCCTGGGCTGGCAGGTCAGTTAGAGGTTGGGGTCAAACAAGATGATGATTCCAGGGGACCAAGCCCCAGGGGCATAGACAGCTTTTTCTTGGGATGTGGGGGAGCATGTGTGTGGCAAATTAGGCTCCTTTGAGGAGGGAGATTGACAGGTCCAGAAGCCAGTAGGGTCCCCCCTCGTCGAGGAGGCTGACATCCCAGGACCATGGTGCGGGGGGCAGCCTAAATGGGTGGGGACCCATGCGCTGGGGGGCCACCTCAGCACTGCCACTGCCTCCAGCCTTGACTGTCCAGGTGGAATCCAGAGCAGGCTGCCTGGCCTGGGTTGTCTGTGCGGTCTATCCCGTCACTAGTCGGAGCTGATGCCAAGTGGGACTGGGGGTGAGGGCTGTTACTGGCCTGGGACATGTCCCTGCCTCCCTACACTCCCCGCCAGGAGAAGTGGAGAATCACAGTCTGGTCATCAAGCAGGCCTTGGGCCTGGTGTCCAGGGCTCCCCAGGGTCCTAGCAAAACAGAGGGTCTGAGTGCTGTTGCCCCCGCCACGCAGACTGCAGCACTGAAGTTTGGGCAGGTTGTCCTAGAACAAAACCCCAAAGAAAGTGACTCCGGTCCGCTCCCCCTAGACACGTTTATTGCAAGAGTCAGGTCTTAAGTTCTAGAGCAGTTCAGACATAACCCCCAGTGAGGAGATGCTGCTATCATTGTAAAAAATGATCGTCGGGTTGACTAAGGTCATGGTCACAATTAACGAAGATGTGCACAGACCCCACCGAAGTAGGAATGTTTGCTCAACTCCTAACTTTA